>NC_061512.1:210564386-210747008 GCF_022539505.1 Lolium rigidum | reverse complement strand
GCACTAACCTATTGGCAGAGATGCTTAGAAGAGCCGGTTGTTGTTTTTGCTTTGTTTTGGTTTCGAAATCCTACAAAGGAAATATTCTCGGAATTGGACCGAAATCAACGCCCGGGGTCTTATTTTTCCACGAAGCTTCCCGGAAGACCGAAGGGAGAACGAAGTGGGGCGACGAGGCGCCGCCACACATAGGCGGCGCGGCCGAGGGCGGCCGACGCGGCCCCACAGCGTGTGTGGGCCCTCGTGCCTCCTCCGACCTGCCCTTCCGCCTACTTAAAGCCTTCGTCGCGAAACCCCCGATGCCGAGAGGCCACGATACGGAAAACCTTCCGAGAGACGCCGCCGCCGCCAATCCCATCTCGGGGATTCGGGAGATCGCCTCCGGCACCTGCCGGAGAGGGGAATCATCTCCCGGAGGTCTCTTCATCACCATGATCGCCTCCCGGATCGATGTGTGAGTAGTTCACCCTGGACTATGGGTCCATAGCGGTAGCTAGATGGTTGTCTTCTCCTCATTGTGCTATCATGTTAGATCTTGTGAGCTGCCTATCATGATCAGATCATCTATTTGTAATGCTACATGTTGTGTTTGTTGGGATCCGATGAATATTGAATACTATGTCAAGTTGATTATCAATCTATCATATATGTTGTTTATGTTCTTGCATGCTCTCACGTTGCTAGTAGAGGCTCTGGCCAGAGTTGATACTTGTGACTCCAAGAGGGAGTATTTATGCTCGATAGTGGGTTCATGCCTCCATTAGATACAGGACGATGACGAAAGTTCTAAGGTTGTGGATGTCTTTGTTGCCACTAGGGATAAAACATCGATGCTTTGTCTAAGGATATTTTGTGTTGATTACATTACGCACCATACTTAATGCAATTGTCGTTGTTTGCAACTTATCTTGGAAGGAGTTCGGATGATAGCTTTGAAGGTGGACTTTTTAGGCATAGATGCATGCTTTGGATAGCGGTCTATGTACTTTGTCGTAATGCCACGATTAAATCTCATAGTACTCATCGTGATATATGTATGTGCATTGTTATGCCTTCTTTATTTGTCAATTGCCCAATCGTAATTTGTTCACCCAACATACTGGCCCATCTTATGGGAGAGACACCACTAGTGACTGTATGATTGATACGTCTCCAACGTATCGATAATTTCTTATGTTCCATGCTACATTATTGATGATATCTACATGTTTTATGCACATTATATGTCGTATTTACGTATTTTCTGCAACTAACCTATTAACAAGATGCCGAAGAGCCGATTCTTGTTTTCTGCTGTTTTTGGTTTCAGAAATCCTAGTAAGGAAATATTCTCGGAATTGGACGAAATCAACGCCCGGGTTCCTATTTTGCCCGAAGCATCCAGAACACCCGAGAGCCGTCAGAGAGGGGCCACGTGGGGCCCACAAATGGTGGCGGCGCGGCCCAGGCCCTGGCCGCGCCGCCCTAGTGTCTGGCCCCACCAGACCCCCTCCGAGGCTGCCCTTTCGCCTACTTAAAGCCTCCGTCGCGAAACCCCCGATACCGAGAGCCACGATACGGAAAACCTTCCGGAGACGCCGCCGCCGCGAATCCCATCTCGGGGGATTCAGGAGATCGCCTCCGGCACCCTGCCGGAGAGGGGATTCATCTCCCGGAGGACTCTTCATCGCCATGATCGCCTCCGGAGTGATGAGTGAGTGGTTCACCCCTGGACTATGGGTCCATAGCAGTAGCTAGATGGTCGTCTTCTCCTAATTGTGCTTCATTGTTGGATCTTGTGAGCTGCCTAACATGATCAAGATCATCTATCCGTAATTCTATATGTTGTGTTTGTCGGGATCCGATGGATAGAGAATACTATGTTATGGTGATTATCAATCTATTACTTATGTGTTGTTTATGATCTTGCATGCTCTCCGTTACTAGTAGAGGCTCGGCCAAGTTTTTGCTCTTAACTCCAAGAGGGAGTATTTATGCTCGATAGTGGGTTCATGCCTTCATTGACACCTGGGACGATGACGAGAAAGTTCTAAGGTTGTGATGTGCTGTTGCCACTAGGGATAAAACATTGATTCTATGTCTAAGGATGTAGTTGTCGATTACATTACGCACCATACTCAATGCAATTGTCTGTTGCTTTGCAACTTAATACTGAATGGGGTTCGGATGATAACCTGAAGGTGGACTTTTTAGGCATAGATGCAGTTGGATGGCGGTCTATGTACTTTGTCGTAATGCCCAATTAAATCTCACTATATTTATCATATCATGTATATGCATTGTTCTGCCCTTTTCTATTTGTCAATTGCCCGACTGTAATTTGTTCACCCAACATGCTTTTATCTTATGGGAGAGACACCTCTAGTGAACTGTGGACCCCGGTCCTATTCTTTACATCGCATACAATCTACTGCAATACTTGTTTTACTTGTTTTCTTGCAAACAATCATCTTCCACACAATACGGTTAATCCTTTGTTACGGCAAGCCGGTGAGATTGACAACCTCACTCTGTTTCGTTGGGGCAAAGTACTTTGGTTGTGTTGTGCGGGTTCCACGTTGGTGCCGGAATCCCTGGTGTTGCGCCGCACTACATTTCGCCACCATCAACCTTCAACGTGCTTCTTGGCTCCTCCTGGTTCGATAAACCTTGGTTTCTTTCGAGGAAAACTTGCTGCTCGTGCGCATCATACCTTCCTCTTGGGGTTCCCAACGAACGTGTGAGTTACACGCCATCAAGCTCTTTTTCCGGCGCCGTTGCCGGGAGATCAAGACACGCTGCAAGGGGAGTCTCCACTTCTCAATCTCTTTACTTTGTTTTTGTCTTGCTTTATTTTATTTACTACTTTGTTTGCTGCACCTAAACAAAACACAAAAAAATTAGTTGCTAGTTTTACTTTATTCTTGTCTTGCTCTCTATATCAAAAACACACAAAAATTAGTTACTTGCATTTACTTTATCTAGTTTATTTTATTTACTGTTGCTAAAATGAATACCCCTGAAAATACTAAGTTGTCTGACTTCACAACTACAAATAACAATGATTTCCTATGCACACCTATTGCTCCACCTGCTACTACAGCAGAATTCTTTGAAATTAAACACTGCTTTCTTGAACCTAGTTATGAGATATCAATTTTACGGTGTTAGTTCGATGATGCTGCTGCCCATCTTAATAATTTTGTTGAACTTTTTGAAATGCAAAAGTATAAGGATGTAGATGGTGATATTATTAAATTAAAATTGTTTCCTTTCTCATTAAGAGGAAGAGCTAAAGATTGGTTGCTATCTTTGCCTAAGAATAGTATTGATTCATGGACTAAAAGCAAGGATGCTTTTATTGGTAGATATTGTCCTCCCGCTAAAATTATATCTTTGAGAAGTAGCATAATGAATTTTAAGCAATTAGATACTGAACATTTTGCTCAAGCATGGGAGAGAATGAAAACTTTGGTAAAGAATTGCCCAACCCATGGACTGACTACTTGGATGATCATCCAAACCTTCTATGCAGGACTAAATTTTTCTTCGCGGAATTTATTGGATTCAGCTGCTGGAGGTACCTTTAGGTCCATCACTTTGGGGGCGGCTACAAAGCTTCTTGATGATATGATGATAAATTATTCTGAATGGCACACGGAAAGAGCTCCACAAGGTAAGAAGGTAAATTCTGTTGAAGAAACCTCTTCCTTGAATGATAAGATTGATGTGATTATGTCTATGCTTGTGAATAGTAGATCTAATGTTGATCCAAATAATGTTCCTTTAGCTTCATTGGTTGCTCAAGAAGAAAATGTTGATGTGAATTTCATTAAAAATAATAATTTCAACAACAATGCTTATAGGAACAACTCTGGTAATAACTATAGGCCATATCCTTCTGCTAATGGTAATGGTTATGGTAATTCTTATGGGAATTCTTACAACAATACTAGGAGTGTACCCTCTGGTCTTGAAGCTATGCTTAAAGATTTTATTAGTACACAAACTGCTTTTAACAAATCTGTTGAGGAAAAGCTTGATAAAATTGATATTATTGCTTCTAGAGTTGATAGACTTGTCTCTGATGTTGATCTTTTAAAATTGAAAGTTATGCCTAATAATGATATTGATAATAAGATTACTACTACAGCAAATGCCATCCAAGTTAGAATTAATGAGAATATAAGATTAATGGCTGAATTGCGTGCTAGGTGGGATAGAGAAGAAAATGAAAAACTAGCTAAGGAGAATAATGTAGCTAAAGTTTGGACTATTACCACCACTAGTAATGTTAATTCTTCACATGTTGCTGCACCTCCTACTATCAATGGTAAAATAATTGGTGTTGGCAATGTTTCTACTCCTAGTGCAAAGCGTACAAAACTGCACTGAAATTGCTAAAACTGCTGAAACTGCTTGTGATAAAACTGCTGAAATTTTTTCCAACCTTGGGAACAATGATCCCATTGATGTAGCTCATAATGATTTAGATTTTGATGATTGTCACATCTCTGAAGTTATAAAGTTCTTACAAAAACTTTCTAAAAGTCCTAATGCTAGTGCTATAAATTTAGCCTTTACAAAACATATTACAAATGCTCTCATAAAAGCTAGAAAAGAGAAACTAAAACTTGAAACTTCTATTCCTAGAAAGTTAGAAGATGTTTGGGAGCCCATCATTAAAATGAAATTCAATGACTTTGAATGTAATGCTTTATGTGATCTTGGTGCAAGTATTTACGTTATGCCTAAAAAGATTTATGATATGCTTGACTTGCCACCATTGAATAATTGTTATTTGGATGTTAATCTTGCCGATAATGTTAAAAAGAAACCTTTAGGGAGGATTGATAATGTGCACATTACGGTTAACAATAACCTTGTCCCCGTTGATTTTGTTGTCTTGGATATCGAATGCAATGCATCTTGTCCTATTGTGTTGGGAAGACCTTTTCTTCAAACTGTTAGTGCTGTTATTGATATGAGGGAAGGTAATATTAGATATCAATTTCCTCTCAAGAAAGGTATGGAACACTTCCCTAGAAAGAGAATGAAGTTGCCTTTTGATTCTATTATTAGAACAAGTAATAATGTTGATGCTTCTTCACTTGATGTTACTTGATTTGCACTTTCTGCGCCTAGCTGAAAGGCGTTAAAGAAAAGCGCTTATGGGAGACAACCCATGTTTTTACTACAACACTTTGTTTTATATTTGAGTCTTGGAAGTTGTTTATTACTGTAGCAACCTCTCCTTATCATGTTTTTGTGCCAAGTAAAACGAAAAGTGTATTTGGCACATGAGCACCAGTGCTCCTGATTTCTAAAAATCATATTTTTTGAATTTCAAAAAATATGAAATTAAATACCCACATACATACAAACATTCTGAAGCTACGGTAAAAAATTTGGAGAAAAATATATTATATTTTAAGCTATACAAAAAAGACAAATTTCTGACAAGTATATACCTCTATACGTAGCCACAAATTTGTTTTTTTCCTGTAGCTCAAAATACAATGTAATTTCTACCGAAACTTTGCATGAATATTCAGAACATGTGTATGTATTCATAGAATAAATGTGATGATTTTTTGGAACGTAGAAATACAGTTTTTAAATATTTTAAAAAACCGAGAGCACTGGTGCTCATGTGCACCAAATTTGCTTCCCAAGTAAAGTTTCTATGTTAAAGTTGATGTTATATTTGGGATCGCTGCGCAGAAACAACATTGCTGTCTGTCACGAATCTGGGCCTAAGTCTCTGTAGAAAATTCGAAAAAATCTGCCAATTTACGAGCGTGATCCTCAGATATGTACGCAACTTTCATTAGTTTTGAGTTTTTCCATTTGAGCAAGTCTGGTGCCATTTTAAAATTCGTCTTTACGGACTGTTCTGTTTTTGACAGATTCTGCCTTTTATTTCGCATTGCCGTATTTGCTATGTTGGATGAATTTCTTTGATCCATTAATGTCCAGTAGCTTTATTCAATGTCCAGAAGTATTAAGAATGATTGTGTCACCTCTGAATATGTGAATTATTAATTGTGCACTAACCCTCTAATGAGTTTACTTGAAGTTTGGTGTGAAGGAAGTTTTCAAGGGTCAAGAGAGGAGTATGATATACTATGATCAAGAGGAGTGAAAGCTCTAAGCTTGGGGATGCCCCCGTGGTTCACCCCTGCATATTTTAAGAAGACTCAAGCGTCTAAGCTTGGAGATGCCCAAGGCATCCCCTTCTTCATCGACAACATCATCAGGTTCCTCCCCTGAAACTATATTTTTATTCGAGTCACATCTTGTGTTCTTTACTTGGAGCGTCGGTTTGTTTTTGTTTTTGTTTTTGTTTGAATAAAATGGATCCTAGCATTCACTTTGCGGGAGAGAGACACGCTCCGTTGTTGCATATGGACAAATATGTCCTTAGGCTTTACTCATAATGTTCATGGCGAAGTTTCTTCTTCGTTAAATTGTTATATGGTTGGAATTGGAAAATGCTACATGTAGTAATTCTAAAATGTCTTGGATAATGTGATACTTGGCAATTGTTGTGCTCATGTTTAAGCTCTTGCATCATATACTTTGCACCCATTAATGAAGAAATACATAGAGCTTGCTAAAATCTGAATTGCATATTTGGTCTCTCTAAGGTCTAGATAATTCTAGTATTGAGTTTTGAACAACAAGGAAGACGGTGTAGAGTCTTATAATGTTTACAATATGTCTTTTATGTGAGTTTTGCTGCACCGGTTCATCCTTGAGTTTGCTTCAAATAACCTTGCTAGCCTAAACCTTGTATCGAGAGGGAATACTTCTCATGCATCCAAAATCCTTGAGCCAACCACTATGCCATTTGTGTCCACCATACCTACCTACTACATGGTATTTCTCGCCATTCCAAAGTAAATTGCTTGAGTGCTACCTTTAAAATTCCATCATTCACCTTTGCAATATATAGCTCATGGGACAAAATAGCCTTAAAAACTATTGTAGTATTGAATATGTACTTATGCACTTTATCTCTTATTAAGTTGCTTGTTGTGCGATAACCATGCTTCGGGGACGCCATCAACTATTCTTTGTTGAATATCATGTGAGTTGCTATGCATGTCCGTCTTGTCCGAAGTAAGAGAGATCTACCACCTTAATGGTTGGAGCATGCATATTGTTAGAGAAGAACATTGGGCCGCTAACTAAAGCCATGAATCATGGTGGAAGTTTCAGTTTGGACATATATCCTCAATCTCATATGAGAATAATAATTGTTGCTACATGCTTATGCATTAAAGAGGAGTCCATTATCTGTTGTCCATGTTGTCCCGGTATGGATGTCTAAGTTGAGAATAATCAAAAGCGAGAAATCCAAAATGCGAGCTTTCTCCTTAGACCTTTGTACGAGCGGCATGGAGGTACCCCTTTGTGACACTTGGTTGAAACATGTGCATTGCGAAGATCCGGTAGTCCAAGCTAAGTAGGACAAGTTGCGGGCACTATTAGTATACTATGCATGAGGCTTGCAACTTGTAAGATATAATTTACATAACTCATATGCTTTATTACTACCGTTGACAAAATTGTTTCATGTTTTCAAAATAAAAGCTCTAGCACAAATACAGCAATCGATGCTTTCCTCTTTGAAGGACATTTCTTTTACTTTTATTGTTGAGTCAGTTTACCTATCTCTCTCCACCTTAAGAAGCAAACACTTGTGTGAACTCGTGCATTGATTCCTACATACTTGCATATTGCACTTGTTATATTACTTTATATTGACACTATCCATGAGATATACATGTTATAAGTTGAAAGCAACCGCTGAAACTTAATCTTCCTTTGTGTTGCTTCAATACCTTTACTTTGATTTATTGCTTTATGAGTTAACTCTTATGCAAGACTTATTGATGCTTGTCTTGAAGTACTATTCATGAAAAGTCTTTGCTTTATGATTCATTTGTTTACTCATGTCATTACCATTGTTTTGACCGCTGCATTCATTACATATGTTTACAATAGTATGATCAAGATTATGATGGCATGTCACTTCGTAAATTATCTTTGTTATCGTTTTACCCGCTCGGGACGAGCGGAACTAAGCTTGGGGATGCTGATACGTCTCCAACGTATCGATAATTTCTTATGTTCCATGCTACATTATTGATGATATCTACATGTTTTATGCACATTATATGTCATATTTACGCATTTTCTGGAACTAACCTATTAACAAGATGCCGAAGAGCCAGTTGTTGCTTTCTGCTGTTTTTGGTTTCAGAAATCCTAGTAAGGAAATATTCTCGGAATTGGACGAAATCAACGCCCAGGTTCCTATTTTGCCCGGAAGCATCCAGAACACCCGAGAGCCGTCAGAGAGGGGCCACGTGGGGCCCACACATGGTGGCGGCGCGGCCCAGGGCCTGGGCCGCGCCGCCCTAGTGTCTGGCCCCACCAGACCCCCTCCGAGGCTGCCCTTTCGCCTACTTAAAGCCTCCGTCGCGAAACCCCTAGTACCGAGAGCCACGATACGGAAAACCTTCCAGAGACGCCGCCGCCGCAAATCCCATCTCGGGGGATTCAGGAGATCGCCTCCGGCACCCTGCCGGAGAGGGGATTCATCTCCCGGAGGACTCTTCATCGCCATGATCGCCTCCGGAGTGATGAGTGAGTAGTTCACCCCCGGACTATGGGTCCATAGCGGTAGCTAGATGGTCGTCTTCTCCTAATTGTGCTTCATTGTTGGATCTTGTGAGCTGCCTAACATGATCAAGATCATCTATCCGTAATTCTATATGTTGTGTTTGTCGGGATCCGATGGATAGAGAATACTATGTTATGGTGATTATCAATCTATTACTTATGTGTTGTTTATGATCTTGCATGCTCTCCGTTACTAGTAGAGGCTCGGCCAAGTTTTTGCTCTTAACTCCAAGAGGGAGTATTTATGCTCGATAGTGGGTTCATGCCTTCATTGACACCGGGACGAGTGACGGAAAGTTCTAAGGTTGTGATGTGTTGTTGCCACTAGGGATAAAACATTGATTCTATGTCTAAGGATGTAGTTGTCCATTACATTACGCACCATACTTAATGCAATTGTCTCGTTGCTTTGCAACTTAATACTGAATGGGGTTCGGATGATAACCTCGAAGGTGGACTTTTTAGGCATAGATGCGGTTGGATGGCGGTCTATGTACTTTGTCGTAATGCCCAATTAAATCTCACTATATTTATCATATCATGTATATGCATTGTTATGCCCTTTTCTATTTGTCAATTGCCCGACCGTAATTTGTTCACCCAACATGCTTTTATCTTATGGGAGAGACACCTCTAGTGAACTCGTGGACCCCGGTCCTATTCTTTACATCGCATACAATCTACTGCAATACTTGTTTTACTATTTTCTTGCAAACAATCATCTTCCACACAATACGGTTAATCCTTTGTTACAGCAAGCCGGTGAGATTGACAACCTCACTGTTTCGTTGGGGCAAAGTACTTTGGTTGTGTTGTGCAGGTTCCACGTTGGCGCCGAATCCCCGGTGTTGCGCCGCACTACATTTCGCCACCATCAACCTTCAACGTGCTTCTTGGCTCCTCCTGGTTCGATAAACCTTGGTTTCTTTCTGAGGGAAAACTTGCTGTTGTGCGCATCATACCTTCCTCTTGGGGTTCCCAACGAACGTGTGAGTTACACGCCATCAATGATCTCTCATAATTAGTTCCAATTTATTAATAATGAGTAGCATGTCATGGATATTTGCTTGCATTGTTTTATTCATAGATCGGTATGACATTGTGGTATCCTCCTCTGAATAATTCACTTAAATCGACTTGGCACATGCTCACGCATGCATATGACTAAACAAAAGTCAATTAAGCCTCGATGATTTACTTTGCTTCAGAGTTCTTGTATCACTTTTATGCCTCCGTTAATTTTATTTTGTCGCAAGCATGATTATGACAGTTATTGCTCTCTTGATTATCGCTTCCCAGTTTATTGCTAGCCTCCACTTGTACTGAGCGGGAACACTGCTCGTGCTTCCAAACACATGAAAACCAAGTTATTCCAAAGTGTCCACCATAAATACCTATGCATGGCATTTCAAACCATTCCAAGTAAATTCTCATGTGCTACCTTTAAACCTTCAAACTACTTCTCAATTTGTGTTAATGTTTTATAGCTCATGAGGAAATATGTGGTGTTTTATCTTTCAACCTTGTCATTTACTCCGGACAGACTTTCACCAATGGACTAGTGGCACATCCGCTTATCCAATAATTTGCAAAAAGAGCTGGCAACGGGGTTCCCAGCCCCAATTAATCAACCTTCATTAATAATTTTCTTCACGTGTTTTGCTCTGATTCATCAGTAAGCAACTTAACCTGTAAATAGACACTTCCCCATGGTATGTGAATGTTGGAAGGCACCCGAGGATTCGGTTAGCCATGGCTTGTGTAAGCAAAGGTTGGGGGGAGTGTCATCCATAATGAAATTAAAATACATGTGTAAACAAAAGAGAAGAGGGATGATCTACCTTGATGGTAGAGATAACGTCCTTCATGGGAGCCGCTCTTGAGAGTCTGGTTGGCGAGGTGGTTAGAGTACCCACTATCATTCGTTGACAACAACAAACACCTCTCAAAATAATTTTATTTCTGTCTTTGAAAAATGAAAAGCTCTAGCACATGTTAATCCCTGCTTCCCTCTGCGAAGGGTCAATCTTTTACTTTTATGTTGAGTCACCATCCTTTCTTTGAGCACTTTCTTGAGAGCATGACTTGTCATTCTTAGTATAATATGCTTGTCCCAAAATATGATCAGCTGTGGTATAACTTTGATGCTTTTATCTTTGACAAATTTACTTCTAGTCTTTCTATGAACTTCGAGAGGTGCCTGGGCATTTATGTTTTGCTACAAATACGGGCAAGCGAGATACCACTTTATCATATCCTTCTATGAACATTGCAATCCTGCTTATTGAAGTGCTTCATGATGCTTGTTATTAGTTTGTTGGTATCTCTTTTATGATTGACACGAGTTACTATATGACTTTATTTGCATGTACCTTATTATGAATTGCTTAAGCACTTGCCATATCATGAGAATATTTACATCATATGAACAAATGTGTTCGTGAAAGTTCTTTTATCGCACTCGGTTGTTAACCGAATTGCTTGAGGACAAGCAATAAGCTAAGCTTGGGGGAGTTGATACGTCCAAAACGTATCTACTTTCCCGAACACTTTTGCTATTGTTTTGCCTCTAATTTGTGTATTTTGGATACAACTAACACGGACTAACGCTGTTTTCAGCAGAATTGCTCTGGTGTCTCGTTTTTGTGCAGAAATCCAACTTTCAGGAAAATCCTTGGAATTTATGCGAAGGGCCCTATTTTCCCAGAAAACTAACGGAGCCAGAAGGGCAAGCCAGGTGGGGGCCCGAGGCCCCCACACACTAGGCCGGCGCGGCCCAGGGGGGGGCGCCGCCTTGTTGTGTGGGCGCCTCGGCGGCCCCCCGACGCTCTCCTTCGGACTATATACGCCTTTCGACCTAAAAACGCCAGGGGGTACGTCGATATTTCCAGAGACCATCCAGTACGCCGCCGCCATCGCGAAACTCCGCCTCGGGACCAGAAACTCCGTTCTGGCACTCCGTCGGGACGGGGAATTGGAGGGGATCTTCACCGCCATCACCACCGACGTCTCTCCATCGACCAGCCATGTTTCCCCCATCCATGTGTGAGTAATTCCCCTGCTGTGGGCTGAAGGGGATGGTAGGGATTGGATGAGATTGATCATGTAATAGTCACAAGATTGTTAGGGCATGGTGCCTAGTATCCGTAGATGTTACTTTTATGATATTGTTGCAACTTGTTATGCTTAATGCTTGTCACTAGGGCCCGAGTGCCATGATCTCAGATCTGAACATGTTATTGTTTCATCATTATATGCATTGTTTATTGATCTTACCTGCAAGTTGTATACACACATTGCTGTCCGGAACCCGAGGCCCCAAAGTGACAGAAATTAGGACAACCGGAGGGGAAGGCGGTGATTTGAGGATCACATGTGTTCACGGAGTGTTAATGCTTTGCTCCGGTACTCTATTAAAAGGAGTACCTTAATTTCCAGTAGTTTCCCTAGAGGCCCGGCTGCCACCGGCTGGTAGGACAAAAGATGTTGTGCAAGTTTCTCATTGCGAGCACGTACGACTATATATGGAACACATGCCTATTGATTGATTAGTACTTGGATACCGCTTTATTATTACCTGCAAATGCCCTACCATGATTGTTATATGAATTCTCTCATCCATGCAACGCCCGTTCATCCGTCCCTGTGCCTACAGTATTTTAATCCTGCTGTTTACTATAATCACTATTGCTGTCTTTATTTCACCGCTACTGTTATTTCACTATTCCTACTGCCATAAAACTGTTGCTACTGATAAACTCTTGCGAGCAAGTCTGTTTCCAGGTGCAGCTGAATTGACAACTCCGCTGTTAAGGCTTACAAGTATTCTTTGTCTCCCCTTGTGTCGAATCAATAAATTGGGTAATACTTCCCTCGAAGACTGTTGCGATCCCCTATACTTGTGGGTCATCACTTGCATGAGCCGCGGGAGCAATCGATTCGCCATCTTCAACGATTTCCGTGATGGTGAACCTTTCGTGATCGTCAAACCTTTTGGATGCGCCTCATTTATTTGCAGTAGATTTGCTCGATCGGGAGGTCCCAAAGAAGAAACAACGTTAATATATGCATACGCACAAATCGGGAGGCTTAGTTAATTAATATATATACACCTCCCCGTCAGCTTCTCCCTCATCGGAGTCGTTGCCTTCTCCATCATCGGAGTCGTCGCCTTATCCCTCACCGAAGCCATCTATTTGGTCTAGCTTGTTAATCTCCCTGACCAATGCCATCTCCACGGTTTTGCTCTTCTCCCTCACCGATTGGTTCAGATAAAGCGAGGTGACATCTTTATCATCACGGATAATGTCCTCGATGATATGTATTCCTTTTCTAGGTCTTTGACGTGTTCCATAGTTTCTGCAAAGACTTACAAGTTATTCTAATGCTATAAAGACAACGTAGCAGTAATTAAGGATAATGCTTGAAACATGATCAAAGATTAGAGTTACACATATATATATATAGCTATTAATTAAGGATAATGCTCAAAATATGATCAAAGATTGGAGTTACACATATAGCTCGGGTCCATTTTTTATTTAAACCTAATACATCGCTACAACAAGAGTACTCCTGTCAGCGTCGACCGGGTGCTGAGCCCCTCCTAGTGGTCAACCAAAGATACAAAACAACAACCGGATCATAGCTGATATGAGATCCCTGCATGACCGCCCATCCGCCCCTATACATGGTTTCCAACACATACATGTAATGGTGAACATGCTCGACCTCCTCTCTGATACGCTGCTGCACCACCTCCTCGGGGGCCGGCTCCCTCCACAACAATCGTGGCCCACGCGACCGCCACCAAAGAAGACCCGGGTCGACGACGGGCCTAGATTCCTCACCAAGCTACGTACCCCGGAAGGTAACACCTCCTAGTGCCAGCCCGACGGAGCCTAGTCCCGGACATCGCCGGTCATCTGCTCCATGACGGTGCCATGACCCAGTCCAACTCGACGCGGGCATGGTATCGGCATCGTAACTATGGTTAAAAAATTATAAACATAATTGTAACAACTAAATAAAAACTATATATAATAAACTAATAAAATTACACTAACAAATAAACTAATTAAACAAATAAACTAACTAATTATACAAATAAACTAACTAAAATAATAAACTAACGAACAAACTATAACTAAAATAAACTAACTAATAATATAAACTAACAAATAAACTAACTAAAATAAAGTAAATAAAAACAATACAAACAAATTAACAACTAATTAAACTAACTAAAATAAACTAATTAATAATATAAACCTAACAAATAAATTAAACCTAACAAAATATCTCACCTTGAATTGCCGGCGGCTGGCTGGCCCGGAGGGAGAGGATGCCGCAGACGGCGGCGGCAGCGTGCGGGGCCGGTGGCGGAGAACGGCGCACGGAGTGGCCGGCCGGCACGAATCGACGACGGTGGCGGCCGCACGCGGAGACGGCGCGAAACAACAGCGTGGACGGCGGTGGCGCAAAATTTCGGCAGCCTGACGGCATGGTTTCGTCTCCTCGCGCGTCTCTGGTCCTTAGCAGGGGAGAAGAGGGAGAGGCCGCGGGAATATAAAGGAGGGACCTTTAACACCAGTTCGTTGCTGGAACCGGTGCTAAAGGGTGTTTTTGGCTGCCATTTGGGTGGTGCCAAGGGCACCCTTTAGCAGCGGTTCGTGGCACGAACCGGTGCTAAAGGTTAAGTTTTCAAATTATTTTTAAACTTTCAATGTGTCCCGCATTTTTAAACTATAAATTATAACTATAACTAATAAATAACTGTAAATTCTAAATAATAACTAATAAAATATTATAAATTGTAACTATAACAAATAATAAAAACTAATAAAATTATAACTATAACTAATAAATTATAAGTACTAAAATACTATAAATTATAACTATAACTAATAAATAATTATAAATTATAAATTATAACTAATAAAAAACTATAAATTATAACAATAACAAATAATGAAAACTATACCTAAAAACTAGTAAAATTATAACTATAACTAGTAAATACCTAATAAATTATAAGTAATAAAATATTATAAATTTTAACTATAACTAATAAATAATTATAAATTCTAAATTATAATTAATAAAATACTATAAATAATAACTATGACAAATAATAAAAACTATACCTAAAAAACAAATAAAATTATAACGATAACTAATAAGTAAAAATAAAATTATAACTATAACTACCAACTAATAAATTATAACTACAAAAACTAATGATAAATTTATAATTAATCTAAAACCATTTTATGGTTTGTAAAATAACTATTCTAACTATTCAAACTATTAAATATTTTGCCATTATTCCTAGTTGGTGGGTGCAACCAGGAGTAAAGGTGGGCAACCTTTAGTCCCGGTTGCACCCACCAAGCGGGACTAAAGTTGTCGGCATGATAAGGACGCGTGGGTGGACGCACTGCTCGGCGAGATAAGGCATGTAGCGCACGATGCCCTGTCGAAGGAACAAGACGAAGGATGAAGCGGCGTCGGGCCTATAAAAGAAGCGTCCATAATCGCAAGCAGCTCAATAAAAAGGTAGGGAGCTTCTTCTCCTTTGTTGGGGAAAGGGTTGGGAAATCTCCTGTGGCGGAGCTTGTCGAAGATATCGTTGGTGCACATGCCGTAGGACATCTTCGAAAGTTCCACCTCGGAAAAATTTCCCCACAAGGCCCTGCAAGCCTCCATATCCTCTAATAGTATTGGGGAAAGGGCTGGGAAATCTCCCGTGCAGAGCTTCTCGAAGGTGTCATTGGTGCATACGCCCTAGGACATCTTCGGAAGTTCCGCCTCAGAAAAATTTCCCCGCAAGGCCATGGAAGCCTCCATCTCCTCTAATAGTAATGGGGAAAGGGTTGGGAAATTTTGCGTGGCGGAGCTTCTCGAAGATGTCGTTGGTGCACACGCCATGGGACATCTTCGGAAGTTCCGACTCAAAATATTTTCCCTGCAAGGCCCTGGACAAAATAACCTATCGCGTACGAGGTTTCATGGCATTTAGGTCAAACGACCAATGTTATTGATAGAAACGCGGCTTAGTTTGTGATAATGTGCCTATATTGTGCACACATGTGCATCTTGGGATATCTTACGATGTTGCAAGAGGAAGTTTTCCTTTTCATCGCACGAAAAAGCCATTTTTCATTTTCGAGGTGCCGAAAACGGGGTGTTTTGTGAAGCAACCACCAAATTAAAGTTTCACATTGGTACCAACACATTTTTTGAAAATACTAGACCACCTAAGATGGATAATTTCCCAACCGGTGTATCTGGAACTTTTCCGTCCACCCCTCATAAAAAAGACAAATTCCTGTTGAATCGGTAGAAGGTTAGCCATATCTGAACTACAGGTACAGGATATAATGCTCAAGATTTTTTGTAAAAATCTTTTTTGGGTTCACAACATGCTATTTCATCAGAGATCCAGTGCAAATTTAGCGAAACTCCGCCCCTGGTATAGGATCTTCATGTCCGCTATTTTGAATATAGTGTGAAACGAGTATGAAAAAATTCAAAAACGATCCAAACAATGTGAAACCTTCGTGTGGTGTCATATTATGTATCATAGTAGCAAGGAAAATATTAAACTTGGAGAATTGCATACATCACAAAAAGTCCTTCTCAAAATGAGCTGTCGCGTTCGAGGTTTCATGGCATCGAGGTCAAACAACCAATGTTACTGATAGAATCGCGGCATAGGTTGTAATAATTGCCCATATTGTTCACACATGTGCATCTTGGGATGTTTCACGATGTTGCAGGAGGGAGTTTTCCTTTTCATCGCTTGAAAAAAGCAATTTTCCATTTTCGAGGTGCTAAAAACGGGGTGTTTTGTGAAGCAACCACCAAATTAAAGTTTCACATTGTTACCAACACATTTTTCAAAAATACTAGACCACCTAAGATGGATAATTTTCCGACCGGTATATTTGGAACCTTTCCGTCCACCCCTCATGAAAAAGACAAATTCCTGCCGAATCGGTAGGAGGCCAGCCAGATTTGAACTACATGTACATTATATAATGCTCAAGATTTTTTGTAAAATTTTTTTTTGGGTTCACAACATGCTATTTCATCAGAGATCCAGTGTAAGTTTGGCGAAACTCTGCCCCGAGCAAAGAATTTTCATGCCCGCCATTTTGAATATAGTTTGAAACGAGCATAACTAATTCAAAAACGATCCAAACAATGCGAAAACTTCATGTGGTGTCATATTATGTGTCATAGTTGCAAGGAAAAATATTATACTTGGAGAATTCCAGACATCACAACAAATCCTTCACAAAATGAGCTATCACGTTCGAGGTTTCATGGCATTTAGGTCAAACGACCAATGTTATTGATAGAGTCGTGGCATAGTTTGTGATAATGTGCCCATATTGTGCACCCATGTGCATCTTGGGATGTCTTAGGATGTTGCAGGAGGAAGTTTTCATTTTCATCGCACGAAAAAGCCATTTTTCATTTTCGAGGCGCCGAAAACGGGGTGTTTTATGAAGCAACCACCAAATTAAAGTTTCACATTGGTACCAACATATTTTTCAAAATTACTAGACCACCTAAGTTGATTAATTTTCGAACCGGTGTATCTGGAACCTTTCCGTCCACCCCTCATGAAAAAGACAAATTCCTGCCGAATTGGTCGAAGGTCAGCCATATCTAAACTACATGTACATGATATAATGCTCAAGATTTTTTGTAAAAATATTTTTTGGGTTCACAACATGCTATTTCATCAGGGATCCAGTGCAAGTTTAGCTAAACTCCGCCCCGGGCAAAGGATCTTCATGCCCGCCATTTTGAATATTGTTTGAAACGAGCATAACAAATTCAAAAACGATCCAAATAATGTGAAAACTTTGTGTGATGTCATATTATGTGTCATAGTTGTAAAGAAAAATATTAAACTTGGAGAATTGCAGACATCACAAAAAATCCCTCACAAAATGATCTATCACGTTCGAGGTTTCATGGAAATTAGGTCAAACGACCAATGTTATTGATAGAATCGCTGCATAGGTTGTGATAATGTGCCCATATTGTGCACACATGTGCATCTTGGGATGTCTTATGATGTTCCAGGAGGAAGTTTTCCTTTTCATAGCATGAAAAAGCCATTTTCTATTTTCGAGGTGCCAAAACGGGGTGTTTTATGAAGCAACCACCAAATTAAAGTTTCACATTGGTACCAACACATTTTTCAAAAATAGTAGACCACCTAAGATGGATAATTTCCCAACAGGTGTATTTGGAACCTTTCCGTCCAACCCTCATGAAAAAGACAAATTCCTGCCGAATCGGTAGGAGGCCAACCAGATTTGAATTACAGGTACATGATATAATCACAACATGCTATTTCATTAGAGATCCAATGCAAGTTTAGCGAAACTCCGCCCCGGGCAAAAGATCTTCATGCCCGCCATTTTGATCCAAACTATACGAAACATTCGTGTGTTGTCATAGTTGCAAGGAAAAATATTGAACTTGGAGAATTGCAGACATCACAAAAAATCCTTCACAAAATGAGCTATCACGTTCGAGGTTTCATGGCATTTAGATCAAACGACCAATGTGAATAAAATAATTATTACTCTCCAGATAAGCATAGTCAATCTTATTAAACGTAGTGGGAGCAACTTTAACAAAATAGCTATCATTATCATTCTCATCACCATAATCATCAAATATAGGAGACATATTGTAATCATAATTAATTTTCTCCTCAATAGTAGTTGGACTGAAAATATCATATACATCATTGTAATCATCATAGCCAATTGTCTCCTCTAAAGCGGGGGAAGTAAAAAGATCATTTTCATGAAAACTAGCTTCCCCAAGCTTAGACTTTTCCATAGCATTAGCAATAATGGTGTTCAACGAATTCGTACTAATAACATTGCCATTAGCATGCAAATAAAGTTTGATAGGTTTTTTAATTTTCTCTTCGAACACTTCATGTCCTAATTCAAGATAAATACTATAAAGCTCTCTAATTTTGTTGTTGTTTTCTATTAAGCCTAGCTAGTGAAAATAAAAAAACAAGAAACATCAACATAGAAAGTAAGCATCGAATAAACTAAGCAACAGAAATAACAAATATAATACAAACTAATTTTTGCGTGTTTTAGATATAAAGATAACTATAAAAGTAAAATATTTTTTGTGTTTTCGATATAATGAAAGCAAACAAAACAAAATAAAGTAAACTAAGAAAATTATAACAAAGTAAAGAGATTTGAGATGAGAGACTCCTCTTGCCAAAATTCTCTTTCTCCCCGGCAAACGGCGCCTGAAAACAGCTTGATGGCGTGTGCTCGTAGTACGTAGACACGCTGTTGGGGAACCCCAAGAGGAAGGTGTGATGAGTACATCAGCAAGTTTTCCCTCAGTACGAAACCAAGGTTTAATCGACTAGTAGGAGAAATGCGTGACTTCTAAAGGTGTTGCTGGCTGACTAGTGGCAGGGCGCACTACCAGCGTCAGTAACAACGTGGAACCTGCACACAACACAACCAAAGTATTTTGCCCCAACTTACAGTGAGGTTGTCAATCTCACCGGTTTGCTGAACACAAAGGATTAGACGTATCGAATGGAAGGAGATGTTTGCAGAAAGTAAAGAGAACATGATTGCAGTTGAATTTATAAGTAAAGGAAATAGGACCGGGGTCCACAGTTCACTAGAGGTGTCTCTTCATAAAGAAATAGCATGTTGGGTGAACAAATTACAGCTGGGCAATTGACAGAATATCGACCATACATGACAAGATGATTACTATGAGATTTGGTATTGGGCATTACAGCATAATACATAGACCGTAATTCAACTACGTCTATGACTAATAAACCACCTTCAGGTTATCGTCCCAACCCCTTTCAGTATAAAGTTGCAAGCAACAGACTATCATATTAAGCAAAGTGTGTAAAGTAAACAATAGAATTACCCTCGGATAAAACATTGTTGTTTTCTCCCTAGTAGCAACAACACATCTACATTCTTAGAAGTTATAAAGTCACTCTCCCAGAAAATTAAAGGCATAAACCTACTATCGAGCATAAATACCGCCTCTTGGAGTCACAAGTGTCCACTTGGCCAGAGTTTCTACTAGCAACGGAGATCATGCAAGATCACAAATAACATATGACATGAATATATAATCAATCTCAACATAGTATTCAACATTCCTCGGATCCCAACAAAAAAAACATATAGGATTACATAAAGATGATCTTGATCATCTAGGGCAGCTCACAAGATCGATACATGAAGCACAAGGTGGAGAAGACAACCATCTAGCTACTGCTATGGACCCATAGTCAAGGGATGAACTACTCACGGAGGCGGCATGGCAATGTAGATGCCTCCGGCGATGATTTCCCCCTCCGGCAGGGTGCCAAGATGAGCTTTAGAACCCCCCCCCCGAGATGGGTTCTGCGATGGCGGCCGCGACGTAACTTTTCGTGGATGGAGGATCGGTTATCCAGGCTTTTCCCGAGAAGATGTATAAATAGATGGAGGAATTAGGTCAATGGGCCGCCTGGTGGGCCCAGACCACCCCTAGGTGCGGGCCAGGTTTTGCTAGAAGTAGAGGGCAAGTAGATCTCGAAGGTTCAGGCGAAAAGTACTCGACTATTATGAAAACTAGGGTTATGTTGACAATAGATTCGATCCTTTCTTTGTCCCTCGACTCCCCCTTATATAGGAGGCGGAGCCGAGGGTTTCGTAGTACACAAGTTACAGAGTTCGGGAGGGTTTCGTACCCAACCCGTAAGATCACAAATCTCTATCTTTCCTAATACAAACTATCTTTCCTTAACACTAAATGGGCTTCCAAGTCTTCTTATTCTTCGAGTCTTGGGCTTTGATTAAACTCCGGGTACCATCTTTGGCGAGGCCCATTGGGGATGCCTATGTCGATAGCCCCGAGATTTTTCTTGAATCGAAGAATCAAGGAAAATCTCCAATTTTACTCATTACATAATCTTTCGATATGCAATCACTATTTTGTACAGGGATAACGGTAATTGGGGCTAGTTCATCTGACGGATCAGGTACTAGTTAACTGCTCTAGTGGCAATCCGCAAAAACCTACTTCAAAATCACGCCCTGGACATGATCTCGGGATACTGGTGTAAACTTCGACAGGTGCCGCTTAAGGTCTTACCATTCTGTCGAGTCCCAGTCATATTTTATCGGGTACCTAATGCGTCCGTTAGGATTTTTCTTCGTATCTGTTGATACGGAAAATAGTAGCAATCCGCCGTTAGAGACGGTGCCACGCTGCTCAGAACGGATCTGGGGTCTTACCTTCGCAAAGTTTTGCGGCATTCAGAGATTTATTCGCGACTTTTAGCGCTCTGAGAATATTTTGTCGAGTGCTTTTCGACTGCTGGAATGGCATATTTTATCGAGTCATATTTGATGACTTATTTTGTCTTCCCGATGGGAGTATATGTAGAGTTATCTGTGTAACTCGAAATATGCTCACTCTTACCTCTTTCGTGTAATAAAAATTCATCGGGCACGCGAACAGCGTTCCCGATGGGAGTAGCCCCCGAGGCTACAGCCAAGGACTTGTGCTTGGGTGTAGGCTCCACAGATTAGTATTCCTTGCCGCTATATTTTTAATCCTTCTCGATATTTTTATATTTATCGGGTGCGCGACCAGCGCTCCCGATGGGAGTAGCCCCCGAGGCTATGAACAAATACTTGTATTTGATCATAGGCTCTTGCCATTTCTATTTTGTCATACTTGAAATTTTCTCTTTTCCAGAGTAGCCCCCGAGCGTTTGGGCAAAAACTTGTATTTGATCAAAGGCTCCCGAGATAATCTTGGGTTGTCGATAAACTTTTGAAGCCTCATAGTCGAGCTTTTCTTTCACCTTGACGACGTCATTGCTGATGATAGCCACGATTTCCATTTTGGAAACATGCCATTACCGCTTCTTTCACTGCCTTGTGGGTCCAAATTCCTCATCTGATGGACATGTCGTGCAAGTGGGGGACACATGTTCTCCCCTTTTTCTGGCACACGTTCTGTAACCTCATCAATGTTAAAATACTTTTTTACCCTTGTCTCCACGTGGTTATCATCTCCCGCATACTTTTTCCATCCAACGGTCCGCCGCTTCACCGCACCTCTATATAGGATCTCCTTCTTCTTCCTCGAGCACTTCCGCTCGCGCCGTTCCCCTGCTTCTACCTGCAAAACATCCTCTTGCGCCCCACAATTCTCAAAGCTCATCCCTTCGCTGCTGCATTCCTTCGCCATTGTTGATGCCACCGCGTCGCTTGACCAGGCACAGCACGCCAGATTCATCGATGGCTGCCGCGGATCTAGGAGCTGCGGAGTGGGAAAGGTCCAAGATCACGAACCAGGACCTGAATCTCTTGAAGAAGCTGGGGATTAGCAAGAAACCCAAAGCGGTGTGCTTCCCCAGTGAAGAAAGCTACCCAACCCCTCCAATGGGGTATCGGGTAAGTTTTGTTGATCATCTCATCCGCGGTCTTTCCGCTCCCATTCACCCTTTTCTTCGAGGGTTGCTTTTTGTTTATGGTCTCCAACTTCACCACCTCACGCCCAACTCTATCCTTCACATTTCCATCTTCATCACCCTCTGCGAAGCCTTCCTTGGTGTCCAGCCTAACTAGGCATTATGGAAGCGCATTTTCTTCTGTCGCCGTAATGGCTCTTCCAATGTCGCCTATAATATAGGCGGCGTTGTTATTTCTGTTCGCTCTTCCGTCAATTACTTCGACGTAAAACTCCCTGACTCCGTTCAAGGGTGGCGCAAAAAATGGTTGTATATTCGGGAAGAAAACCATGGATGCGCTGAAGACAATATCCCTCCTTTCGACGGTGCCGAGAAGATCCTTCGCCGCCGTTCTTGGGACGCAGAAGCTACCGAGGAAGAAAGAACTTCGACGGAGGCTCTGATGACTCGCATCCATGAGTTGCAGAATACTCGTGGAAAAGAGTTATCAGGCATCCAAATTACGGCATATTTCCTTAGAACTAGAGTGCAGCCTCTTCAGGCTCGCAAAAACCCTCTCTGGAACTATGCTGGCGATGAAGACACATATCGTTTGTCGACGAATCTGGAAGTCAAGGATTTGGATAGGCTTGTCCGAAAAATTTCATCTCTCAACAAGAAAGATCCCATCCCTTCCACTTATCGTGTAAAACCATACAGCGCCACCAATGCGCTTCCTAAGGTAAACATTGTCGCTTAATTTGTTATTGCTTTGCTATTTTTGTTGTTACTCCTCTTTTTTTTTTTTGACATCCTTTCTTGTTTATATACAGGACCATCCAAATCTTGTTTCGCTTCCTCCTCTTCCTGAAGGTGGAGAAGTCGAATAAAGGGCGGTTATTTCTGATGATAACCAAGATGCCCCCTCTTTTGCGACTGAACCCGCAGATTCTCGAAAATCTGCGGGATCTGATGAAAAGGAGGCTGCCTCTGAAGCCACTGCGTCGGCACAATCTCCTCCTCCTGCTGTTTCTCCAAAGAACAAAAGGAAAAGGAATGATGCAGAAGATTCCGGCACCTCCAAGCCCGAAGAAGCTGTTCCTTCCCGCCAGAAGGCAGCTTACGATCCATACCTCGAGACCCTCATCAGCTCGTAAGTTCCTTCTCTCTGTTTATTTGCACTTGAAGATTTTTGTCTATCTTGATTTTTATGTTGTCGACATTTATTCGTAGTGATGATGAAGAAGAAGTACCAACTGCTGATGTGGCTGCTCGAACGAGTACGTCACATACATTAGTCGCCTCGGAGACGCCAGTTGAAGGAGAAGAAACTTCGCCTCCTCAACAAAATGTCGGCGCTGCTACTCCTCCTTCAAGCCCCCTTGTTCCTTCACCAAAAAGGGCAAGGGTTGAAACGATCCCAGAGCCTACTCTTCAATTCAGTAGCTCCTCTAACCCTCTCTTGGATGATGTAAGTTCTTAATTTGCTTGTCGCTGTCTATATTTTGTCTATTTGCTTCTACGTGCCGTCATTTTTCCCATACCGACATTTTCTTTCTTTGTCTTTCCTTGATAGCCTACGATCAAAGAGCTTCTTCGCATCGGTGCCCAATTCGTTGGGTACCGTGATTACGCCAGTAAAACTGAAGGTAGTGCCTGGCTGCTTCTTTTTGCTTCTGCTTCCTTACTGCTTTGTTGTCGACGTTTTTAGCTAATCTTGTCTTTCTTTACAGAAAAACTGGCAGAAGCCAACGAACGTGCTGACACACTTGCTCAAAAATTAGAGCAATGTGAAGAGGCTCGTAAGAAAGCTGAGTCAGATGCTGTTCAAGCTAGGCGAGAAGCTGACAAAGCCAAGGCTGATGCTGCTAGTGTCGGAGATCTTCGGAAACGTCTGCACGCTACCGAGACTTCGTTAAGCGAGCACATAACTGCACAATCTGCTCGCGAAGAAGCGATCACCAAACGTATAAGGACACAAAATCGCCGCTTTGTCAGTAAGTATCTGCACCACTTCATATCCTTTGGATTTTTCTTTTTTGCACTTGTTTGTTGATCGGATTTTTCTTTTTATTTTGACAGATAAGACCTCTCAAGAATTTGAACTTGAAGATCCCGACAATGATCCTCTGCTTGACGCTGTTTCGTTCCTTGAATTTCATGGGACAAAAGCGCGTGAGGGCATTGATGAAGCCAGGACAGGGCTGTCGCGGCTCTTCCCCTATTTCTTCCCGAAGAAAGAGGAGCCCGCAACTTTCCTTACTCTTGCCAAGTGCTTCAATCCTCCCGAAGATCTTGGGCTGAAGATGCGAAATGAAAATATGAAGGTTGCCGTTGAAAGCACTGTTGCCTTGGTTGCTGACAGTCAACAAACCATTGACTGGGCGAAAGTGGGCAACACGGAGCAGATAGAACAAGCAAAATGGCGATCATTGATCAAGGCGGCGAAGCTGAATACGAAGAAAATCCTGGCCTATCTCGGGATCAAACCATCTTCGACTCCTAGCTCGTCAAGGCCGGAGGTCTAATTTAATGCTCTTTTGCTTTGTTTTTAGTTTACCTCCTCCTTTTGGTACTGCCGCCATAGTGCTCCTGGCGATGATTAGGTCTTCTAGAGATCCTTCTTTTGTAACAGACATGTATATATTATGAGAATGAATGGAAATCTATCTGTCTCAATGATTGATGTCGACGTTTTTCTATTTTTTCAGTTAATTTTTGACAACTATACGTCAATTCCTGGTCCTGCCGAAGTTTTTCCTTCGTCCCTTCCGAAGAAGACCTCTGTCCCTGTTAATTTTGTTGACGATTCTGCGAGTAAGGATTTGACAGAAGAATTGGAAGAACTGCGAGGACAACTCCAGTCCGTGAAGAAGCAATCGCTTATGCTCATGGAACAATCTCAAAAATCTTCTGAAAGGGAAAAAATTGCACTCCAACAAGCTCAAGCTGCCATCGCTGAGAAGGACTCTGCCGTTGCTGAAGCTGCTGCAGCTATGTCTCGAGAAGATTCTATGCTCCAGCTGCTGATAGATGCTAGCTTGGATATGGCAGGTATGTTTCATTATCTTTGTCGTGCTTCTTCTTTTTCTTTGTTGCTTGTCTCCTTGTTGCTCACTGACTTGTTTTAAGAGACAATAGGTTCTTTTTTGGATCCTTCTACTGAAGATGAACGTGTCGAAGCTCGCTCCAGTGTTCTTCTTCGGCTTGCACGTGAGCATGGTTCGATTTTTTGGGGCACGCCTGAACGGACTCGCCAAATCGTCAGATTTCAAGATCGTGCGCTTCAGGTTCGCGAGTATCTCGACTTCTGTACGAGGACTTTGTCTTTGGTCTATGGTACCATGTTTCCTCGCAATAAGATGCCAGAAACTCTTCCTGCGTTGATGGATAAATTTCGAGATGCTCCTCGTATCCATGGCTTTGTACGAGCCCAACTAGCTGCTGGCGCAAGGTTTGCAATGATTATGATAAAAATCTGCTACCCGAAGTTAGACGTGGGGCAAATTGTTCCAAAGTGCTTGGAGAAGATGTCGAAGAGGAAAAGAAACTTCGGCAAATATGATGATATTGTTACTCCTGTTGCTGAAGACATGATGGATGAACTTCTTCGGATGGATTCCGAATTCTTTGTGAAAGGCAGCTACGGCGAGCATAGCACTCGTGCTTGTAAATAATGAGCGCTTAACCATAGACAATATATTGGGAAATCCTTGAAGATAAACTTGTTCCGAAGATTGTTTCCTGTGTATATGATCTGCATTGTACAGTCTCTATATTTTTATTTTTACCGCCAAGCCCCCGGGCGTTTTGATTGCAGTATTTTTTGTTTTTATAGTGCGAGGTTGTCCCAAGGCAAAATAAATTATACTGTATACTATTTTTGCGGGTATGAGACCCCGAGCTTTATATTGACCGCTATTTTGTCGATATTTTTATTTTGGCGAGGTACTTGATACCAAGGCGAATTGTATTTTGTCGACACTGTGTATATATATATTGTACCGTGTATGAGGAAGCCCCCGAGACTGTCGAGAAAAGATATATAATTCCACTATCTTTATTATATTGCAGCACCGCGAGCCCGCCTCATTAAAAACCTTTCCCGGCCCCACTCGGTGCCCCGAAAAAGGAAAAGAGTGCGTCTGAAAACTCGCGGGCGTTTCAGTACATTGTGCGTTTATAGAGGAGACTATATTTCGGCATCTAAGCGTAAAAACGCCTGTGCTGCGCCACGTTCCAAGGATTTGGCTCAGCGTTCCCCGTCTTCTTGTCCTTGATTCTGTATGCTCCTCCTTCGATTACTTCTGTGACGATGTAGGGCCCAAGCCATGGTGACTCGAGTTTTTCATGACTTTTTTGGTTGAGTCGCAAAACTAAATCACCAACTTGGAAATATCTTGGCCGCAATCGTCGACTGTGGTAATTCTTCAGGTCCTGTTGATATTTAGCGACTCGTGACAGGACTTCGTCTCGAGCTTCGTCGAGTGCATCGACGTCGTCCTCCAAAGCTTGTTTCGAGGTTTCTTCATCGTATTATGTGACTCTTGGAGAATCATGCTCTATTTCTATCGGCAGGACTGCTTCGGCTCCATGGACCATAAAAAACGGTGTTTCCTGCGTCGCCGTATTTGGTGTTGTTCGGATACTCCACAACACACTTGGCAGCTCCTCTGGCCAAGTATGCCGAGCATTTTCCAATGGTCCTAGCAGGCGTTTCTTGATACCGTTGCAGATGATGCCATTGGCTTTCTCGACTTGACCGTTGGTCTGTGGATGTGCAACAGACGCAAAACTCAATTTGATGCCCACTTCTGCGCAGTATGCTTTGAACTCCTTGGGTGTAAAATTACTGCCATTGTCTGTGACAATGCTATGAGGGACTCCAAATCTAAAGATGATGCTTTTCACGAACTTAATCGCTGACGCGCCGTCCGGTGAATTTATCGGCTTTGCTTCTATCCACTTTGTAAATTTGTCGACAGCGACAAGCATATACTCATAACCTCCTAGCGAAGCTTTGTGTAGTTTTCCCACCATGTCGAGGCCCCATTGAGCAAAGGGCCAAGATAGTGGGATTGGCATAAGTTCTGCTGCGGGAGAGTGAGGTTTGGCGGCAAATCTTTGGCACGCGTCGCAGGTTTTCACTATTTCCTTCGCGTCCTCTATTGTTGTTAACCAGTAAAATCCTGCTCTGAAAACTTTAGCCGCGATAGCTCGGCTACTCGCGTGGTGGCCGCATATTCCTTCGTGCACATCTTTCGGGATGATTCTTCCTTCTTCGGGTGTAACACATCTACGTAGCACGCCCGAAATGCTTCGTTTGTACAACTCCCCTTTTATCACAGTGAAAGCTTTTGATCTCCTAATTATTCGCCTTGCTTCAACTGGATCGTCGGGTATTATTTTCCTTAGGATGTATGATATGTAAGCCTGCATCCATGGAGTTTGCACCATCATGACTAGCTCTTGCTCCTCTTCTTCTTCTACTGTATCGTTGGTGGTAGTCGAGGATTTCTCTTTTTTCTCCTTCTTTATTTTCGCTGGCTGTGTTGATCTCTCACTTATCTCTTCCCAAAACACGCCTGGAGGGATCGCGAGACACTGTGATCCGATGTTTGCAAGAACATCGGCTTCATCGTTGCTCAGCCTGCTGATGTGGTTTACCTCGCATCCATCGAATAGTTTCTCCAGCTCATTGTACACCTCTTTGTATGCTATCATACTTTCGTTGACTGCATCACATTGATTCATAACTTGCTGTGCCACCAATTGTGAATCGCCGAAGATTTTCAATCGGGTTGCACCACAAGCTTTCGCCATCTTCATGCCATGTATGAGAGCTTCATATTACTGCTTCGTTGTTAGACGCATTTGGAAACGTCATCCTTAAGATATATTTCAACTTGTCGCCTTCGGGTGATACTAATATCACGCCTGCTCCAGCTCCTTCTAACCTTTTGGACCCGTCGAAATTCATGGTCCAAGTTCTCGATAAATACTGGAGGCCCCGTGTTTTGTAGCTCCATCCACTCTGCAATGAAATGCGGTAAAATCTGCGATTTTATTGCCTTTCTTTTTTCATACGTGATGTCCCGGGGGAAAGTTCTATTCCCCAAAGGGAGACACGACCCGTAGCTTCTGGGTTGTTTAGTATATTTGACAAGGGAGCTTCATTGACCACTATTATCGGATGCGCCGAAAAATAATGTCGCAATTTTCTTGCTGTCGTGAATACTCCATATGCCAGTTTCTGATACTGCGGGTACCGCTGTTTTGAGGGTGACAGTACTTCGCTGATGAAATATACTGGCCTCTGAACTCCATGGAGCTTGCCTTCTTCTTCTCTCTCGACTACTAGGGCTGTGCTGACCACCTGCGGTGTGGCTGCAATGTATAAGAGGAGAGGTTCTTTCTCTTTAGGCGCCACTAATATTGGTGGTGTTGAAATTGCCCGCTTGAGGTTCTCGAAGGCTCTATCTGCTTCCTCGTTCCATTGAAATTTTTTCCCCTGTTTGATCAATGCATAGAACGGCAGCGCCTTTTCTCCTAGCTACGGCGATGAATCTGCTTAAAGCTGCGACTCGCCCCGTTAAGCTCGTTGTATTTCTTTCAACTTTGTTGGCTTTCTCATAGTCACTATGGCCTGGATTTTTTCAGGGTTGGCTTCAATCCCTCTTGTCGATACTAAGACCCGAGAAGTTCTCCTGCAGGAACTCCAAAAGAGCACTTTGTCGGGTTCAGCTTGAGGCAGAACTTGTCGAGGTTGTCGAAGGTTTCCTTCAAATCTTCGATCAGAGTCGACCCTTTCTTTGATGTTATTACGACATCGTCAATGTAGACTTGCACATTTTTTCCAATCTGTGTTGCTAGGCATTTCTGCATCATCCGCTGATATGTTGCTCCCGCGTTTTTCAAACCAAAGGGCATTGTTTTGTAGCAAAACACGCCGTAAGGTGTGATGAACGCTGTCTTGGCTTCATCTTCTTCTTTTAATCTGATCTGGTTATAACCAGAGTATGCGTCCAAAAAGGAAAGACGTTCGCATCCTGCCGTGGAGTCGATGATTTGATCGATCCTTGGGAGGGGAAAGTGATCCTTGGGACAATGTTTATTGAGACACGTGAAGTCGACGCACATGCGAAGGACTATTGTATGTTTTTTCGGCACCATCACTGGGTTAGCTACCCATGTGGCTTACGTGGATATTTCTACGATGAAACCAGCATCTTTGAGTCGATCTATTTCCGATAACATGGCTTTGCGGCTAGGTTCCGAAAACGTCGCAAAGGTTGCTTTATTGGTCTTGCGAGAGGATCCAAATTGAGGTGGTGCTCGGCAAGTTCCCTGGGTACTCCTGGCATGTCAGCTGGACACCATGCGAAGATTTTCCAGTGCTCACGGAGGAACTCGACGAGCGCGCTTTCCTATGCGACATCCATGTTTGCTGCAATGGAAGTCGTTTTCTTTGGGTCTGTCGGGTGGATCTGTACCTCTTTTGAATCCTTGGTTGTGTTGAAAGTTGGCTCCTTAGAAGATCTTCCTACTTCTGGTAATACATCATAATCAGTGAACCTTGGCGCCGCATACTCTGCTTGCATCCCGAAAGTTTCTGACAATCGATGAAAATCCTTGTCGCATTTATCGGATAACGCAAAACTTCCTTTGATTGTGATAGGTCCCTTGGGCCCAGGCAACCTCCACAACAGATATGTATAATGCGGTACTGCCATGAACCTGGCATACGCTGGTCGTCCCAACAGAGCGTGATATTGCGACGGGAAATCCACAACTTCGAACTCCAAATTCTCTATCCTGTAGTTTTCTCGGGTTCCAAACTGAACGTCGAGGTTGATCTTGCCCAATGGGTAACTTTGCTTCTACTGGTGTAATCCCGTGAAAACGTGTGTCAGTTGGTTTCAAGTTTGCCAGGGATATGTTCATCTTCCTCAATGTATCTGCATACATAAGGTTTAAGCTGCTGCCGCCATCTATGAAAACTCTCGACACGTCAAAACCAGCGATTACTGCGGGTAAGATGAGTGCTGATTGTCCTGGTCGAGGAACTTGCTGCGGATGGTCCGCGATTGTGAAGCCGATGTCTTGCCCCGACCAATTTAAGTACTCGACTGTTGGTGGAGGCATCTTCTCTGCCATGAACACTTGTCGTGAGATTACCTTCTGCGCCCTGTTGGATGGCCTAGCTTTACGAATCATCGAGACCGCACCGTTAGAATTAGGATCAACATATGGAGGTGGGTGTGGTGCTGCCGCTATTCTGAGCTGGTGTCGATTTTCGTCCGTAATTACGGGAGGAGGTGGAAGGTGGATCTCGCTCCTTGGCCCCTGGGAGTTTCTATTCACGGCTTGGGCATTTGCGATTCCTGCGGCTCGCAACATTGCCTGAAAATTTCGGCAGTCCTTCTGGAGATGCCTGATACATCTCCAACGTATCGATAATTTCTTATGTTCCATGCTACTTTATTGATGATACCTACATGTTTTATGCACATTATATGTCGTATTTACGCATTTTCTGGAACTAACCTATTAACAAGATGCCGAAGTGCCAGTTCCTGTTTTCTGCTGTTTTTGGTTTCAGAAATCCTAGTAACGAAATATTCTCGGAATCGGACAAAATCAACGCCCAGGTGCCTATTTTGCCTGGAAGCATCCAGAACACCCGAGAGCCGCCAGAGGAGGGCCCTGTGGGCCCCAGATGATAGGGTGGCGCGGCCTGGGCCCTGGCCACGCCAGCCTATGGTGTCGTCGCCCCTTCGACCTTCTGACGCTGCCCTTTCGCCTATATAAAGCCCCTGCATCGAAAACCCTTAAAGAAAAAAGCCACGGTACGCGAAACCTTCCAGAGCCGCCGCCATCGCGAAGCCAAGATCTGGGGGACAGGAGTCTCTGTTCCGGCACCCTGCCGGACGGGGAAGTGCCCCCGGAAGGCTTCTCCATCGACACCGCTGCCATCTCCACAGGCATCTTCATCAACGCTGATGCTCCCATGAAGAGGGAGTAGTTCTCCATCGAGGCTCGGGGCTGTACCGGTAGCTATGTGGTTCATCTCTCTCCTATGTGCTTCAATACAATAATCTCATGAGCTGCCTTACATGATTGAGATTCATATGATGATGCTTGTAATCTAGATGTCATTATGCTAGTCAAGTGGGTTTTACTTATGTGATCTCCGGAGACTCCTTGTCCCACGTGTGTAAAGGTGACAGTGTGTGCACCGTGTGGGTCTCTTAGGCTATATTTCACAGATTACTTATTCACTGTTATGAATGGCATAGTGAAGTGCTTATTTATATCTCTTTATGATTGCAATATGTTTTGTATCACAATTTATCTATGTGCTACTCTAGCAATGTTATTAAAGTAGTTTTATTCCTCCTGCACGATGTAATGGTGACAGTGTGTGCATCCGTGTTAGTACTTGGTTTATGCTATGATCATGATCTCTTGTAGATTGCGAAGTTAACTATTGCTATGATAGTATTGATGTGTATTATTCCTCCTACATAAGCATGAAGGTGACAGGTGTGCATGCTACGTTAGTACTTGGTTTAGTCGTATTGATCTATCTTACACTCTAAGGTTATTTAAATATGAACATTGAATTGTGGAGCTTGTTAACTCCGGCATTGAGGGTTCGTGTAATCCTACGCAATGTGTTCATCATCCAACAAGAGAGTGTAGAGTATGCATTTATCTATTCTGTTATGTGATCAATGTTGAGAGTGTCCACTAGTGAAAGTCTAATCCCTAGGCCTTGTTCCTAAATACTGTTATCGCTGCTTGTTACTGTTTTACTGAATTACTACTGCTGCGTTACTACTGCTTGTTTACTTCCTACAATATTACTACCATCAACTGCACGCCAGCAAGCTATTTTCTGGCGCCATACTACTGCTCATATTCATTCATACCACTTGTATTTCACTATCTCTTCGCCGAACTAGTACACCTATTAGGTGTGTTGGGGACACAAGAGACTTCTTGCTTTGTGGTTGCAGGGTTGCATGAGAGGGATATCTTTGACCTCTTCCTCCACGAGTTCGATAAACCTTGGGTAATCCACTTAAGGGAAACTTGCTGCTGTTCTACAAACCTCTGCTCTTGGAGGCCCAACACTGTCTACAAGAATAGAAGCTCCCGTAGACATCAAGCACTTTTATGGCGCCGTTGCCGGGGAGGAAAGGTAAAAGGCACTCATACTTCGATTCCAGGTAACAGTACTTTTCTGGCGCCATTGTGTGTGTGCTCGAAGCTATTTCCTTTAGACTCTGCAATTGCGACATTTGGTTTCTTGTTTACACTAGTTAGGCATAATGGACAACAAAGAGCTTCTTATTCTATTTCCTGATTTAAGACATGGATGGTTTGATGCGAAAATTAAAAAACCATGGAACATATTAATATGAATGCTTTGAACATCATTGTTGTTAATGATATGGAAAATTCTAAGCTTTGGGAAGCTGGTTTTGATGAGCATGATATTTTTAGTCCCCCAAGCATTGAGGAGAAAATTTACTTTGATGATACTTTGCCTCCCATTTATGATGATTATAATGATAGTAGTCTTTTGTTACCACACTGTTATGGAGGATAAATTTGATTATGATTACAATATACCTCCTATATTTGATAGCTACTTTGTTGAATTTGCTCCCACTACAACTAATAAAACTGATTATGCCTATGTGGAGAGTAATAATTTTATGCATGAGACTCATGATAAGAATGCTTTATGTGATAGTTATATTGTTGAGTTTGCTCATGTTGCTACTGAAAGTTATTATGAGAGAGGAAAATATGGTTGTAAAAATTTTCATGTTACTAAAACACCTCTCTATGTGCTGAAATTTTTGAAGCTACACTTGTTTTATTTTCCTATGCTTGTTACTTTGCTCTTCATGAACTTGTTTATTTACAAGATTCCTATGCATAGGAAGCATGTTAGACTTAAATGTGTTTTGAATTTGCCTCTTGATGCTCTCTTTTGCTTCGACTTCTATTTCTTGCGAGTGCATCATTAAAACTGCTGAGCCCATTTTAATGGCTATAAAGAAAGAACTTCTTGGGAGATAACCCATGTGTTTATTTTACTACAGCAATTTTTGTTTTGTTGAGTCTTGGAAGTTGTTACTACTGTAGCAACCTCTCCTTATCATGTTTTTGTGCCAAGTAAAGTTTCTATGTTAAAGTTGATGTTATATTTGGGATCGCTGCGCAGAAACAGCATTACTGTCTGTCACGAATTCTGGAACAAGTCTCTGTAGAAAATTCGAAAAAATCTGCCAATTTACGAGCGTGATCCTCAGATATGTACGCAACTTTCATTAGTTTTGAGTTTTTCCGTTTGAGCAAGTCTGGTGCCATTTTAAAATTCGTCTTTGCGGACTGTTCTGTTTTTGACAGATTCTGCCTTTTATTTCGCATTGCCGCTTTTGTTAAGTTGAATAAGTTTCTTTGTTCCATTAACTTTCAGAAGTTATGTGCAATGTCCAGAAGTGTTAAGAATGATTGTGTCACCTCTGAACATGTGAATTTTTGATTATGCACTAACCCTCTAATGAGTTTGCTTGAAGTTTGGTGTGAAGGAAGTTTTCAAGGGTCAAGAGAGGAGGATGATATACTACGATCAAGAAGAATGAAAAGTCTAAGCTTGGGGATGCCCCGGTGGTTCATCCCTGCATATTTGAAGAACACTCAAGCATCTAAGCTTGGGGATGCCCAAGGCATCCCCTTCTTCATCGACAAAGTATCAGGTTCCTTCTCTTGAAACTATATTTTTATTCGGTCAGATCTTATGTACTTTACTTGGAGCGTCTGTGTGTGCTTTTATTTTTGTTTTGTTATCTTAGTTCTCTGAATAAATTCATCCTTGTGTGGGAGAGAGACACGCTCCGCTGGTTCGTATGAACACATGTGTTCTTAGCTCATAATATTCATGGCGAAGTTTCCTCTTCGTTAAATTGTTATATGGTTGGAATTGAAAAATGCTACATGTAGTAATTGGTAAAATGTCTTGGATAATGTGATACTTGGCAATTGTTGTGCTCATGTTTAAGCTCTTGCATCATATACTTTGCACCCATTAATGAAGAAATGCATAGAGCTTGCTAAAATTTGGTTTGCATAATTGGTCTCTCTAAAGTCTAGATAATTTCTAGTATTGAGTTTTGAACAACAAGGAGACGATGTAAAGTCTTATAATGCTTACAATATGTTTATATGTGAGTTTTGCTGCACCAGTTCATCCTTGTGTTTGTTTCAAATAAACCTTGCTAGCCTAAACCTTGTATCGAGAGGGATTACTTCTCATGCATCCAAAATCCTTGAGCCAACCACTATGCCATTTGTGTCCACCATACCTACCTACTACATGGTATTTCTCCGCCATTCCAAAGTAAATTGCTTGAGTGCTACCTTTAAAATTCCATCATTCACCTTTGCAATATATAGCTCATGGGACAAAATAGCCTTAAAAACTATCGTAATATTGAATATGTACTTATGCACTTTATCTTTTATTAAGTTGCTTGTTGTGCGATAACCATGCTTACGGGAACGCCATCAACTATTGTTGAATATCATGTGAGTTGCTATGCATGTCCGTCTTGTCCGAAGGATCTATCACCTTAATGATTGGAGCATGCAAATTGTTAGAGAAGAACATTGGGCCGCTAACTAAAGCCATGAATCATGGTTGAAGTTTCAGTTTTGGACATATATTCTCAATCTCATATGAGAATAATAATTGTTGCTACATGCTTATGCATTTAAGAGGAGTCCATTATCTGTTGTCCATGTTGTCCCGGTATGGATGTCTAAGTTGAGAATAATCAAAAGCGAGAAATCCAAAATGCGAGCTTTCTCCTTAGACCTTTGTACAGGCAGCATGGAGGTACCCCTTTGTGACACTTGGTTGAAACATGGCATTGCAAAGATCCGGTAGTCCAAGCTAAGTAGGACAAGGTGCGGGCACTATTAGTACACTATGCATGAGGCTTGCAACTTGTAAGATTTAATTTACATAACTCATATGCTTTATTACTACCGTTGACAAAATTGTTTCATGTTTTCAAAATAAAAGCTCTAGCACAAATACAGCAATCAATGCTTTCCTCTTTGAAGGACCATTCTTTTACTTTTATTGTTGAGTCAGTTTACCTATCTCCCTCCACCTTAAGAAGCAAACACTTGTGTGAACTGTGCATTGATTCTTACATACTTGCATATTGCACTTGTTATATTACTTTATGTTGACAATATCCATGAGATACACATGTTATAAGTTGAAAGCAACCGCTGAAACTTAATCTTCCTTTGTGTTGCTTCAACACCTTTACTTTGATTTATTGCTTTATGAGTTAACTCTTATGCAAGACTTATTTATGCTTGTCTTGAAGTACTATTCATGAAAAGTCTTTGCTTTATGATTCACTTGTTTACTCATGTCATTACCATTGTTTTGATCGCTGCATTCATTATATATGTTTACAAATAGTATGATCAAGATTATGATGGCATGTCACTTCAGAAATTATCTTTGTTATCGTTTTACCTGCTCGGGACGAGCAGAACTAAGCTTGGGGATGCTGATACGTACGTCTCCAACGTATCGATAATTTCTTATGTTCCATGCTACTTTATTGATGATACCTACATGTTTTATGCACATTATATGTCGTATTTACGCATTTTCTGGAACTAACCTATTAACAAGATGCCGAAGTGTCGGTTCTGTTTCTCGCTGTTTTTGGTTTCAGAAATCCTAGTAACGAAATATTCTCGGAATCGGACGAAATCAACGCCCGGGTTCCTATTTTGCCCGGAAGCATCCAGAACACCCGAGAGCCGCCAGAGGAGGGCCCTGTGGGCCCCAGATGATAGGGTGGCGCGGCCTGGGCCCTGGCCGCGCCAGCCTATGGTGTCGTCGCCCCTTCGACCTTCTGACGCTGCCTTTCGCCTATATAAAGCCCCTGCATCGAAAACCCTTAAAGAAAAAAGCCACGGTACGCGAAACCTTCCAGAGCCGCCGCCATCGCGAAGCCAAGATCTGGGGGACAGGAGTCTCTGTTCCGGCACCCTGCCGGACGGGGAAGTGCCCCCGGAAGGCTTCTCCATCGACACCGCTGCCATCTCCACCGCCATCTTCATCAACGCTGATGCTCCCATGAAGAGGGAGTAGTTCTCCACCGAGGCTCGGGGCTGTACCGGTAGCTATGTGGTTCATCTCTCTCCTTTGTGCTTCAATACAATAATCTCATGAGCTGCCTTACATGATTGAGATTCATATGATGATGCTTGTAATCTAGATGTCATTATGCTAGTCAAGTGGGTTTTACTTATGTGATCTCCGGAGACTCCTTGTCCCACGTGTGTAAAGGTGACAGTGTGTGCACCGTGTGGGTCTCTTAGGCTATATTTCACAGAATACTTATTCACTGTTATGGATGACATAGTGAAGTGCTTATTTATATCTCTTTATGATTGCAATATGTTTTGTATCACAATTTATCTATGTGCTACTCTAGCAATGTTATTAAAGTAGTTTTATTCCTCCTGCACGATGTAATGGTGACAGTGTGTGCATCCGTGTTAGTACTTGGTTTATGCTATGATCATGATCTCTTGCAGATTGCGAAGTTAACTATTGCTATGATAGTATTGATGTGTATTATTCCTCCTACATAAGCATGAAGGTGACGGTGTGCATGCTACGTTAGTACTTGGTTTAGTCGTATTGATCTATCTTACACTCTAAGGTTATTTAAATATGAACATTGAATTGTGGAGCTTGTTAACTCCGGCATTGAGGGTTCGTGTAATCCTACGCAATGTGTTCATCATCCAACAAGAGAGTGTAGAGTATGCATTTATCTATTCTGTTATGTGATCAATGTTGAGAGTGTCCACTAGTGAAAGTCTAATCCCTAGGCCTTGTTCCTAAATACTGCTATCGCTGCTTGTTATTGTTTTACTGAATTACTACTGCTGCGTTACTACTTCTTGTTTACTTCCTACAATATTACTACCATCAACTGCACGCCAGCAAGCTATTTTCTGGCGCCATACTACTGCTCATATTCATTCATACCACTTGTATTTCACTATCTCTTCGCCGAACTAGTACACCTATTAGGTGTGTTGGGGACACAAGAGACTTCTTGCTTTGTGGTTGCAGGGTTGCATGAGAGGGATATCTTTGACCTCTTCCTCCCTGAGTTCGATAAACCTTGGGTAATCCACTTAAGGGAAACTTGCGGCTGTTCTACAAACCTCTGCTCTTGGAGGCCCAACACTGTCTACAAGAATAGAAGCTCCCGTAGACATCAATGCCCTGACTGCCTCTTTCCATTATTATCAAGATAGAAGTGCATTTGACACGGACCGTTCATCATTTCTTCGGGAGACACATAAGGTCTTTGAAACCTTGGTCCACTGTTTTGTCTGTTGCCGCGAGAATCGCCTCTATTGTCGCCTTGATGTTCGTTACTCCTTTGATAGTCGTCTCGACTGTTTCCTCCAGGATTTCCTCGAAAGCCAGCCGATATATGACCAGGAGCATCATTGTTGTAGAACTGGCGAGAAAATCGCCTTCTATTTTGATAATTTCGACCACGATCTTCTTCTGGCGACCTGTGTCGCTTGTTATATATTGCGTCTTCTCCATCTGCCCACTTATTGGCTATCTCCATGAGTGCTGGTATGGTCTTAGGGTTAGTTCTCCCTAAGTCCTCGACGAAGTCTCCTCGCCGAATTCCTGCGACGAACGCATCTATTGCTCTCTCGTCAGATATATCTTCTGCCGAGTTTTTTATAATGTTCCACCGCTGTATATATTTTCTCATCGACTCGTCATGTTTCTGTCGACACGCTCTCAACTCTTCCAATGACGCGGGTTTCTTGTAGGTGGATCGGAAATTTTTCACAAAGATATCCTCAAAGTTATCCCAGCTGTCGATGGAACTCGGCGGGAGTTTCTTTATCCAAGATCTCGCGGCACCGCTCAAGTGAACTTGGATACTTTGCATGGCTGTTGCTCTGGTTCCTCCTACCAGCTTTACCATCTCTAGATAATCTACGAGCCAATCCTCGGGATCTTGCAGGCCGTCGAATTTCTTGAAATTTTCGGGTAGCTTGAACCCTTTTGGGACTCGAGTCTTTCGAACTCTTCTCGTGAAGCACGGGAGTCCACACATATCTTCGTCGGCAACTTCTGGTGAGTGCTGACGCTCCCTTCTTTCTTGTCGCGCTCTGTCCACCCTTACTTGGACTGCTGTGTCTCTTGCTCCACTTGTTCTTGGTGGGTCTTGAACTGCTGCGGTGGGTCGTGGACTATTTTGCCTAGGATTTTCTTCGGGAGGCGTTGTTGCAAACGCTGTTCCCATAACTCCTACTCCAGCCATCGCCATATTGAACAATGGTTCTCTCGGGTCTCCAGGGGGTGGTCTGGACGCCAAGATGTAAGCTTGTGTTGCCATGTAACCTGCCTCTGGCGTTTTTGGGATGATATTTCCCCTTTCATCAATCGACATAAAGGACATGTCGAGATTTTGAATTATGTTTCCTCTCTCTGCTTCGGGTATGTTTTGCAACCGAGACATTGCTCTCCTCCGAGCTTCTCTGTGACTATCTCCCGAAGTTCCTGATTGTCGACTTAAATCTGCTCGACGTCTGCTTGATGCGGAAGCTGCCTCTTTTCTTCTATTTAGTGATGCTGTCTGTTTTTCCAACTCTCTGCTTACCCGAGCAAGTCTATATTGATATGCTTGTAATTCTTGTACAGTAGCAGTGGTGGTCATAGGTTCTGAACCATCCATGGCTCTTGCAGCCCTATCCCATGCTCGCTTGCGGGAGCTGTACTCTTTCTCGGGGTGAGGACCCGACGTATTTAGTGCCTAGGCCTTTTCGAGATCAGCGGGATCGATGTAAGGATTTCCCAAATCATCGAAAGCCTCTGACGTTTCTGGTTCTGATCGGCCTGCCTCTTCTATCGCATAGATCTGATGATATTTTGCGTATTGATTTTTGTCAGGATTGGTGATACCATCATATAGAGTGGTGAAGACCTTTTCGATGGCGACAGATTTGTCGATGAAGTTAAAGCTGTCGACGCTGTCACAGTCGCTGCTTATAAAGGAGTCCGCAGACGACTCGAAGGATGTGTTGCTGAAGATCTTGGCGAGCTTTCCGCTTGCCTTGCTGTCGACGAAGCATGGCGACGAAAACTTCTCGTCACTCGACGAAAAGTTAGAATCGACCGCTAAAAATTCCGACGAGATCGGAACTTCGAGACGGTAGGATCCTTCCTTGTTGACGCCAAATCGGAATTCTCCGAACGTCATGACGATGGGCTCCTCCAGATAGGCACATGCATCCATACGGGAGGGCGGGTGAGGAATAAAATCGAATAGATCAGTTTTTCCCTGGTTACCTCGATCCATCGCATTGCTTGTCACCGACGAAGTCGACGATCTTGAACGTGCCATCGAGATCAGCTCCTTGGAACCTCTAATTCCCACAGACGGCGCCAATTGACAAAGGATTAACTTGTCAATGCCTACAGATTGTAGACTAGGGTTTTGCTAGAAGTAGAGGGCAAGTAGATCTCGAATGTTCAGGCGAAAAGTACTCGACTATTATGAAAACTAGGGTTATGTTGACAATAGATTCGATCCTTTCTTTGTCCCTCGACTCCCCCTTATATAGGAGGCGGAGCCGAGGGTTTCGTAGTACACAAGTTACAGAGTTCGGGAGGGTTTCGTACCCAACCCGTAAGATCACAAATCTCTATCTTTCCTAATACAAACTATCTTTCCTTAACACTAAATGGGCTTCCAAGTCTTCTTATTCTTCGAGTCTTGGGCTTTGATTAAACTCCGGGTACCATCTTTGGCAGGCCCATTGGGGATGCCTATGTCACACGCCGCGCCTAGGGTAGGTCTGGCCGACCTACTTCGCCTCTTCGACCCCCCTCTGGACTTCGTCTTCGTTTCGGTAAATATTGACTTCGGCTTTTGTTTCGTCCAATTCCGAGAATATTTCCTGTAAAAAATTTTGAAATACAAAAAACAGCAGAAAACAGGGAACAGACACTGTGGCATCTTGTTAATAGGTTAGTGCCGAAAATCATGTAAAAGTGCAACGAAGTGTAAGCAAAACATATATGAATTGTTGTAAAACAAGCATGGAGCATCAAAAATTATAGATACGTTTGAGACGTATCACATAACAAATTCAAAAACAATCCAAACAATGTGTAACCTTCGTGTGGTGTCATATTATGTGTCATAGTTGCAAGGAAAAATATTAAACTTGGAGAATTGCAGACATCACAAAAATCCTTCACAAAATGAGCTATCACGTCCGAGGTTTCATGGCATTTAGGTCAATTGATAGAATCGCGGAATAGTTTGTGATAATGTGCCCATATTGTGCACACATGTGCACTTTGGAATGTCTTACGATGTTACAGGAGGAAGCTTTCCTTTTTATCGCGTGAAAAAACTATTTTTCATTTTCGAGGTGCCAAAAACGGGGTGTTTTGTGAAGCAACCACCAAATTAAAGTTTCACATTGGTACCAACACATTTTTCAAAAATACTATACCACCTAAGATGGATAATTTCCCAACCCATGTATGTGGAACTTTTCCGTCCACCCCTCATGAAAACGACAAATTCCTACCGAATCGGTAAGAGGCCAGCCAGATTTGAACTACATGTATAGGATATAATCCTCAATATTTTTTATAAATGGTCAAGGTACATGATAATAATACATTATGATCTCTCCGACCATAACGATGGAGCATCTTCAGCATTTAATGCGATGGTTGGGTCAATGTTCACTGTGAAGGGCGGGATTTCACCAAACTTATTAGAATCTTATGCATGTCTGTCTTGTCCTCGACTCTCATGATGTTTCTTTTTCCTGAAAGAACTTTGTGACGCTTTGGCTCATCGTATGATGAGCTTGTTTGCTTATGTTTTCTTTTCTTCGGTCTGAAAGACATGTCCTTCACATAGAAAATCTGAGCCACATCATTGGCTAGGATGAATGGTTCGTCTCTGTAACCAAGATTGTTAAGATCCACTGTTGTCATTCCGTACAACTAGTCTACCTTTACCCCTAGTACATCCATCTTGACCCATTTGCACTGAAACAAAGGGATCTTAAAAGAAGTTCCATAGTCAAGTTCCCATATCTCCTCTATGTAACCATGATATGTGTCCTTTTCCCCATTGTTGTTTGTTGCATCAATGCGGACACCACTGTTTTGGTTAGTGCTCTTTTTATCATGGGAGATCGTGTAGAAGTTATTTCCATTTATATCATACCCTTGGAATGTCAATACTGTCGAAGATTGTGACCCGGCCAACAAGTACAACTGATCTCCAACATCATTGTTATTCATGAGATGTGTTCGCAGCCAAACGCCGAAAGTATGCATATGTTTATGTGTAATCCAATCTTCCGACTGCCCTGGGTGTTGCGAGCGTACAATATTCTTGTGTCCAGTGATATACGGGGCCACCAATGTGGAACTTTGTTGAACTGTGTAGTGTGCTTGAGTGAAAGACATCTCATCCATACATATCATTGATTTCTTTCCTAGCGTGCCTTTTCCACTTAGTCTCCCCTCATGCCGCGATTCAGGAACACCAATCGGCTTAAGGTCAGGAATAAAGTCATCACAGAACTCAATGACCTCCTCCGTTCCATAGCCCTTGGAAATGCTTCCTTCTGGCCTAGCACGGTTATGAAGATATTTCTTTAAGACTCCCATGAACCGCTCGAAGGGGACCATATTGTGTAGAAATACATGACCGATGATGGCAATCTCTTCGACAAGGTGAACCAGGAGATGCGTCATAATATTGAAGAAACATGGCAGAAACACCAACTCAAAACTAACAAGATATTGCACCACATCCTTTTGTAACATTGACAGACTAGCTGGATTCATTACCTTCTGAGATATTGCATTGACGAATGCACATACCTTCACAATGGGTATTCGAACATTTTCTGATAGAAGCCCCCTCAATGCGACCGGAAGCAACTGCATCATAATAATGTGGAAGTCATGCGACTTCAGGTTTTGGAATTTTTTCTCTGCCATATTTATAATCCCCATTATATTTGATGAGAAGCCAAATGTCACCTTGATACTATAAAGGACTTTAAAAAATATTTCCTTCTCTGCTTTGGTACGAGGTAGCTGGCATGACTTTAGTGACGCCCTTTATCTGTCTTGTTCTATTGCTGCTTGTTTTATGGGTCTTTCATACGTTGCTGGTCCTCCCGTGTATCAGGTGTATCTTTTGCCTTCCCATACACGCCCAGGAAGCCTAGCAGGTTCACGCAAAGATTTTTCGTCACGTGCATGGCGTCGATTGAAGAGCTGACCTCTAGGTCTTTCCAATAGGGTAGCTCCCAAAATATAGATTTCTTTTTCCACATGGGTACGTGTCCGGTAGCGACGTCAATCGGAACAGATTGACCATTAGGACCCTTTCCAAAGATTACTTTTATGTCCTTGACCATATCAAGTAAAGCATTACCTGTATGGAGGTCAGGCTTCTCCCGGTGATTTGCCTCACATCCAAAATGCTTGCCTTTCTTTCTCACGGCGTGCCTCTTTGGAAGAAATCGACGATGCCCCATGTACACAATCTTCTTACCTTTATCCAAATATGCAGCTTCTAACTCATCTAAACAGTGTGTGCATGCATTGTATGCCTTATTTGTCTGTTATGAAAGGTTACTAAGAGCAGGCCAATCAGTGATGGTCGCTAAAAGCAACGCTCGTAGGTCAAATGGCTCCTATTTGTGCTCATCCCACGCATGTACACCTTGTTTGATTCACAGCTGTAAGAGTTCTTCCAATAATGGACTTAGGTACACATAAATGTCATTGCCGGGTTGCTTTGGGCCTTGGATAAGCATTGGCATCATATTGAACTTCCACTTCATGCACAACCAAGGAAGAAGGTTATAGATACATAGAGTTACAGGCCAGGGTGCTATGACTGCAGCTCTGCTCCTCAAAAGGATTCATGCTATCTGTACTTAGACCAAACCTTAAGTTCCTCGCGTCACCTGCAAAGTCCGGGAACTCTCTATCGATTTTTCTCCACTGCGTCCCATCAGCGGGGTGTCTCAACATCTCGTCTTTCTTACGGTCTTCTTTGTGCCATCGCAACAACCTGACATGCTCTTTGTTTCTGAACAAACGTTTCAACCGTGGTATTATAGGAGCATACCACATAACCTTGGCAGGAACCCTCTTCCTGGGGGGGGGGGGGGGCTCGCCCTCAACATCACCAGGGTCATCTCACCTGATCTTATACCGAAGTGCATACAAGCCATTTTTTCCAAATTTTCGCACTCCTCACCGCGATAGAGGATGCAGTCATTAATGCATGCATGTATCTTCTGCACCTCTAATCCTAGAGGGCAGAGAACCTTCTTTGCTTCGTACGTACAGTCACGCAATTCATTATCCTTTGGAAGCTTCTTCTTCATTAATTTCAGTAACTTTTCAAATGCCTTGTCACATATACCAGCCTCTTTCTTCCATTGCAGCAACTCCAGTGTGGTACCGAGCTTTGTGTTGCCATCTTCGCAATTTGTGTACAACTTTTTTTTGTGATTCTCTAACATGCCCTTTAACTTTCGCTTCTCGTTTGCACTTTCTGTTTCTCTATGTGCATTGGCGATGGTGAAAGGATCGTATGCCGCACCTAGAGGAGGGGGGTGAATAGGTGCTAACCATTTTTTAGTTCTTTTTCAATTTAGGCTTGACACAAAGGTAAATTCTCTAGATATGCAACTATGTGAATTTACCTATATGACAAGGTCAACGACTAAGCAAGATATGGCTACGCAATATATAGAGGAGATAAAGGATAGAGGTAACCGAGAGTGGAGCACACGGAGACACAGAGTTGATTCCTGTAGTTCCCTTCCTTTGCAAGAAGGTATGTCTACGTTCGGAGGAGTGTGGTCGCTACGAAAGCCAGACCAACAGTCACGAAGACTTCGCTCAGGTCTCCTGTGAGCAATGCCACGAAGGCCTAGCCCACTTCCACTAAGGGATTTCCTCGAGGCGGAAACCGGGCTTTACAAAGTTCTTGGGGCACAAATCCACAACCAAATTGGAGGCTCCCAAATCTGCAACAACACAACAACAACAACAACAACAACAACAACAACAACAATATCAAGTACAAATACCTAGGGTTTCTCAAAAGAGGAACACTAGCAAAGGGCCCTCAAGCATATGAGGGGGAAATGCAAATCGCTTCGGTGAAGATGTAGATCGGGGTCTTCTCCTTCGGATCTCCAAAGATCAAGAGCTTTGGTTGGGTGGAGGAGAAGATCTTGCAATTCTTATGTTCTTGAGGTGGCTCTAATGGTGGTAAAGCTTGGAAGATTTTTGTGCAATGATTGGGCAGGTTGGAAGGAGGAAGAAGGGGGGTATAAATACCCCCTCTCAAAATCCAGCCGTTGGAAGACTTCGAGGGCCGGATTATCCGGTGTAAGTGAGGGCCGGATAATCCGGCCCCCCGGAAAATTCGGCCTTAGGGAATTTCCGGGCAAAAGTCCGGCCCTAGCCAGGGGACTAATGAGTCGCATCGTCCCGAGTCCTTAGTCGATTTTGGGGGCCGGATATTTTGCAAATATCCGGCCCGGAATATCCGGCCTGGTGAAACATAACCTGCATCCTTTTGTCTCGTTTTTCCACTCAAGACACCCAAATACTTGTATATATATTCTCTGCACCACTACATCAAACATTAGTGTATCACATATATTGACATCAAACAATCCAAAACATAATGTGAGAGATGTTCTTTCAGATGGACCGACGAAGATCATCATCAGTGGGATCATCTGATGCCTCTTCATCTTCATCATGCCTCCTTGCAGTATCACCGTATTTAGGGTACATATCATCATCATCCTCTTCTTCTTCTTCTTCATTGTCTTCCATCATAACCCCTCTTTCTCCATGCTTGGTCCACCAATTATAGCTGGGTATGAAACCTTTCCAAAGCAGGTGGGAGTAAAGGACTTGCCATTTAGAGTATTGCTTTAAGTTCCGACAATCAACACATGGACATTCCTCAGCCACACGGAGAAAATCTTTCAGGCCTGCAGTGAACTCGGGTAGGCGTCCGTCAATGCACATCCATTGTCTCTGGTTCATCTACATCATATAGTTAAGTTTATCAAAAAACAATTACAAAACATCATAAATAGTGAAATGACCACTATACAAATGAAAGGGTAAAGTTGCTTACCTTGATCGAGGAGGAAATAAAGAGGAGAAAGCTTAAGTGTCGCTCTAGCACCTCATATCATTTTTGTTTTGTGTGAAATCAAGCGGCATCATTCTCTCAGACATTTCATCGAGCACCTCTTGTGCATGGGAAACGAAAACAAACAAGCACACAACCCTCACACCTTCCACCAAGAAAAAATAGAAAGAGCTGGCTCGGGTGAGCTAAATTTATAGGCAAAGGGGGGGGGGGCTTTACCACCGGTTCGTGTCACGAACCGGTGCTAATGGTTTCGCGCCTGCCACGTGCATGGCGACAAGCCTTTAGCACCGGTTCGTGTCACGAACCGGTGCTAAAGGTCCCGCATGAACCGGTGCTAAAGCTCGATTGGTCCCCTGCGACGTTCTGGCCACACGAACCGGTGCTAATGCTCCCTTTAGTCTGAGTTCGAAGCAGAACTGGTGCTAATGCTCTTTGGAGCAAAAAATATAAGCCATGTTTTCTACAAGTGATGTCACAAGTAGGCTTCAACTCTATTTCAGTCTAGTTTTATAGACCTCATTATTTTAGGTTTAAATTCTAATAATAACTTCCTAATATCTCTCACAAAACCCTTCCTTTTCTTGCATTGCGTTAGCCTCATGGTAATCTAATCTAGCTCAGGGTCATTTTTGCGTGCAGTGAATTTGTACGAACTTCAGAATATGCACTAGGAAGTTTTCCAAGGAGGCAAGCCGTGTTCTTAGCCGTTAAACTGGTATTGTAGAATTACTATAATATTTGGATTACCGAATTACAATAGAAGTGGTTGTGTGGAAGCATTGCTCGAGAAACGTAAAATTGATACTGTAGCGATATGGTTTGGTTTTTTTTTTCAATCGCGTATGGGTAATCCCGACGAGATGAAAAAAGGGAAAATCTAAAGAGAAGCGCCGCATAGCGGAGGCTCCTGTGCGGCGGAAAAAAACGCGTCGCTCTTATCCTCAACCCCACCTTATCCCGAATGCTCTCGACCAAGCAACTGTATCTCTTTGTGAAACCACGACGGGAAGCAGGGAAGAGAGGAGCCGCGCAGGAGGCCGCCGCCGTCGCTGCGAGCACGAAGGCGTGCGGGAGGCCGTCGTCGCCGCGAGCACGGAGCCATGCGGGAGGTCGCCGTCGCTGGAGCCGCGCGGGAGGGCGCCGTCGCCGCGAGCACGGAGCCGTGCGGGAGGGCGCCGTCGCTGCCACCGCGAGCACGGAGCCGCGCGGGAGGCCGCCGTCGCCGCGAGCACGGAGCCGTGCGGGAGGCTGCCGTCTACGCCGAGCACGGAGCCGCGCGCCGCTGCGGGGGAGACATCACCACGCCATGAGGTCGTGGACGGCGGCGAACCACGAGAGGATGACAACAGTGAGACTCGGGCCGGCCGGTCGCGTCCGCCGCCAATCCTTGAGGGCGCAGCCTTAGAGCGCGTTCGCCGCTGCTTCAGTCCCTCCGCTGCGGAAGGGTCGTTACCACGGGAAGGCGTTGCACGAGTAGGTGGAGGAACACGACGCTGCTTCAAGCCCTCCCTCTCACGCATCCAAGTTGAAGCCGCATCCTCCATGAGGCCGGTGGAGAGATTTGCAACTAGGGAGCTAATTGCCAGATTAATTAGGTGCAGTGGCCAGATTAATTATGAGTAATTGCCTGATTAATTAGGCTGGTCATAGTGGGTAGTATCATATAGTAGTATCATGTATATGATACTTTTGTATGATACTAGATCCATAATGCATAGTATCATAGGCTAGTATCATAGTTTTGCTATATTAATTGATTTGTAGAATCCCAATACAAATTTGTGTACAAGATTTATTTGATACTAACTTTTCTCGTGATGTGCGCTATGATACAGTATCTACCTATGATACTCTAATCTCCTCTCTCATCCATAATTACATGCCACATCAGCATTTTTGGTTGGGCTAGGTGCATGATACTAGCTATGATACTAGCACTATGGCTAGCCTTAGGTCTTGCTACATTACCGATTGCCAGATTAAATCGGAGTAATTGCCCGATTAACTAGGTCTTTCCACGACAAGATTACGAGTAACTGCCCAATTAATTACTAGTGATTGACATATTAATTAGGAGTAGTTACCAGATTTAATTTATACTAATTTGGTAAATTAATTGGTGCATATTTTTCAGAACATATAGTGTGTATTCGCCAATTTTTTATAGTTGCCAGATTAATTAGTGTATTTTTTCTAGGTTAATTAGTCACCGTTTTCTGATATAAATGGTACTGTGTATGTATCATACTGTACATAGTTTAGCAAATGATGTTAGAGCATCCCCACTCGTTGGCGCTCCCCACGCCCAAATCCGGCGAATTTTTCGTCCGGATTGGAGGAAGATTTGGCGTGGGGAGTAGTAGTTTCCCAGCCGCGTGCCTGATACGTCTCCAACGTATTGATAATTTCTTATGTTCCATGCTACTTTATTGATGATACCTACATGTTTTATGCACATTATATGTCATATTTATGCATTTTCTGGAACTAACCTATTAACAAGATGCCGAAGAGCCGATTGCTTGTTTTCTCGCTGTTTTTGGTTTCAGAAATCCTAGTAAAGAAATATTCTCGGAATTGGACGAAACTTTCGCCCAGGGTCCTATTTTTGCACGAAGCTTCCAGAAGACCGAAGAGCTAATGAAGTGGGGCCACGAGGCGGCCAGAAGGGTGGCCGGCGCGGCCCAAGCCCTGGCCGCGCCGACCTACCTCCTGGGCCCCTCGTGTGGCCCCCCGCGTTGACCCTCCGCCTACTTAAAGCTTCCGTCGCGAAACCCCCAGTACCGAGAGCCACGATACGGAAAACCTTACAGAGACGCCGCCGCCGCGAATCCCATCTCGGGGGATTCTGGAGATCGCCTCCGGCACCCTGCCGGAGAGGGGATTCATCTCCCGGAGGACTCTACACCGCCATGGTCGCCTCCGGAGTGATGAGTGAGTAGTCCACCCCTGGACCATGGGTCCATAGCAGTAGCTAGATGGTCGTCTTCTCCTTGTTGTGCTTCATTGTTGGATCTTGTGAGCTGCCTAACATGATCAAGATCATCTATCCGTAATACTATATGTTGTGTTTGTCGGGATCCGATGGATAGAGAGTACTATGATTATGGTGATTATCAATCTATTGTTCATGTGTTGTTTATGATCTTGCATGCTCTCCGTTATTAGTAGAGGCTCCGGCCAAGTTTTTACTCTTAACTCCAAGAGGGGGTATTTATGCTCGATAGTGGGTTCATGCCTCCATTGAATGCGGGACGAGTGACGAGAAAGTTCTAAGGTTGTGGATGTGCTGTTGCCACTAGGGATAAAACATTGATGCTATGTCTAAGGATGTAGTTGTTGATTACATTACGCACCATACTTAATGCAATTGTCTGTTGCTTTGCAACTTAATACCGAAGGGGTTCGGATGATAACCCGAAGGTGGACTTTTTAGGCATAGATGCGGTTGGATGGCGGTCTATGTACTTTGTCGTAATGCCCAATTAAATCTCACTATATTTATCATATCATGTATATGCATTGTTATGCCTTTCTCTATTTGTCAATTGCCCGACTGTAATTTGTTCACCCAACATGCTTTTATCTTATGGGAGAGACACCTCTAGTGAACTGTGGACCCCGGTCCTATTCTTTACATAGCATACAATTTACTGCAATACTTGTGTTTTATTATTTTCTTGCAAACATCTTCCACTCGATACGTTTAATCCTTTGTTACAGCAAGCCGGTGAGATTGACAACCTCACTGTTTCGTTGGGGCAAAGTACTTGGGTTGTGTTGTGCAGGTTCCGCGTTGGCGCCGGAATCCCTGGTGTTGCGCCGCATCACATTTCGCGACCATCAACCTTCAACGTGCTTCTTGGCTCCCTACTGGTTCGATTAAACCTTGGTTTCATACCGAGGGAAAACTTGCCACTCGTGCGCATCATACCTTCCTCTTGGGGTTCCCAACGGACGTGTACATCTACGCGCATCAAGCACTTTTTACGGCGCCGTTGCCGGGGAGATCAAGACACGCTTGCAAGGGGAGTCTCCACTTCTCAATCTCTTTACTTTGTTTTTGTCTTGCTTTATTTTATTTACTACTTTGTTTGCTGCACCTAAACAAAACACAAAAAAATTAGTTGCTAGTTTTACTTTATTTATTGTCTTGCTCTCTATATCAAAAACACAAAAAAATTAGTTACTTGCATTTAATTTATTTTGTTATCATGTCTAGTCCTTGTACTTGTTTTTATTTTCACTAGTTAGGCATAATGGAAAACAACAAAAAAATTAGAGATCTTTATGAAATTTATCTTGAATTAAGACATGATGTGTTTGAAGAGAAAATTAAAAAACCCATGGAACTTTGTTTGCAAAATAGTTGTAGCAAGGTTATTAGCATGAACTCTTTGAACACCATTATTGCTAAAGCTATGGAAGAATTTAAGCTTGGGGAAGTCTGGTTGTGATATTTTTAGTTCCCCAAGCATGGAGGATAAAATTTACTTTGATGATACTTTACCTCCTATATATGATGCTTGCAATGATGAATATGATATTTTCAGTCCACCTACTATTGAGGAGAAAATTAATTATGATTACAATATGCCTCCTATGTATGATGATTATGGTGATGAGAATAATAATGATAGCTATTTTATTGAATTTGCTCCCACTACAACTAATAAAATTGATTATGCTTATGAGGAGAGTAATAATTTTATGCATGTAGCTCATGACAAGAATGTTGTATGTGATAGTTATATTGTTGAGTTTGTTCATGATGCTACTGAAAGTTATTATGAGAGAGGGAAACATGGTTATATGCATCTTAATAATATTAAGTTTCCCCTCTTTATGTTGAGAATCTTGAAATTACACTTGTGTTGCTTTTCTATGCTTGCCACTTTGTTCTTCATGAATCTATTTGTGTACAAGATTCCTTTTCATAGGAAGTGGGTTAGGCTTAAATGTGTTTTGAATTTGCTTCTTGATGCTCTCTTTTGCATCAACTCTTATTACTGAGCCCATCTTAATGGCTATAAAGAAAGAACTTCTTGGGAAATAACCCATGTGTTTATTTTACTACAGCAATCTTTGTTTTATATTTGAGTCTTGGAAGTTGTTTACTACTGTAGCAACCTCTCCTTATCATGTTTTTGTGCCAAGTAAAGTTTTTATGTCAAAGTTGATGTTATATTTGGGATTACTGCGCAGAAACAGCATTGCTGTCTGTCACGAATCTGGGCACAGTTCTCTGTAGAAAATTCGAAAAAATCTGCCAATTTACGAGCGTGATCCTCAGATATGTACGCAACTTTTATTATTTTTGAGTTTTTCCATTTGAGCAAGTCTGGTGCCATCTCTAAATTCGTCTTTACGGACTGTTCTGTTTTTGACAGATTCTGCCTTTTATTTCGCATTGCCTCTTTTGCTATATTGGATTTATTTCTTTGATCCACTAATGTCCAGTAGCATTATGCAATGTCCAGAAGTGAAAATAATGATTGTGTCACCTCTGAATGTGTGAATTATTAATCGTGCACTAACCCTCTAATGAGTTTGCTTGAAGTTTGGTGTGAAGGAAGTTTTCAAGGGTCAAGAGAGGAGTATGATATACTATGATCAAGAGGAGTGAAAGCTCTAAGCTTGGGGATGCCCCCGTGGTTCACCCCTGCATATTTTAAGAAGACTCAAGCGTCTAAGCTTGGGGATGCCCAAGGCATCCCCTTCTTCATCGACAACATCATCAGGTTCCTCCCCTGAAACTATATTTTTATTCAGTCACATCTTGTGTTCTTTACTTGGAGCGTCGGTTTGTTTTTGCTTTTGTTTTTGTTTGAATAAGATGGATCCTAGCATTCACTTTGTGGGAGAGAGACACGCTCCGCTGTTGCATATGGACACATGTGTCCTTAGGCTTTACTCATAATGTTCAAGGCGAAGTTTCTTCTTCGTTAAATTGTTATATGGTTGGAATTGGAAAATGCTACATGTAGTAATTTTAAAATGTCTTGGATAATGTGATACTTGGCAATTGTTGTGCTCATGTTTAAGCTCTTGCATCATATGCTTTGCACCCATTAATGAAGAAATACATAGAGCCTGCTAAAATTTGATTTGCATATTTGGTTTCTCTAGAGTCTAGATAATATCTAGTATTGAGTTTTGAACAACAAGGAAGACAGTGTAGAGTCTTATAATGTTTACAATGTGTCTTTTATGTGAGTTTTGCTGCACTTGTTCATCCTTGAGTTTGCTTCAAATAACCTTGCTAGCCTAAACCTTGTATCGAGAGGGAATACTTCTCATGCATCCAAAATCCTTGAGCCAACTACTATGCCATTTGTGTCCACCATACCTACCTACTGCATGGTATTTCTCCGCCATTCCAAAGTAAATTGCTTGAGTGCTACCTTTAAAATTCCATCATCCACCTATGCAATATATAGCTCATGGGACAAAATAGCCTTAAAAACTATCGTAGTATTGAATATGTACTTATGCACTTTATCTTTTATTAAGTTGCTTGTTGCGCGATAACCATGCTTCTGGGGAACGCCATCAACTATTGTTGAATATCATGTGAGTTGCTATGCATGTCCGTCTTGTCTGAAGGTCTATCATTTTAGTGGTTGGAGCATGCAAAATTGTTAGAGAAGAACATTGGGCCGCTAACTAAAGCCATGAACCATGGTGGAAGTTTCGGTTTTGGACATATATCCTCAATCTCATATGAGAATAATAACTTTGCTACATGCTTATGCATTTAAGAGGAGTCCATTATCTCGTTGTCCATGTTGTCCCGGTATGGATGTCTAAGTTGAGAATAATCAAAAGCGAGAAATCCGAAATGCGAGCATTCTCCTTAGACCTTTGTACAGAGCGGCATGGAGGTACCCCTTTGTGACACTTGGTTGAAACATGGCATGCGAAGATCCGGTAGTCCAAGTTAAGTAGGACGAGGTGTGGGCACTATTAGTATACTATGCGTGAGGCTTGCAACTTGTAAGATATAATTTTCATAACTCATATGCTTTATTACTACCGTTGACAAAATTGTTTCATGTTTTTCAAAATAAAAGCTCTAGCACAGATACAGCAATCGATGCTTTCCTCATTGAAGGACCATTCTTTTACTTTTATTGTTGAGTCAGTTTACCTATCTCCTTCCACCTTAAGAAGCAAACACTTGTGTGAACTGTGCATTGATTCCTACATACTTGCATATTGCACTTGTTATATTACTTTATGTTGACAATATCCATGAGATATACATGTTATAAGTCGAAAGCAACCGCTGAAACTTAATCTTCCTATGTGTTGCTTCAACACCTTTACTTTGATTTATTGCTTTATGAGTTAACTCTTATGCAAGACTTATTGATGCTTGTCTTGAAGTACTATTCATGAAAAGTCTTTGCTATATGATTCACTTGTTTACTCATGTCATTACTTTTGTTTTGATCGCTGCATTCATTACATATGTTTACAAATAGTATGATCAAGATTATGATGGCATGTCACTTCGGAAATTATCTTTGTTATCGTTTTACCCGCTCGGGACGAGCAGAACTAAGCTTGGGGATGCCGATACGTCTCCAACGTATTGATAATTTCTTATGTTCCATGCTACTTTATTGATGATACCTACATGTTTTATGCACATTATATGTCATATTTATGCATTTTCTCGGAACTAACCTATTAACAAGATGCCGAAGAGCCGATTCTTGTTTTCTGCTGTTTTTGGTTTCAGAAATCCTAGTAAAGAAATATTCTCGGAATTGGACGAAACTTTCGCCCAGGGTCCTATTTTTGCACGAAGCTTCCAGAAGACCGAAGAGCTAATGAAGTAGGGCCACGAGGCGGCCAGAAGGGTGGCCGGCGCGGCCCAAGCCCTGGCCGCGCCGACCTACCTCCTGGGCCCCTCGTGTGGCCCCCCGCGTTGACCCTCCGCCTACTTAAAGCTTCCGTCGCGAAACCCCCACGACCGAGAGCCACGATACGGAAAACCTTACAGAGACGCCGCCGCCGCGAATCCCATCTCGGGGGATTACGGAGATCGCCTCCGGCACCCTGCCGGAGAGGGGATTCATCTCCCGGAGGACTCTACACCGCCATGGTCGCCTCCGGAGTGATGAGTGAGTAGTCCACCCCTGGACCATGGGTCCATAGCAGTAGCTAGATGGTCGTCTTCTCCTTGTTGTGCTTCATTGTTGGATCTTGTGAGCTGCCTAACATGATCAAGATCATCTATCCGTAATACTATATGTTGTGTTTGTCGGGATCCGATGGATAGAGAGTACTATGATTATGGTGATTATCAATCTATTGTTCATGTGTTGTTTATGATCTTGCATGCTCTCCGTTATTAGTAGAGGCTCTGGCCAAGTTTTTACTCTTAACTCCAAGAGGGGGTATTTATGCTCGATAGTGGGTTCATGCCTCCATTGAATCTGGGACAGTGACAGAAAGTTCTAAGGTTGTGGATGTGCTGTTGCCACTAGAGATAAAACATTGATGCTATGTCTAAGGATGTAGTTGTTGATTACATTACGCACCATACTTAATGCAATTGTCTGTTGCTTTGCAACTTAATACTGGAGGGGTTCGGATGATAACCTGAAGGTGGACTTTTTAGGCATAGATGCAGTTGGATGGCGGTCTATGTACTTTGTCGTAATGCCCAATTAAATCTCACTATATTTATCATATCATGTATATGCATTGTTATGCCTTTCTCTATTTGTCAATTGCCCGACCGTAATTTGTTCACCCAACATGCTTTTATCTTATGGGAGAGACACCTCTAGTGAACTGTGGACCCCGGTCCTATTCTTTACATAGCATACAATTTACTGCAATACTTGTGTTTTATTATTTTCTTGCAAACATCTTCCACTCGATACGTTTAATCCTTTGTTACGGCAAGCCGGTGAGATTGACAACCTCACTCTGTTTCGTTGGGGCAAAGTACTTGGGTTGTGTTGTGCAGGTTCCGCGTTGGCGCCGGAATCCCTGGTGTTGCGCCGCATCACATTTCGCGACCATCAACCTTCAACGTGCTTCTTGGCTCCTACTGGTTCGATTAAACCTTGGTTTCATACTGAGGGAAAACTTGCCACTGTGCGCATCATACCTTCCTCTTGGGGTTCCCAACGGACGTGTACATCTACGCGCATCAGTGCCCAAGCGAAGTCGACGAGGCGAATTTGAAAAACGGAAACTTGACAAACTACGGCTAAAAACGGGTGAATATAGACTAAATTTAATGATATTTATCATATAACGGGCGGAGTTCATACATAGAGGCCGAATTCGACTATATTTCGAATTCGGCTAGGGGAATTCAAATGCTAATTAAAACACGGGGACCTACATGCCTAAATGGCGGTAGAACACCGTGTAGTCGCCGTCGTCGTCGTCGGAGCCGTCGTCCTTCGGCTGCGCGGCCTGGCTGCTGCTGCCCTGGCCGACGTCTCCCCACCACCCCGGGGATGGCTTGTACATATCGTCGTCGGAGGACTCGAGGTCGACGACGGGGACAGCGACGCCGGAAGGAGGTGTCGCAGGACGGCGGAAGCGCGCGGCATCGACGTTGGCGGTTGTAGCGGCGCGGGCGGCGCGTTGGCGTGCGGCGGCCAGGTCCGAGCGGTCGCCGCTGCTGCTCCGCCTCACGGCGCTCCCGGTCGCGCCCGGCCCGGTCCCGGTGCGGCGTCGTCCGCGCGCTTCTCCTCCTCCATGTCCTTCGAGCGATCCGGCGATCGCCTCCGCCATCGCGGCGTCCTCCGCGCGCTTCGCCTCCTCCTCGGCGAGCTGGATTGCGGCGGCCTCTTTCTTCGTCCTCTTCCGGCCGCTCGCGGCGCGGAAGGCTGGTCGCGGATGACGAGGGCGCCGCTGCTGCGCCCTCTCGGTCGGCGGCGGAGACGCCGGCTCCTTCTTGACGCGCACCGGCGTCGAAGGCGACGTCGCCTCCTCCCTCTTCACCGGCGCCAAGGATGACCTCGGCGCCGATCCGGAAGACGACGAGCTGGCAGCCATGCGCCGTGGCTGCCAGACGTTTCCCCGGCGGCGGCTCGCCGATGCCCTCGATGGAGCGGGCATCGTGAGCACCGGGAAGTTGCCGCCCTGGATGTGCTCGATGACGGCCTCGAGACTCCGGCCCGGCGCGCTCCACCAACGTTTGCGGCCCGCCGAGTTGTTGCGCGGAGGCGGAGGCGGCGGGCCGTCGTACGCGGCGAGCTCCCGCTCCCACCGCCGCGGGGAAGTACGAGTTCCACGCCGTGTAGTTGTCGGGGTGGTGGCGTGGCTCGGCGCGCTCCTCATCCGTCATTTTCATCCGCGCCTCCTCGATCTCGATGTCGAGGAGGTCGCCCCGAGGCGGCGGCGGGATTGGCACGCCGCCACGACTCAGCCGCCACCCACCGCCGGGCGGCCTCGTGTCCGGCGGGCAGGGGTACCCCGCCTGGTGGAGGAGGTGCCCCTCCCACGCGTGGAGCGAGCGGCGGGGGAAGCCGTTGTTGGCTGCGCCGTCGTCCTCGGAGAATGCCATCTTCGGAGAGTTGAGGGAGAGTGGACGGAGACTAGAGGGAGACTGGAGGGAGAGTGGATCACGGGGTACGCCTGGCGGCGAGCGGAGCGGCGTATATAGGTGCGGGCCGGCACGGGGGATTAATGCGGCGTGGAGTGCGACGCGTCCGCGGCGAGCTGACCGGCGGCAGCCTTTGACCGCGTGGAGTGCGCGCGGAAGACGATGCGTGCGCGGAAGACGACGACATTAACTCGCCGCGTGGACGGCGAATGCGGACCGGCGGCGAGGCTTTACGGCGCGCGGAAGACGATGCGATGAGGACGACGATCGGTTTCTCTCGCCGACAAGTTGGGGCCACCAGACGCGCGGAAAGTTTCCTCGGTATTTCACGCGCTTTCGTTTCGTCCGGAGTCCCCGAGCGCTCCCCGGGGGGCCGGGGATGGCGTGGGATCGCCGGATGAAACTAGGCCCAATTCCGGACGAAAACGAGGAACCGGGGACGCGACTGGACCGATTTACGCCGTCCGGATGGAAAAAAGCCTCACCGGGGGCCTCGTCGGGGGGACGAGTGGAGATGCTCTTATGATGTTGTGACGCTAATGAGGAAGAAAGAGCTCACGAGTCACGATGACGTTATATGGAGAGAAACTTAACGAGGAGACGGAATTGATTTGTCAGAGTTTGGCCCAATAAAGCCCATCAATATGCTCGGTTATATAGGCCGAGCCACACGAGAATGATTCGCGCTTTGGCACTCACGTGTGGCAGCCGCCGCACAGAACGCTCAGGATGCGGCGCCGCCGCCTAGTCCTGTCCATGAAAAAATAGGATAGTATGTACGAAAAATACCATGTGATCGTAGGACGATGAAAAAAATGGAAGTATGCCAGTAGCACTGCACTACAACAGCAGTGGACGGAGAGGGCAACTCACGCCAGTTAAAAGATGTGACAGATGGAGCAAGTCTTTTTCGAGAGATACTATAAAGAAGCCAGTACTATTTTCTCCGACAAAAATAGGTAGCGGGTTTTAGAGTGTTTTTTTTTCTGAAATTGCTACAAAATAAGATGGTAGTATTTTCTCCCGCTGAAAGAGGTAACATGTGAGTAACTATATTTTTTGAAGGTACCATACAGTGGCATAATATTATTTTCCCCGTGTAAAAAAGAGGTGAATGTTTGATCTTTTTTTCGAATTACCGCCGAAGAAGTATGCACCGCTGAAGAATTACTGTCGGATAATTACTATCTAGAATTATGATTGATGTTAAAAATTTATGTAAAAATTATCACGATTGTACGACGTTGACAAATTTCCGTCTACTATCCCAGTTTCAACGAGTATATATGATAAATAGCCACTAGCTCGTTTAGTATACTTTATTACGCCATGCTTCTATATTTATTCTTCTGATATTAATCAACGATCTCTGATCTTCTGTCGTCTATCTCCTATCTCTGATCTTCTGCCATTGATGTTCAATATTCATCGATATGCTTAAACCATAGTAATAAATGAACTCCAAAATATGCTTGATTCTCGGCAAGGGAGCATCGGTGGGATTAGAATATTATGAACTCCCAAATATTCTTGATTCTCGGCAAGGGAGCATCAGTGGAATTAGAACTTAATAAATGAACTTAGAAATATTTTAGCATATCTTATCCTGCAGCCAAGTCGGGTATCTTGAAACCCGATTTAAACAACTCGATAATATGCCTGACTGGCACTTGCAGGTTTAATAATCTCTGTTGTTTTAGGCTTGTGGGTAATTAACCCTCTATGATCAATCTCAGATCTTCTGCCATGTGTATCCGATCTCTGCTGCCTCTCATCGATCTTCGATCACTTGTCCCCTGCCATTGATTTACGAACTTCTTGGAAGTCTTATAAACTTTAATAGACAAATTCCAAAATATTCCTCACGAGTCACTATCTACAAATGGTAGGCTCAACGTATTAAAGGAACTCCTAGATATGCCTGACATGCCACTATCTAATTTTATAGTTACCCACAATAACAATGGGATCATAGGTGGTATATCATACATTCATGCATGCAAAAAGCTGTTGTATCGATACAATTAATGACGAGAGAGATTATGGTGGTATTATAGATACACACTGAATCCTAGCATGTAGAATTATAAAACTAGCACAGTGGCCCTCGGAAATGCGAGGGCGCCATCTTTAGTTTTTCGAAAGTAATCGAGAACTAATTTTATTATTTATGAATATTCACATTTTGAATTCAGCTGTAGGAAATAATGTGTCTCTATGGTCGCAACAAATATATCACATGTATGGCAAATATATGCGTTATGACATAATTTATGAACAGCCAAGAGACTTGCTATATATATGCACTTCACTTTGTCGCGTTAGTCTACAGTACTTGCAATCAAATTGTTGTATCGTCATAAATGATAAATCTACCACTATTACTATTTTTTTATAGTTTGTGTTATTCTTGCTATTATTATCTGCATCGTAAATAAAATATTTATACATATAAATTTATTCCAAGCTCAAGTAAAGTGTTCTCAAAATTGCATTATTGTTTAAATCAATCATATTATATCGTTTGATAGAAGAATGTAAATATCTCCACCCATTTAGAAAAACATAAAAAATGTTAGAGTAGGTATTTTCCCTACTGTTTTTTCTCGGAAATTCAAACTGTAAAAATCCAAATGACTACTTTCACTCAAGATATCATTAGCAGAGGATTAGACTTATACTTTTGTTTGAAGAAATTGAAAGATAGATTTGCTATTGACCGTTGAATGATCTCTTCGTGTTGCTTGCTTCCATGCTTAAAAAATTTACGCATAAGAATACCACAAGATTTTTATTAAGCTAGTCATCTTTGGTATGTGCAACCGTGCCATAACGTGCTACTCCCTCCATTCGGTATAAAGCCATCTCTCTTTGTACTACCAGATCTTTCTAAAATCCTAGACCCAACTCATTAACACCCTTAAATCTGGTGCATGTCTTGCTTTTTTTTCTAACAATAACTGCACGGCCAACATAGCCTCCTAGTATGTCGCCGGCCAGCCACACACAAGATATCCTGAGCGATCATCTGGAGCCGTGTGCATCCAGAAGCCATGGCATCCCGTTGTCCCACCGGCGAAAGGCGGGCCCAAAGCTGAACCCAATGTGACACCATATGGATAACCTGGAAAAAGTGAAAATAATTTTTTTATATTAAAGATAATATCATTTCTGACCCTCCATATAGACCAACATAAAGCAGAAATCACAATCTGGATAAAAGGCTTAGATTGTCTATCTACTTCATTCAACCAGTTGCCAAACATATTAATAATATTGGTTGGAGGCGGAAGATCATATGTGAAATTAACCGTACGTCAAAGAAGTTTAGCTAAAGGACACTCAATAAAAATGTGTTGAATAGTCTCCTGGTCCCGCAGAAAACACATTTCGTATACCCATTCCAGTGACGTTAGCTAAATTATCTTTAGTTAACAGAACATTATTGTTACTCAAAAATCACATGAAAATCTTTATCTCAAGGGGAATTTTAACCTTCCACCCTCTCCTGACAATTACATAGGTGTGAATCTGAGATCATTTACAGGTTATGAGGGCCCATCAATGTTGGATGGTGTTGTGCCTGTCCACAATGTCACTGATAATTCATCTGCTTGGTCACCACCTCTCTGAAATAGAAGCTGCTGCTGAGAATGTGGTAAATGGGGCCCCTACTGGTTTGTACTCCTTTTCTCGTGCGACTAGGGAAATTGTGGCGATGGAAGTGGAGAGGTTCTCGGCTGCTGTTGAGGAGAACCCTGTTGTTACTTCACTTGGAAGGAACACTGTCAGGTCTGTGCTGTTGGTTGATGTAGCTGGTCTGCAGTTTTCTCCTCCAAGATTTGCTGCTTTCGTTCAGTTCTTGGGTGGCAACATTTACTCCTTTTCTCCTTCATTGATGTATGAGGTGGCTGTGACTTCTGTTTTGGAGGGTCCTACTGTGGATGGTAATCTGCAGCTAAGTTGCCAGTATAGAAACCTATTCTTCCTGGCCAAGGTGCTCATGGGACCGTCAGGTTTGCTCCCTGAAGATTTGGCGCTCAAATTTGACATGAACCTTATGCTCTCACCAAAGAAAAGGAACTGGGCCTATGCTCTTGGTGGGCTGATGCTTGATGAAGAGGGGAAAGTGTGCTGGGCTGAAGATAGTGGGCTTGGAGCCCAATCTGACTCGTCTTCTTTTGCTAGTGCCTATTCTGCTCTGTCCCAGGAGGGTGGTATGGAAGCTCAATCTACTGCAAGAGTCAACCGAAGGGGCCGTCTTCGCAAGCATGAGGCTCCCCAGGTGGAGTCGCAACTCAAGAGGTCTCTGCGAAGCAACAACCAAGGATACAACTATGAAATACTGCCTTACCAGCCGTCTAGGCGCAAGGCTTCCAAGGTGGCGGTGGCAAGCACTCCAGAGGTTCTTCAGATTGAAGAAATGCAAAGGATTGCGGTGGAAGACTGTGACATTGATCCTGCTGCTCTGATGGTAGAACGCCTCATGCAGCAGCGCAAAGAGCAGGAGTGATTGTGCTACTCTTGTTTTATTTACTGTCTTCCTCCTTGTCTCATTTATCACTGCTTTTGTGTGTCGTGAACTCTTTTGCTATGAATCGTGATCGTGTGTGGAACATTTTATGTTGGAATATCCGCGGTATTAATGATCCTCTTAAGTGGACTGCTTTTCGTAATAAGTTAGAGGAGAGCAATGCATCCATTGTTTGCTTACAGGAAACCAAGAAGTTGTCCTTCACCTCGTCGTTTTGATAAATATGTATATGTGCCCGCTGAAGGAGCTTCTAGTGGTCTTCTGATCTTATGGGTAGGCAGCATCTTCTCTGGGAGAGTAATATTGGAAGAATATTTTGGCTTGGTGGTGGAATTCACTTCACTTATTTCTGCTGAAATTTTCACTCTAGTAAATGTGTATGGTCCCTGTTCAGGGGTTGCTCGTGAGAATTTTGTGGCTTGGCTTTTTCACCTGGATATTGTTGATGATGCTCTTTCGCTACTTTTGGGGGGTTTTAATTTCTATAGGTTTGTTGAAAGTAGAAACAAGCTTGTTGCAAGTGTTTCATACATGGCGACGTTTAATGAAATTATTAGTTATCTTGGCCTTATTGAGCTCCGGACGATCCTTCACTTGGAGTAATATGCAGGTTGATACTCTGTTAGTTCAACTCGACTGGTTTTTCACATCCACAGCATGGATTTTGAAATTCCCAAATACCTTGGTTAAACCACTAGTTCGTCCTACTTCAGACCATATTCCTTGTTTGGTCACCATTGGAACCAATATCCCCAAGGCTAAAGTGTTTCGTTTTGAAAGCTTTTGGATTCTCTTACCTGGTTTTCTAGATAAAGTTAACTCTATCTGGGATGTTGAATGTGGAGGTGATAGTGCAAAGAGGCTTTCGGCAAAATTCAAACAGTTACGTAAAGGCCTCAAACAGTGGAGCAACAACACTTTTTGTATCCTTGATAATCCCATTGCAAATTGCAACTCAGTTATTCTCCGGTTGGACAGTTTTGAGGAGCATAAAGTCTTACATATTTTGGAATGGAATTTCCGCAATATTGTCAAGGATAAACTCCAGTATCTCCTGCTATATAAGCAAGATTATTGGAGGAAGAGATGCACGGCTAGATGGGTTCGTCTTGGGGATGAAAACACCTCCTTCTTTCATTCCATGGCAACTATTCGCTATCGGAAAAATCTTATCTCGTCTTTGGCACGTGATGAAGGCTCGGTAGTGGTGGATCATGATGAAAAAGCTTGGCTTTTGTGGAATTCTTTCCGCAGCTGATTGGGTTTTTGGGTTCCCATCTCACCTCTGTTTGATTTTTCTCGATATTTTGCTCGTTATGAGGGACTAGATATTCTTTCTACCCCTTTCACCCATGAGGAAATTGATAAGGTGGTAGATCATATGCCTACTGATAAAGCTCCAGGACCGGATGGGTTCTCTGGATTGTTCCTCAAAGTGTGTTGGCTAGTAGTTAAGTATGATTTCTATAACTTATGCTAGGAATTTTGGGAGGGTTCTATTAATTACCAAAGTATTAATGACTCGTTCATCACTCTGGTTCCTAAAATCCTGTATTCATAAAATAAATGTGATGATTTTTTGAAACAAAAATACACGATTTTTAAATATTTTGAAAATTGGTAGCACTTGTGCGCATGTGCACCAAATGTGCTTCCAGGTATCACGAATCAAATTTAACCAAGTTTCTCCGCAAACACCTCTGACCATAAATAGATGTCAAAGTATGTCTAAATTTAAGAGATTTTCTAGTTCTTAACTAGATGAGAACTAACTTCGTACTCAGTTATGTCCTACACCATTTGATTTGCATCCTGATGCGTGCGTGTTAGTCATCAGTTGCAACTGAAATTTGATGACATCATCTGACTGAGTTAGTTCTCAGTCGAATGATAAATAGTCACACCCAAATTTAAATGTATCTAGACACCGTTTATTACTCCCCGAATCTAGTGACTAACTAAACAATTAATTAACATTTTGACAAAATCAGTAGTATCAATCACTAATTAACTAAACAGTTCATTAACACACATGACACAATTGCCAAATCTAACTGCATGCACGTACGTGGGATTTGCGTTCATACCACAATATTCCTTCAGATTAACCGAATTAACTCCAGCAGGGGGAGACACGACTTACATATGGTCAATGGGTCGAATGGATGAACCTGACGGCGCCGATGAAGGCCACCGGGGGTCCTTTCTTCCTGACCTTCCTTTTTAGGTGCACGCGCGACCCTCTCTACTTCTTTTGGAGGGAAGCGGGGTGCAACCCAAGCTCGGCCGCAGCACTAGCAGCCGGTGCTGATGACCTCAACGCAGCCGCACAATGGCTCGCCGCAGACAGCCGAGTAAAAAGAGGGGACGGGCGCCTAAGCAACGGCGCACCAGCCGATGAGGATCCCGCCGACGCCTCCACCGCCTTCCAAGCAGACGCCCATGAGGATCCCGCCGCTGCCGACTCCAACACCTCCGAAGCAGCCACCGATGAGTATCCCGCTGCCACCCCCGACGCCATCGAAGCAGGCGCCGATGAGGATCTAGCCGCATCCAGCACCTTGGAAGCACGATTCGACGATGATGTCGCCACCGCCATGGAAGCAGGCACCGGAGAGGAACCCACGGCCTTGGAAGCAGGCGACGACGAGGATGACGCCTTCGCCTTCGATGCAGGCACCGATGAGGAACCCGCGTCCGCCTCCAACGCCGACGTTGCCTCCACCTCAAACACCATCGAAGCAGCTGCCTCTAACGCCTTCGAAGCACCCGCCATCGCCTCTAGCGCCTTGGAATCAAGCGCCGATGAGGATCCCTCCGCAGCCGGCTCCGACGCAATCCAACCAGCTGGCGAGGGTGTTGAATCCGGTACATCGATCGTACACGATGAGGATCCCGCCACCGCCACCGATGCAATCCAAGCAGGCACCCGGCTCCGCAGCAAACGAAGGTCTCGAAGCAGCAGCCGCAGCCGCCGCCGGAGATGGTACTATATGATACTACCCACTATGGCCAGTCTTAGGGAGCTCTTAGGGTGTACAATAAATTGCTTCCCACTATAGCTCTCCTCAATCGTGTCTCTTCTCTAACATCTCCGGCTGCGCTCTCTTTCCTCATCCACATACCGAATGGGGCAAGCGGCCGGAGGGAGATCGATGGAATCATTGATGTCGTCGCCGCCGCGCGTATGTGTGACCGGAGGCGGCGGGTTCATTGCGTCGTGGCTCGTGAAGCTGCTCCTCTCCCGCGGCTACGCCGTGCACACCACCGTCCGCGACCCATGTACGTGAAGGCCAGCGACACGGCTCTACATATTACATGCTCAATTTACCTGATGCTATTCGAGTTCATTTCTTCAGGTGATCCGAAGAACGCGTTTCTGGAGCAGCTCGACGGGGCCGCCGAAAACCTGCGCCTGTTCAAGGCTGACATGCTCGACTACGCCACCCTGACGGCTGCTTTCGCTGGGTGCGAGGGCGTCTTCCATGCCGCCTCTCCGGTGCCCGATGGCAAGCTGGTGGATCCAGAGGCAAGTGTATCATCTACTAGCTTTGGGGCTGGTGGTATACAACGACCCGCCCTTTAAATCCTGCAACTCTTCTTCAGTCTCAAGTATCTATATATGGGAAAATCTAAGTAAATATATTTCTTAGAGGCGGCTCCGAGGAGAGCAGAAAGTTAGAACGCGTGAGCGATAACTCCCACCCGCTCCGCGCCACCTGCCACTCCGGCAGCGGCAGCCACCAAAAATCGGCGGCGCCCACTCCTCCTCCCTCTCCGCGTGGCCCTCTCCAGTGGAAGGTCGAAGGAGGTCCGACATGGTGGAGGATGAGGCGTCGGAGAGCGGCTACTCGGTGCGCTCTTACTCCGACGTGGTCCGCGGTCGCTCTCCAGCCGTGGCCTCGCCATGGGCGGTGACACAGTGGCAGAGCTACATAGAACTTGGGTGGACCAGTCTATTGGAGAGCCCAATAAAGTCAAGTAGATCAGACTTCATGGGCTAGGCTTTCACGTTTTGCTCAAAAACTAAACGGGCCATGCCATGGCTTTGCCCAAAAACTAGGCTGGCCATCCCATAAGAGTAGGGTTGTAAATGGTACGGATAATTACCGCTCCGAATCCGCATCCGTATCAATTTTTGAGGATATGGTATGTATTTTTAGAAATCCGTCGGATATGGATGCGGATGCAGATAGTGCTCAAGCGGATATCCGACGGATACGGTAGAGGATATGGTATTGATACTATCCGACGGATACGGATTATCCGCCTTTTTTTGCGGATTATCCGAGGTCCTCAATGAGAATAATCCGAAAAATTAGTCAAACCTAAAATATTTAGACAATATAGTTAGTTCATCGGCTAAAATATGTATGCTATTAGCACGAAATTTGCTTTGTTGTACGAACAGGTGTGTACATTTAGCTATAGCCTATAATTACAAACATATTATACATAAAAAAGCATACTTCTATTTTTTATGTGTATATTTTCTTAATAATCCGTTTTCGATCCGAGTCCGGTCCGAATCCGTACCATATCCGTGATCCGATATAATCCGCATCCGAATCCGCATCCGATCATTATCCGCTCCGATCCGAATCCGTCAAAAAATATGGTAAAGGATATGGTAATAGAAATATCCGATCCGATCCGATCCGATCCGTGTACATCCCTACATAAGAGACCGAATATGGATGATTTCATCAGTGTAGATTGGTTGTACGTAGATGTCAGAATGCGGTCGATTTTCTGAATCCGGTGGCGGATCTTATTGATTCCGCAAATTGGACGTGGAAAATGGATATCATAAGAAGGAAATTTATTGCGCCAGAGGCAGATACAATTCTAAAAATTACGCTACGGCAGGGTGGCGGTGAAGATTTCTGGCCTGAGGTTTGGAGAAGATGGGTGCATACTGTGTAAAATCAGCATAGCGGGCTCTTATGGGGACATGACAATCATTCAGCTCTAGCAGAAGAAACTACTACGGGTACTTCAGATTTAAAAAACTGGTGCAGACTCGTCTTTGGAAACAAGAGGTTGTGCCAAAGGTTCGTGTATTTTGGTAACGTGCATGTGTGATCCGTAGGATTTTAAATATGCGCCAACGAAAACGTGGTCATGGGTCGCTGGGTTGTACACCAAATTCGCTAGCTTAACGATCTAGTCTCAAAACAACTAGTTGCAATACGTACAAGAAGAATATGTTTTGAGCAAAACTGTCCATTTTAGTTGCTAACTATAGCTGAAGTCTAAGTTTGGCTGCCTGACTCTATACATGATATTTATGGCACTACCTCAGGCATCAAACCCATTTCGTTGGATTCCTACCTCCCATTTAAACCAGTTACGCCGATGCAACGGTGGTCTTCATATCGTGTCAGTCTAGGTAGCATGCAAAAAAAATATGAATAATACTATATAAGATGGTAAAAAACCGGTAGAAAAGTAAACTGAAATTCTAAGGTGATCTAATAGATGTGATTTTCATATATTTGTCTGTGTTTCTATTACAGCAACAATTTTTATCATATCCGTTTCCTATACTTCTAAAAAATTGCAGACTGTATAAGTTAATTTATAATTAGCTGAGTTCTTTTTTTTTAGGGGGAAGCAGTTGTGTTCTTCAAAAGAATCTTCAACCTTTTAGTTTTCTAAATTTTTTAAATTTTTATTTTTATCATCGTGCTGATTAGGCTGCAAACATGCCAGCAACGTAGGCTCCCTTATTTGAGCCATGAGAGAAGCAGTTTCTTTTTTTGATAAAGGACACTCCATTACTTAAAATGTTTAAGTATAACACCTAACCTCTGCATAACTAAGAAGTACACAGCTGCTGAGTCACAAAGAGAAAAGAAAATTATCGATACATGAACACGACTGCATCGATTCCTAAGATGTAGGTGGCCAAAAGGAAGCAGTTTGTTATACTGGCCTTTTCTGTTTTAGTAGTAGTAGCAGTAGTACTATGCATGTGAGTAGATTTTTAGTACCACATATGATAGTAGTAGTTTGTTCTACTTATCTTTTTGTACAAGAAAATCCTGCTTGGCTGTTACTGATGTTGTGCCGCACACAACTGTGCAGAAAGAGATGATGGTTCCAGCTATTGAAGGCACCAGGAATGTACTCAAGGCTTGCTCGGCTACGAACGTCCAAAAACTCATTCAGGTCTCATCTGTCCTCGCTGCTCTTTTTAACCCAGGCTGGCCTCAAGGTAAAGTAAGAGATGAGAGCTCCTGGTCAGATAAAGAGTTCTGCAGGGAAAATGAGGTCAGCACACATCAACTAATTCTAGTTATTTGATACATTCTTTACATAATGAAAGATGAGATCAACTACCTGTGCACTGAAATGATATACAGGGGTCTTTTTGTTAATTTTATTAAACAGAGGACGTACAAAGAGGATACATACAAAAAAACTAAAACCTCCACACAACACCTAGAGACCCGATAATAGGTGAAGATCTTATCAATGGGGTCTTATGCCTGGAAAATAACGAAATCCCTCCATCGGCTAGAACCCGGTACATATTGTATACCCCGTGGCACTCACTAGACGAAACTAAAGGGCTCATCTGATTTAGCAGACCCTTAGCATGCACCTCATGTACACGCTACAAATATCATTACCGCCATCGAACTACCGAACAATCCTCATGATTAAACTGGCATAAACTTCAGTGGTCCTATCGATGACGCCACGATGGAGGACGTACAAAGAGGATACATACAAAAAAACTAAAACCTCCACACAACACCTACAGACCCGATAATAGGTGAAGATCTTATCAATGGGGTCTTATGCCTGGAAAATAACGAAATCCCTCCATCGGCTAGAACCCGGTACATATTGTATACCCCGTGACACTCTCTAGACGAAACTAAAGGGCTCAACATATTTAGCAGACCCTTAGCATGCACCTCATGTACACGCTACAAATATCATTACCGCCATCGAACTACCGAACAATCCTCATGATTAAACTGGCATAAACTTCAGCGGTCCTGTCGATGACGCCACGATGGAGCCACACGACGCCTCCTCCCTGCGTGCACCTCAGCACATGTAAGCCGTCAAGATGTTGTGGGGCCACGCCGCTGAGACCCACCATTGTCGATGCATGCCAGTAAGAACCACACCGCTCCACCTAAGAACCCCTCTAGCCAGGATCTGCACAACGATGCCCCTAATGGGAAGAACAACGCCGCATGACGCCACCGTCCGCTCCGGGAGACCCAAATCTAGGGTTTTCCTTGGAGCATCCCGGGCGAGTATACAGAAGTTGCAGCAGCGATGCCTTCAGCAAGGTAGAGACGGTAGCCGCTGCCATTGTTCGCCATGACCGAAGTTGGACTCGGTTTTCACTGGCAGCCACGTCTCCACAAACCCGCAACCGGCTAGATCGCCAGCAGCCGCGAGGTCGGTGCCGGCACCATCATCCGGGTCCGCTGCCCCGGCTTCCACGGTCCCTGTGAGGAGCACGAGAAGACGGAGGTGTTGCAGATCAACACCAGTGGCGGAGCCAGCTTGTGTTCATCCTAGCATTTTATCATAGCACATATTTTAGTGACAAACAAAAAGCTATCGAGTTGCCCCACCCTAAGGAAACTTTCTAGATCCGCCACTATTCGACACCCCCATCGGTGGAGAGTGGAGACCGAGCTGCAAGCCCGACTGCTGCCCTCCCTTCCACCTTCCAAGGGCCATCCAAGCAGATCCCCGCCGCCCTCGTCAGCGGCGCCGTGACGCTTAGGCCGATAGCAGCCTTGGGGAGCGGCGGAGGGAGAATGGGCCAACATTTCTCTTCTTTCTTTGGTTATTAATTAACTCAAGGGGAAAGTTGTGGAACTATAGCGTCGTCTTCAACCTCTGTATTCTGTGGCAGTGAGCTGCGCTCTCCTCCGCGTTGCAGTGTTGCGCAGAACATAACAATTTCAGTATTTGTGAGTTCTTTGAGATTTTTCAAATCGGATACGTAGGACCTAACGTAGTGTCAATTTCTTTTTTTGTTGGCAGATCTGGTATGCTCTTGCCAAGACCGAAGCAGAAGAGATAGCCTTGGAATACGGAAAGAAGAGTGGATTGCACGTTATCAGATTTTGCCCTGGTGTTGTTTTTGGCCCTCTCTTGCAGCACACGGTACTGAATACTACGAGCAAGGTCCTTGTGTACATCTTAAAAGGTTCATCTCTGAGTCCACTTCATTTTCTACAACACTTTTTCATATGCTTTCAGAAACAAAATCTCGTTCAGCGCTAGAATAATTAATTTGCGCAATGATAAACGTCATTAATTGGTCTTACTACCTAGGATATATCGAATTATTTTAATAATATTTTTTTGTTAATTTTATAAATAATACTTGATTTTAAACTTTTTCAGAAATAATACACCGTCGGATTAGTGTTCCCCGATTAGTAATCAGGGAACACTAACCCGATTAGCATCAAGCACATGCATGCAGGCGCATGCAGCTTAGGGGCAATCGGGTTCCTCTACCCCGACTAGTACTAATCGGGTTTCTCTAACCCGATTAGTACTAATCGGGTTCCCCTAACCCGACGGTGTATTATTTTTGAAAAAAATTAAATCGAGTATTATTTGTAGAATTAATGGGAAAACGTATTAATAAAAAATCGCTAGGATATAAGAGCAACTCCAGCAGAACTTCATCCCGCCGTACCACAAAACACGGATGGATTTAACCCATTGGTATTTTTAGGCGAGAAATGTGTCGCGGCAGACATAACTGTAACCACATTTCTTCCACAAATCAGGGTTTTGTTGTCGATCACAATTAAGCCGTGTTCATCACAGATATGCAAATTAAATCACAAATTGTTCGAAATAACAGTAATGTTGACATAAAACATAGTCGCTACTAGGTAGCATAACATATATGGTAGATTATGGACACACGATGATTCAAACTGGAGGAAGGGCCATTTCCATCGCTATTGGCTCCACCAGCACCACCATTGATCGATGCAGCAACTGCTTCTGCAACGGCGGCGGCTGCGGCAACTGCAGCAAACGAGACCTTCCTTCTAGTCTTCTTTGCTTCCAAGATCTCAGCCCGTCTTATCTCCCATCTTTCTTTGGTGAGAGCATCCATTGTAGTTGGATCCATCATCATCACCTAGTTCTCCTCTTTTTCCTCCTCAAGCCGGATAGAATCCTTCTATCTTCAAAGGCGACCTTCCTCTTCTTGTCTTCTCTAGTCACTCCACACTTCCTAATTTTATCCCGGTGTTTGATCTCCGCAAACTCCTTCCTAGTTTGCAATTGCTGTTGGGCAATTTTTGGCTTGACAATCATCATCTCCTCAATCTTTGAGGTCAACCTCTCTTGCTCTGCCCTTCTTTTGACCTCTAACTTTGCTTGCCTCCTTCCATCGGACCTTCCTTTGTTTCTTTCTCCGTCCGGTGCATCATCACCATCATTATCCAAAGCAATTCAAGCCCTAGTGCGAGGAGGAGGAGCCTCTTGATCCCTCAAATTCCACTTCTCACTATTCTCTAGAATTATCCAACAATGATACAATGTGAAATACCGATTCTCCCTTGCTTTCATCATCGAAGGCCCTCCTCCTCCACCTCTTCTATCTCGTCTCCCTCATCTTTTGCCTCAGGTTGGTACTCATCATCGAAAGGGAGCAGCGGAGATGTCTCGACATCGATGGCGCTGGACTCCATCATTCTCACAGATGATTAGGAACCGCTGCGTGAACTACAGAAGAGATGCAACGGAGATTTTAGCAAAAATCATGCGCCTAAAAACCGAGGCTGGGACACAATTCCGTACCTAATTTCTTCAGGCGCTGCCGCCGTAATAACGCCGATGGGGAGTAGAGGAATGGCGCGGAGGAGGGTGGCTGCGGGTGATGGCAACCTCCCGCTTCAGCTTTGCCGCGGTAGTGGAGGCTCCTGCCTTCGATTTCTGCCGCACCTGGCTAGCCACCTTGGATGGCGGCGCGGAGGAGGCATCGTCGCGATCTCCCGGCGCATCAAGTGGGCTCTGCAGCTTCCGCTGAACTGCAACCGCTGCGGCAACAAGGACATCGACGATCGCGGGAACGGCGGGTCCGGGGGGGGGGGGCGAACGACTGCAACAATTGGTGCTGCGTGCCGGGGCCGATTGGCGCCAGGGTAGCCTAGGAGTGCAGATCAAACCGCATATCCCGGTGCTGGGAAGAAGGCGCAGGGACGGCTAATCTGGCCGGGGAGTGCAGATCAACGGTGGCGGCGCGTGGGCAGCAAATTGGGGAAGCTGGAATGTCCGCGCGCCAACCCTTGCGACGTGATGCAGCAAACTGGAACATGAGGCCCCAAATCCGCGTATATGGAGCATCGCATGCCACAATGGGGTAATGCTGCAAAAAATTGTCCTCCCGCATTTCTCCGGTATTTGCTCTGGTCGTGATCTACGCCCGGTATATGCGGTTATTTTGCGGTTTCAGGCCATCTCTAGCGGCGCTCCACACACGAACGAGAATATAAGGCCATATCCAACGCCCCCGTACAAGTGTATATTTTATTTGTCGCTGAGTCCGGGGAGGCCAAAAACAAGATCCAAAATGGACCGTGTGAGCCGGACTTGTCCGTTTGGAGCAAACCCGACCCAAGTTTGGTCCAGGTTTACGATTGCGTGGATGACACTGGCTCATCCACGTCTGCGGAGAATTTATCCGCTCCGGACCGCAAGCGAGCCACACTCCTCATCCACTCTCACTCTCCCCACTCTCACGCAACCGCCGCCCGGGCCCAAGCTACAGCCTCCATGGAGGCGAGGCTGCTGCTCTTGACGCCATCCTGACCCGATGTCGTGGTCGACGTTGGCATGCCCGACGATGCGTCCGAGGCCGCGGCCACAGCTCCCGCCGCTCAGCTAACATTAATTAAGCTTTAGACAATGGAAAATGTTTCATTTCTTGTAATAAGTAATTGGAACACATGGAGATGTGTATTGAAATAGTACCAATCAATGTTTAGTTGTCTAAATTTTCGTAGAATTTAGACTAAATTCGGAAGGATGGAGTAGATAACATGGCCATTGCTTATACTATTTGTTTATAGCAGGGCGGTGGACTCTAGCTACTATTAAAAACACTAAGTTAATACTGAATCTACAGAATAATCAAAAGTCTCCTCGTTTTTATTTACTTTGTGTTCTAGGTTTATATAATGCAATTCCATTATGTTCGACCACGCGCAGGAGGTCCTGACACGATGAACAACAAATCTTGGCCCATAGTTGACGTTCGTGATGTTGCTGATGCGATGCTCCTCTTATACAACAAGGCAGGGTCATCTGAGAGATACCTATGTTCATTAGACCTTGTTGACATGAAGCATTTGCTGGAAATCTTGAAGAGCATGTACCCTAACTACAATTATGCAGACAAGTAAGTGCCATCCTATCAACGGAAACGCTAAAGTGGACTGTGTTTATGACCAATAAATGTTTAACCACTTTCTATTCTTCTTCGCTAGGATGGTTGACATGGATTATAGGATTGAAATGACCACAGATAAGATGAAAAATCTGGGGTGGAAACCAAGGAAGCTAGAGGAGACGCTTGCGGACAGCGTCGAGTCCTACAAAGAGGCAGGCTTTCTTCAGGCATCGGAACCTTGCCGGCTTCCCTTCATGTTCCTCGTGCCGACTGTCCAGGAATAAATCAGAAAATAGTGTTTCTACATCCCCGGGTCCCGCTCATCTGTTCAGTTTATCATGGGTGCAGATGCAACTTCTTTTGCCTGGTTTGTTTGCAGATGAAATCTGCGACGAGACATGAATAATTATGTATTTCTACTTCCCACTTTCATTTTCCAGTCAACTACTCTCACTAGTGATTAAAACATGCCTTCGTACAACATATATTTACTATTAAATTGCAACCGGTGGTGTCGGTACCTAACAAAACCACTTTCATACGTCAAAAACCCCTGGAAGATCAGCCTTCGGATGATTCGCACGCAAAAAAGAACGTTTTGAAGCTAAATATTTACAAGAGTTTGACTATGTGGGAGGGTCAACGCGCATCAAATAGCGGGTCAACGCGCAGCCATTTCATTCCACACGAGTTCATTTGGGCCGACCCATTACCTTTTAGCCCGCCTGCTGATTTCCGCGTTAGGTATATTTTCCGATAGATACCAAAGCACTACATACTACTCATGAAATATCTTTGCGCCGACTCGTCTATTCCTTTAGTTCTTTCCGCTTCATGTTTTTTTCCTTTTGTTTGTTTTATGTTTCCTCTTACGCGTGTAGTTTTTTTAACCTCGTGAGCATTAACGATCATTTTTTCAAACCCCACGAACACTTATGTTTCACTACACGAACATATATTTCCCTCATAGGATTATGCTTTTGAGCAACACACAATTTTTTTGAACGACACGAACATTTTGAAACCTCTTGAAAATTATTTTGAACTACACGAACATTTTGTGAAACCTTGTGAACATTAATTTGAATTACGGGATCATTTTTTAAAACCTTGTAAACATTAATATGTCCTACGTGATAATATATTTATCTCAACAGGGATTTTTTTTAACCTTACGAACAAATTTTTTTCGAATTATACCTCATGAATAATTATTTGAATTATACCTCGTCCATGTTTTTTATACCTCATGAATATTTATTTGAACCGAACAATTTTTTTAAAATAGTTAATTCTTTCTAAATACATTGTTTTTTTCAAAGCTACGAATATCTCAATTTTTTATACATATTTTAAAATTTGTGCATATTTTGAAATTCGTGATTTTATAAGACTCTTTACCAAAAAAGATTCAAACAAGCAAACTTTTTTGAAATTTTAGAATATTTTTAAAAAATTCGTGACCTTCTCAGATACATGAACTTTTCTATTTACTGAAATATTGTATATTCACAAAGTTCTAAGTTCATGGACTTTTTTTTGAATTCTTGAATATTTAAAATTCACGATTTATTTTAAAATTGAAGAACAATTTTAAATTTGTGAACTTTTTAAATTTGTGAACTTTTTAAATTTGTGAACTTTTTAAATTCATTATCAACTTTCAAACTCAGGAATGTTTTTCAATGTTTTCAAAATTTACAGAAGTATCCGAACATTTTTTCCTTATTTTTCTAGAACACAAGCGTGAGGTTTATGTGCTTTTTATTTGCATTAATTGTGTTCTTTTTCTAATTTTGAGCGAGTTAGATTACAACTAGTTGTATAGCAAAAATAGTCACCACACGACCAAACATAGGAAAACAAGCGGTGAATGGGCCAAGCCCAATGACTATTGTGTTGAAAATATGGACAGAGATTTGGTGCACATGGGCACCAGTGATCTCGTTTTTAAAAAAAATAAAAATAATAGTTTTGAGTTGTAAAAAATTCTGGAAAAAAATCCACACATAGTCAATGATGTATCCCACAAACGGGTAAAAAATAAATTTCAAATACTTAATATTTTGAGCTACACAAAAATGACAAAATTGTAGATCTGAGTAGTCATTTTCAAATCTCCAAAACACATCAGAATTTGTTATTTTTGTCCAGGCCAAAATAAAACGAATTTCGGATTGGGATTTTTCATGATTGTGGGATGTATCAATGGTAATGTACATATTTATTTTCATGATTTTTTATAACTTGTAAAAATATTTTTAATTTTTTTTAACTGAGCGAGAGCACTGGAGCCCGTGAGCTAAAAGCACTTTTCGTGAAAATATGCCTAGATGCAATAATAATATTTTTAATATCATTTTTCTTGTCCATGATAGATGTTTATACTTCATGCTATAATTATATGAAGACAAAACATTAATACATGGATGTTTTGTAAACAACACCGTTTATCTAGTAGGCATCTACTAGAGTAGTCCGTTTGTTAATCATAGTTGAGGTTTCTTAACCTTAAAGGACAGTGGAGTTATTCATGATATGTCAGTGGTAAGGCACGCATAAAGCAATATATTATTTTATTTAGGTGTTTTTGGCATGAATTTCAGTTACCGCAAAACATGGTTCAGTCAGACAACTCACTTTGAAAAGTGCCTTAAGTTGATCATTAATTTCTATGGGGTTGAGTTTACTTCAAGGATAGACTCTTAAGACAATAACTATAACACTCTAGTCTCGTTACAAGATTCTTTCTCATGTTCTATTTATTTTTGGAAACGTAGAGATCACGACAATGCTTCTAAGAGGATCACAAATGATATCAGAAACTAGATAAAAGTTAAACAAGGTGCATCAAAGTTCTAACTTGCATCTTATGGGGTCTAACATGAGAAAGTGTATCCCTCTAGGAAGATCAAAGATGAACAAGTAGTACACATGGAAAACATGGCCAGATCTACCCTACCATACAAAGATGGAGGTGCAGTTACTTACCGTCATCTTAGGAGGTATAAAGGAGAACTTGTGTAAGAGGAGCATGTAGGCTTCCCGTTGCCACCACCGACCGGAGATGAGTACGCCGTTTACCTACTCTCGGACCCGGCAATGAAGCTCGAAGAGGGCAAATGGAGGGTTTCAAATTGGGAGGTGAGAGCAGAGGGTACAAATATGGGAAGGGTTTCAAATTGGGAGATGATGGAATCCTTCCCGCCCCCCATTCCCCTTTTCTATACGGCGCACTTGTGCTCCCGCCATCTCCATGGTCGGATGAACTCGTGAATCTTTCCCTTTTGCATTGGCCGAGCATCAAACGAGGGTGGCTTCATGGAACCGTGACCACATCCTACAATGCAGTCAGGCAACTAATCCACCGAATTTTTGCTGCATCAGGCCGGGATGGAAGCATTCAAACTACCAAACACACCCTAGATGGTCTCATAGTGGCGCTTCTCAATTGGCTAGGGTACCAAAGTTAGAGTATTTAGGAAAAAAATAAAGGAGTGTAACATAGTCTACCTGGTGGATTTCCCACTTGGTTGACACATACTTGTGTGAAACCATATCACGTTTTGTAGAGAATAAGGATGGCAATGGGTAGGGTATCGTCCGGGTAGAGTATACATGTATAGTGTAACCGGCGGCAAATTCTTCTCATACCGTACTAAGTTAACAGGTTGCTATTTTTTTTTCCTACTCCGTATTTTATCTAATACCTAGGCCCTTGATACATTGGGTTGGACCAGTGCTATAACCCCGGTAGCACCAGGCCCAAATCCGCCCCTAGCGGTACAAAACTTTACTCATACTCATACCGAATGCCTGATCGAAGGCCTGAACCAACTCGTACCATCGATGCTTAGCTGGCTGACTTGACTCGCATCGTGCCAACCGGCGGAAGTCGGGCCCTGTGCAACTTGTCAGGCGAAGACAGCAATCGGGCAAGCTGGCCGGCCGGCCTCGCCTGTTCAGAGGTCGCCGTAGAGCGGCGGCGGGCCACTCCACTCATGTCTTTGGGCTGGAGTTTTGGAAGCTCTGAGAGCGGCCGGACGCCGATCCATCCGCCGTATGGGAGGAAGCTGATGATAATTCACCAAAGACGGGACATGCCACCGCTGCAGCGCCACCACTCCCCGGCACGCGCGCGCGCACCAACCTTATATAAATCCTTACCGCGCACGTCTCGCCCTCCTCCCGCTCCTACCTTCCACCACATTTCCCTTCACCTAGCGCGGTGGGTACGATCAGTGCGTGTCCGGCCGGCAGAACTTCCTTTGCCATGGAGAAGGCCCGCTGCCACGGCAAGCTCCCGAACCCGCCTCCGCTCGAGCCACCGCGTCGGGTGCGCGGTGACCGCGACCGCGCGTCCGGCGCGTCCTTCTCGGCGTCGCTCCTGGACGCAATCTACCACTCCCTCGATGAGCACAGCGACGCCGACACCACCATGCGTCGCTCGGAGGAGAAGGCGCTTGCGCCGGCGCCGGCGCAGTTCTGGTGGGCGGGCAAGCCCAAGCATGCGGCGGCCGCGGACAGGCACCGTCGTCGCCCCGACACGGGGCCGGCGGCTCGCCCGCGGCACTCGGGGTACGCGTCGTCCACCACCTCCTCCTCCGACTCCACCTCCAGCTACAGCTTCTCCTGCTCCTCCGCCTCGACCACCGACACCGAGTGCACACGCCGCCGCCGAGGCAGCCCGCCTCCGCCGCGGCGCCAGCTGGAGGACTTCGTCGCCCCAGACGGCGCGGACGCCGATGCCACCGTGATCCCGCCCAGCGAGAAGGCGAAGAAGAAGGGCAGGCCGTGTTTCCCAGTGGCGAGGCTCCGGCCAAGAGATGCAGCGCCATCCTCGCCCGGACAAGCGCCGCCGCCGTCACCAGCCACGTTCGCGTGCGCCCTCAAGGCTCTCTTCACCTCCGGCCGTCTCACAAGGAAGCCCAAGACTGCAACACGCATTCCGCCTTCGCACATATTACCCGAGCTACCGCAGCCATCTCGCACGTCGGCGACGACCGATGCGAGCACGGTGCAAAGGAGGTGCGTGCGGTTCTGCTCGGACGCCGAGGCGTCGGTGGTGGTGCGGCGCAGGGTCGAGGAGCTGGTGCGGAGCCTCGGGGAGCTGGAGGAGGACGACGAGGGGAGCGACTCCAGCTCCGATCTCTTCGAGCTCGAGAGCCTTGCCGGCGCGAACGGCGACGAGCTGCCCGTGTATGGCACCACCAGCCTCGTGGCAAATCGCGCGATCGCGCACGCCGCGGTTTTCTAGTTCCTTTCATGCAGAAAAGAAAGAAATGGAAAAGGTTGTAAGAATCCCCAAAAAAAAAGTAGCCAAAGAAATTTTATGCTGTTGACGGCATTTCATCAGTTCCATTATGTTTGTATTTTGTACATTTTGTGTTTTATTTTAGTTTGGTTGCCGAAAATGAGTACTAGTATTAAATTATCATGCTGAAATGAAAATGTATATAGGAAAATAAAAGAATTAATATTTGGATATCTTTGGGCACAACGTGTTGTTATTTTCTTGGAAACTGCTAGTTCTGAGTAGACCGTGAACTAAGCTAGTGTTAGTGTTTAGTAGACTCATGCATCATTAGATTTACATCGTGATTCGTACAATTGAGTTGCAAATTGCATCAGAGATATTTTCAATTGCAAGTAGGGTTACAACTGAAGTTTCAGCGGCAAGCGAGGTTATATCTGCAAACAATTCCTCCAGCCCATTAGATTTGCTTCCTGAGATGAGTTGCAATATGGGTTGCAACTGAGATTCGATAACGTCATTCTACCGAGAACTGAGTTAGTTCTTAGTAAATTGAGAATTATGGCCTTTCGAAGTAAATTGAGAGTTAGTTACACCCTATTTTCTCCATCCATTCACTATTACTTCATCAGTACATATAGAATGTTTTACATATTTCGGCATGGATTAGATGTTTCGATGAACAAAGAATATTATTTTAAAGAGAAAACGCCAAACAACGTTAAGTTTGATTAAGTTTTTTAGAAAAAATTATTATTATGTACAACCCAAAATAAACACAGTTAGGTACATCATGAAATATGTTTTCATATGATATCCATATAATATTATAGTTTTCATATTTTTCTAAAGATTTAATCAAAATTTACTTAGCTTCACTTTTTTTTAAATAGGCCTTATTCATTGGAACAGAGGCAAAACTTTCTGAACTCCGTATAATTTGCTTCAGAAATGAGCGAACATACATACTAAAACGTATTAAAAATCCTACTTCCTCTGATCTATAATACGTGTCGCTGAAATAAATGAACTTTGTATGATACACTCATTTTACGGACGCTAAAATAAGTGAACTCTGTATGATACACTGATTTTAGCGACAAGTATTATAGATCGAAGGGAGTGAAACATCTTATAATGGTGGACGGAAAAAATGTAATGCATGCAACTAAGCCAAAATCATACTCCTTATGTTTCTAAATATAAGCCCTATAATTTTTGGCACGAAAATTAAAGAACACAGTTGGAGGAAAAATTACTCCTGATTTGGACGGGATTACCTCTGAACAATCGACGTGGAAAATAGAGTAGTTTACATATAATAAGAAAATATAATGAAATCCTAAAACAAGTTATGGAAAAGTGGTGCAATGCATTAAAGCCTATATTTTAAAAAAAAAATCTCAAAAAACTATATGGCTTATATCTAGGAATGGAGGGAGTACTTAAATTAATTCTAAAAATGCTAAACATGGTTATTCTTTTTTTTTTTTGCGAGATGGAGCATCAATTTATGATATCCTGGCTTAGGGCTTAATAGGATTGATAGGATATACTCATATAAATAAGCGGAAACTTATTTTCTGGAACCTCATGTCTAAAGAACTCTGAGGTTAAGTGTGCTTAACTCCCGGCGCTATTTGAGAATGTGCGACCGACCAAAAAGTCCTTCCCGGGTGCACACGAGTGAGGACAAAGTGCACATGAAAGACTAGTATTGGTCTGTGGGGCCAGTCTAGAGATCCTAGAGATCCGAGAGGGTGGCCGGTTTGTTACAATATTTCCATAGCTTCGCTATGAAGGAGCGATTTGATGTAAATGTTGATTTGATTCTTAGTCGGTAGAACTTCAGGTAAATTATGAGGGCATGTACAATGGTGATGACTGGGCTATCTTTAAGGGGTGATTGTTCTGGGTATACTATGGGTATATCAACGACGTGGTCTAGAACCGGTAAGCCCAGATGGAGGCTCACAGATGGTGATGGTGGCATACGGCCCATCGGGCGGCCCAGTTGCTGTTGATAGAAGATGGAAGAAGTCCAGCCTAGGAACAGGGGTCGGATCTCAACCGACCTTGCAGGAAGTCGGGTCCATGACGACCCATGAAGTATCCGTTTCTAACACGACGCATGAAGGGAGGCAGATCCTTGATGTGCATGTCAATGTAATATTTCGTAGTTAGGAACATGTTGTAATATCCCAGGTAATGGGGTTACAAAAATAGAGGAAACAGATGTGTGCATTGCATTCATGCATAGAAAATCTGGGGAATTTTCGCGCTTTAAAGTAAAACAAGAATAATGAATCGAAGTTTCACTTGACCTTGATGGAATTGAAGTAGCTCATCAAGTCAAGCGCTATAAACCTCAAAGTGACTTTGTTAAAACCTTGTTTTGGGTAGAGATGCTTTGATCTAAGGGGTTAGATCAAATGGAACTAATAATCAACACAACAACACCTTACTCAATGATCAATTGCTTGATCTTATAAAAGATTATAATATGGTAATCCTTGTCATAGCATATGAACATCACTTCAATTGCAAATCAAGTAACAATATAATGGAGAAACTATTCTTGACTTAGCTTTTCCATGCCTTAAACTAATCCTTGATCCTACCATGAACCTCATGGTAACCATTTCACTTCATTCTTGGAAACAAGACAAGGAGATAAACTCTAGAAATATATGTTCCTCTCTACTACATATTAATATACATCAAGCCAAAGAGATGTGAGAGTTCTATGTTATTTATTAGAGAAGCAATAACCAACCTGGAGCTAAACCTTGGATATACATCCAAGTATTCAAATCATCATCTTTAAGAGGAACGATAGGATATTATTCAAGACAATTCCTAGAGAGAGAACTTAATTATGTTAAACCTAGATATTGATGATCACATCAACCTCTAGGGAGCCTAACCTTAGGTTATCATTGAATTCCTTCCCAGATGAGAGAGACCATTCATACTAACCTTAGCTTTACCTAATTAAGAATCAAGGACAATTCTTGAACTAAAGTATTAGGACCTAGAGTAAAACTCCATACCTTATATAGTGAGGAACCATTAATCTATATGACCAAAGTTAACTATAAAAAAACTATAACCAGTGTAGTTACTTTAATGATAAATTGGAGATAATAATAGAAGTTAATTGGTAGAAGATAATACCAATTCCCAAATCCTTAGTAATTAAAGGAGCACATGAAATATTAAGCAAGTAACCATCTTATCTTGGTTAGGGGAGACTAAACCCTACCAAATACATTATGGTGCCATCTCATTCCTACAATCTAGAATTATATCTCAACCCTAGTTTGTGCATCATTTGGGTGATCACAACTAAAACCTAAACCCCACTTAAGTTTAAACCATGTGCTAATAGGTAAAGAGCATGTGAACCCTAATGGTTCCTTAACCAAAGTCTATGCTTCAATTATTAAACATAAGAAACACCTAATGCTAAGTTCCATAATCAAAACCAATGTGTGGAGAATAACCACTCATATCAACCATTTGACTTAATAACCAAGATCCAACTATGAGGAGAGTAATACCTACTCTAAGTATTTCAAGGTGCTATTAAAATATAATACCAATGCTACCTTTGAAAAATAGATATAATAAAACCTACAAGACCTTAACAAGCAAGTGCTCACATTGAAGGAGATATGCCCTAGAGGCAATAATAAAGTGGTTATTATTTATATCTTTATGTTTATGATAAATGTTTATATATCATGCTAGAATTGTATTAACCGAAACATTAGTACATGTGTGATATGTAGACAAACAAGAAGTCCCTAGTATGCCTCTTAAACTAGCTTGTTGATTAATGGATGATTAGTTTCATAATCATGAACATTGGATGTTATTAATAACAAGGTTATGTCATTGTGTGAATGATATAATGGACACACCCAATTAAGCGTAGCATAAGATCTCGTCATTAAGTTATTTGCTATAAGCTTTTGATACATAGTTACCTAGTCCTTATGACCATGAGATCATGTAAATCACTTATACCGGAAAGGTACTTTGATTACACCAAACACCACCGCGTAAATGGGTGGCTATAAAGGTGGGATTAAGTATCCGGAAAGTATGAGTTGAGGCATATGGATCAACAAGTGGGATTTGTCCATCCCGATGACGGATAGATATTCTCGGGGCCCTCTCGGTGGAATGTCGTCTAATGTCTTGCAAGCATATGAATGAGTTCATAAGAGACCACATACCACGGTACGAGTAAAGAGTACTTGTCGAGAGACGAGGTTGAACAAGGTATAGAGTGATACCGAAGATCAAACCTCGGACAAGTAAAATATCGCGAGACAAAGGGAATTGGTAATTTATGTGAATGGTTCATTCGATCACTAAAGTCATCGTTGAATATGTGGGAGCCATTATGGATCTCCAGATCCCGCTATTGGTTATTGGTCGGAGTAAGTACTCAACCATGTCCGCATAGTTCTCGAACCGTAGGGTGACACACTTAAAGTTGGATGTTGAAATGGTAGTTCTTGAATATGGAATGGAGTTGGAATATTTGTTCGGAGTCCCGGATGAGATCCCGGACATCACGAGGAGTTCCGGAATGGTCCGGAGAATAAGATTCATATATAGGATGTCATTTTATGTGAATAAAATGTCGCGGAAGGTTCTATGGAAGGTTCTAGAAGGTTCTAGAAAAGTCCGGAAGAAACCACCAAGGAAGGTGGAGTCCACAAGGGACTCCACCTCCATGGCCGGCCAGCCCTAGTGGGGGTGGAGTCCCAAGTGGACTCCACCATAGGGGGCCGGCCACCCCCCACATGGGAGGTGGGAATCCCACCTTTGGGTGGGAGTCCTAGTTGGGCTAGGTTTGCCCCTCCTATGGAAGGTTTTGGTTTCGGGTCTTATTCGAAGACTTGGACACCAACACTTGGGATCCACCTATATAATGAGGGGCCAAGGGAGGGGGCCGGCCACCCCAAAGACCATAGCTTGGCCGCCCCCCTTGAGTGGCCGGCCACCCCCTCCCAAACCCTAGCTTTGCTCCTCCACTTCATATTTCCCGCGTAGCTTAGCGAAGCTCCGCCGGACTTCTACACCGCCACCGACACCACGCCGTCGTGTCGTCGGATTCAAGAGGAGCTACTACTTCCACTGCCCGCCGGAACGGGGAGGTGGACGTCGTCTTCATCAACAACCGAACGTGTGACCGAGTACGGAGGTGCTCGCCCGTTCGTGGCGCCGGAACCGATCGTGATCAAGATCTTCTACGCGCTTTTGCAAGCGGCAAGTGATCGTCTACCGCAGCAACAAGAGCCTCATCTTGTAGGCTTTGGAATCTCTTCAAGGGTGAGACTCGATACCCCCTCGTTGCTACCGTCTTCTAGATTGCATCTTGGCTTGGATTACGTGTTCGCGGTAGGAAATTTTTTGTTTTCTATGCAACGTTATCCTACAGTGGTATCAGAGCCGTGTCTATGCATAGATGGTTGCACGAGTAGAACACAATGGTTTGTGGGCGTTGATGCTCTTGTTATCTTTAGTTTGAGTACTTTGCATCTTTATGGCATAGTGGGATGAAGCGGCTCGGACTAACTTTACATGACCGCGTTCATGAGACTTGTTCCTCGTTCGACATGCAACTTGTATTGCATAAGAGGCTTTGCGGGTGTCTCGTCTCTCCTACTATAGTAAAGATTCAATTTACTCTTCTATTGAAAACATTAGTATCAACGTTGTGGTTCATGTTCGTAGGTAGATTAGATCTCTCTCGAAAACCCTAAACCACGTAAAATATGCAAACCAAATTAGAGACGTCTAACTTGTTTTTGCAGGGTTTGGTGATGTGATATGGCCATAATGTGATGATGAATATGTATGAGATGATCATTATTGTATTGTGGCAACCGGCAGGAGCCTTATGGTTGTCTTTAAATTTCATGTTGAGTAGTATTTCAAAGTAGTTGTAATAGTTGCTACATGGACGACAATCATGAAGACGGCGCCATTGACCTTGACGCTACGCCGACGATGATGGAGATCATGCCCGAAGATGATGGAGATCATGTCCGTGCTTTGGAGATGAAGATCAAAGGCGCAAAGACAAAAGGGCCATATCATATCACATATGAACTGCATGTGATGTTAATCCTTTTATGCATCTTATTTTGCTTAGATCGCGACGGTAGCATTATAAGATGATCTCTCACTAAAATCTCAAGATAATAAAGTGTTCATCCTTAGTAGCACCGTTATCATGTCTTATCGTTTCGAAGCATCTCGTGATGATCGGATGTGATAGATTCGATAAGTACATACAACGGGTGCAAGACAGCTTTTGCACATGCGGATACTAAGGTGGCCTTGACGAGCCTAGCATGTACAGACATGGTCTCGGAACACGTGATACCGAAAGGTAGAGCATGAATCATATGGTTGATATGATGAACACTTTGAGTGTTCGCCATTGAAATCACACCTTTTCTCGTGATGATCGGGTTTAGGTGCGGTGGATTTGGTTCGTGTGATCACTAAGACAATGCGAGGGATATTGTTTTGAGTGGGAGTTCACTTAGGTTTTTAATTATGTTGAATTAAAATTTGAACTCAATATGTCATAAACTTAGTCTAAACTATTGCAAATATATGTTGTAGAGATGGCGTCCCCAATCAATTTTAATCAGTTCCTAGAGAAAGAGAAACTTAAGAGCAACGGTAGCAACTTCACCGACCGGTTCCGTCATGTGAGGATCTTCCTCTCCGGCGGAAATCTGCAATTTGTGCTTGATGCACCGCTAGGTGACCCTCCCGCGAAGATGAATCCGATGAAGTAAAAGCTGTTTACGCGACTCGGAAAACTCGGTACTCTCAAGTTCAGTGTGCCATCCTGTGCGATCTGGAATCCGATCTTCAAAAACGTTTTGAGCACCATGATCCTCATGAGTTGATGAATGAGCTGAAAGCTATATTCGAGACTCATGCGGCAGTGGAATGCTATGAAGCATCGAAACATTTCTTCAGCTGTATGATGGAAGAAGGCAGCTCCGTTAGTGAGCACATGCTCGCCATGACCGGGCATGCGAAGAAACTCAGTGACTTGGGAATAGTGATTCCTAACAGACTGGGGATTAATCGTGTCCTTCAATCACCGCCACCAAGTTACAAGAACTTTGTGATGAACTACAATATGCGGAACATGAACAAGGAGTTACCCGAACTCTTTGGCATGCTAAAAGCTGCTGAGATTGAGATCAAGAAAGAGCACCAAGTGTTGATGGTCAACAAGACCACCAGCTTCACGAAACAGGGCAAGTCTAAGGGAAAATTCAAGAAGGGTGGCAAGAAAGCTGCCACGCCTCCTATGAAACCTAAGAACGGCCCTAAGCCCGATGCTGAGTGCTATTACCGCAAGGAGAAGGGACACCTGGAAGCGTAATTGCTCCAAGTATTTGGCGGATCCGAAGAGCGGCCTTGTCAAGAAGAAGAAAGAAGGTATATCTCGATATACATGTTATAGATGTTTATCTCACTAGTTCTCGTTCTAGTACCTGGGTATTTGATACTGGTTCGGTTGCTCATATTTGTAACTCGAAACAGGAACTAAAGAATAAACGACAACTACTGAAAGATGAAGTGACGATGCGCGTTGGAAATGGATCCAAGGTCAATGTGATCGCAGTCGGCACACTTCCTCTACATCTACCTTCGGGATTAGTTTTAAGCCTAAATAATTGCTATTATGTACCTGCGTTGAGCATGAACATTATATCCGGATCTTGTTTAATGCAAGACGGTTATTCATTCAAGTCTGAGAATAATGGTTGTTCTATTTTTATGAATAATATCTTTTATGGTCGAGCACCACAAAAGAATGGCTTATTTCTCGTTAGATCTCGATAGTAGTGATACGCACATACATAACATTGATGCTAAGCGAATTAAACTTAATGATAAATCTACTTATATGTGGCACCGTCGTCTTGGTCATATTGGAGTGAAACGCATGAAGAAACTCCATACCGATGGATTACTTGAATCACTTGACTTTGAGTCACTTGATAGATGCGAAGCATGTCTAATGGGAAAAATGACAAAGACTCCATTTTCTGGTATGATGGAGCGAGCTACTGACTTATTAGAAATCATACATACCGATGTATGTGGACCAATGAGCGTAGCATCGCGCGGTGGTTATCGTTATGTTCTAACCTTCACAGATGATCTGAGTAGATATGGGTATATCTATTTCATGAAACATAAATCCGAAACTTTCGAGAAGTTTAAGGAATTTCAAAGTGAAGTAGAAAATCAACGTAACAAGAAGATCAAATTTCTACGATCTGATCGTGGAGGTGAATATCTGAGTTATGAGTTTGGCATGCATTTAAAGAAATGCGGAATACTTTCACAATTGACACCGCCGGGAACACCTCAACGAAACGGTGTGTCCGAACGTCGTAATCGAACTCTCTTAGATATGGTTCGTAGTATGATGTCTCTTACCGATTTGCCGTTATCATTTTGGAGTTATGCATTAGAGACAGCCGCATTCACTTTAAATAGAGCACCATCAAAATCCGTAGAAACGACACCGTATGAATTATGGTTTAATAAGAAACCTAAGTCTGTCGTTCCCGAAAGTTTGGGGTTGCGAAGCCTATGTAAAGAAGTTACAACCGGACAAGCTAGAACCCAAAGCGGAGAAATGCGTCTTCATAGGATACCCTAAGGAAACTATAGGGTACACTTTCTATCACAGATCCGAAGGCAAAATCTTTGTTGCTAAGAACGGAACCTTTCTTGAGAAAGAATTTCTCACTAAAGAAGTGACTCGGAAGAAAAGTAGAACTCGATGAGATTGATGAATCTATACTCGTTGATCGAGTAGCGCAGTATCGGAAGTTGTACCTGTACCGCCTACACCGGCAACAGAGGAAGCTAATGATAATGATCATGAAACTTCGAACGAGGAAACTACCGAACCTCGCAGATCGACAAGGGAACGTGCCACTCCCGATTGGTATGATCCTTGTCTAAATGTCATGATTGTAGATAACAATGATGAGGACCCTGCGACGTATGAAGAAGCGATGATGAGCCTAGATTCCAACAAATGGCAAGAAGCCATGAAATCCGAAATGGGATCCATGTATGATAACAAAGTATGGACTTTGGTAGACTTACCTGATAGCCGAAAGGCCGTCGAGAATAAATGGATCTTCAAGAGAAAAACAGATGCCGATGGTAATATTACTCGTCTATAAAGCTCGACTTGTCGCAAAGGGTTTCCGACAAATTCAAGGAGTTGACTACGATGAGACTTTCTCACTCGTAGCGAAGCTAAAATCTGTGAGGATTTTGTTAGCAATAGCTGCATTTTTCGATTATGAGATTTGGCGAGATGGATGTCAAAACGGCGTTCCTTAATGGAGACATTGAGGAAGAGTTGTATATGGTACAACCCAAAGGTTTTGTCGATCCTAAAAATGCTGACAAAGTATGCAAACTTCAGCGTTCAATCTATGGACTGAAGCAAGCATCAAGAAGTTGGAACCGACGCTTTGATAAGGTGATCAAAGACTTCGGGTTTATACGAGTGTCATGGAGAGGCCTGTATTTACAAGAAAGTGAGTGGGAGCTCCGTAGCATTCCCGATATTATATGTAGATGACATATTATTGATCGGAAATGATATAGAACTATTAAGCAGTGTTAAGGGTTATTTGAATAATAGCTTTTCAATGAAAGACCTTGGTGAAGCATCGTATATATTAGGCATCAAGATTTATAGAGATAGATCAAGACGCCTAATAGGGCTATCACAGAGTACATATCTGGACAAGATTCTAAAGAAGTTTAGAATGGACGAAAGTAAGAAAGGGTTCTTACCTATGTTACCAGTGCAAGGTATTGAGTAAAACTCAAGGACCGGCTACGGCAGAAGAAAGAGAAAGGATGTGTAACATCCCCTATGCCTCGGCAGTAGGATCTATCATGTATGCCATGCTATGTACTAGACCGGATATAGCACATGCTGTTAGTTTGACTAGCAGATATCAAAGTGATCCAGGAATGGAACACTGGACAGCGGTCAAGAATATCCTGAAGTACTTGAAAAGAACTAAGGATATGTTTCTTTGTTATGGAGGTGACCAAGAGCTCGTTGTAAACGGTTACACCGATGCAAGTTGGAACACCGATCCCGATGACTCTAAGTCACAATCCGGGTACGTGTTTATATTGAATGGTGCTGCAAGTAAGCTGGGCAAGCTCGAAGCGGTGCACGGTGGCGAAGTCTTCAACAGAATCGAGTACATAGCGGCTTCGGAGGCTTCATCGAAGCGGTATGGATGAAGAGGTTCATTGTAGAGCTCGGTGTGGTTCCTAGTGCATTGGACCCATTAATCATTTACTCGTGATAACATGGGTGCCATCGCCAATGCACAAGAGCCAAGGTCACACAAGAGGCCGAAGCATATCAAGCTGCGTTACCACTCGATTCGCGAGTACATCGAAGATGGAGAAGTAAAGATTTGCAAAGTACACACCGATCCGAATGTAGCAGATCCGTTGACTAAAGCTCTCCCTAGGGCAAAGCATGACCAACACCAGAATGCCATGGGTGTTAGGTATATTACAATGTAATCTAGATTATTGACTCTAGTGCAAGTGGGAGATCGAAGGAGATATGCCCTAGAGGCAATAATAAAGTGGTTATTATTTATATCTTTATGTTTATGATAAATGTTTATATATCATGCTAGAATTGTATTAACCGAAACATTAGTACATGTGTGATATGTAGACAAACAAGAAGTCCCTAGTATGCCTCTTAAACTAGCTTGTTGATTAATGGATGATTAGTTTCATAATCATGAACATTGGATGTTATTAATAACAAGGTTATGTCATTGTGTGAATGATATAATGGACACACCCAATTAAGCGTAGCATAAGATCTCGTCATTAAGTTATTTGCTATAAGCTTTTGATACATAGTTACCTAGTCCTTATGACCATGAGATCATGTAAATCACTTATACCGGAAAGGTACTTTGATTACACCAAACACCACCGCGTAAATGGGTGGCTATAAAGGTGGGATTAAGTATCCGGAAAGTATGAGTTGAGGCATATGGATCAACAATGGGATTTGTCCATCCCGATGACGGATAGATATTCTCTCGGGCCCTCTCGGTGGAATGTCGTCTAATGTCTTGCAAGCATATGAATGAGTTCATAAGAGACCACATACCACGGTACGAGTAAAGAGTACTTGTCGGAGACGAGGTTGAACAAGGTATAGAGTGATACCGAAGATCAAACCTCGGACAAGTAAAATATCGCGAGACAAAGGGAATTGGTAATTTATGTGAATGGTTCATTCGATCACTAAAGTCATCGTTGAATATGTGGGAGCCATTATGGATCTCCAGATCCCGCTATTGGTTATTGGTCGGAGTAAGTACTCAACCATGTCCGCATAGTTCTCGAACCGTAGGGTGACACACTTAAAGTTGGATGTTGAAATGGTAGTTCTTGAATATGGAATGGAGTTGGAATATTTGTTCGGAGTCCCGGATGAGATCCCGGACATCACGAGGAGTTCCGGAATGGTCCGGAGAATAAGATTCATATATAGGATGTCATTTTATGTGAATAAAATGTCGCGGAAGGTTCTATGGAAGGTTCTAGAAGGTTCTAGAAAAGTCCGGAAGAAACCACCAAGGAAGGTGGAGTCCACAAGGGACTCCACCTCCATGGCCGGCCAGCCCTAGTGGGGGTGGAGTCCCAAGTGGACTCCACCATAGGGGGCCGGCCACCCCCACATGGGAGGTGGGAATCCCACCTTTGGGTGGGAGTCCTAGTTGGGCTAGGTTTGCCCCTCCTATGGAAGGTTTTGGTTTCGGGTCTTATTCGAAGACTTGGACACCAACACTTGGGATCCACCTATATAATGAGGGGCCAAGGGAGGGGGCCGGCCACCCCAAAGACCATAGCTTGGCCGCCCCTTGAGTGGCCGGCCACCCCCTCCCAAACCCTAGCTTTGCTCCTCCACTTCATATTTCCCGCGTAGCTTAGCGAAGCTCCGCCGGACTTCTACACCGCCACCGACACCACGCCGTCGTGTCTGTCGGATTCAAGAGGAGCTACTACTTCCGCTGCCCGCCGGAACGGGGAGGTGGACGTCGTCTTCATCAACAACCGAACGTGTGACCGAGTACGGAGGTGCTGCCCGTTCGTGGCGCCGGAACCGATCGTGATCAAGATCTTCTACGCGCTTTTGCAAGCGGCAAGTGATCGTCTACCGCAGCAACAAGAGCCTCATCTTGTAGGCTTTGGAATCTCTTCAAGGGTGAGACTCGATACCCCCTCGTTGCTACCGTCTTCTAGATTGCATCTTGGCTTGGATTACGTGTTCGCGGTAGGAAAATTTTTGTTTTCTATGCAACGTTATCCTACACACATAAAATTATATGCATGTGGGCAACACTCTCAAATAAGAAACCAAGACCTCATAATGATCTTAAAGATGCTTTGAATAGAAGTTATCCACTCTAATAATTTAGAAGAGACTTATAACCAAGAAGCAAAAGGAATTATAAAGAACACATAAATTCATACCTAAATGGAAATTTAATCCAAATACCAATACTAATTAGTAAACCAATGTTATAATGTCATATTAAATTTGCTAATACGCTACTAAAGACTCTTCAGTACCCTGAAATAATTCTTGTATGAATGAAATGAGCAAGACCTGCAAAAAAGAAAATAATTCAAATATGAATTCAAAACAGAATTCAAAACAAGAAATAGAAACAGAGAATAAAAAAAAAGAACTTACCTGGCCGTCGCAGCCCAGCAAGCGGCCTGGCAGCAGCCCAACGCTCGGCCCAGGCCATCACCAGAACCAGCCCAACATAACGCTTCGGTGTGGATAAGACTGGAGACGAAGTACTCGTCTTCGTCTTCGCCACCGTCGACGCGCGCGAGGACGCCAGCGCGATGGGGAGAGCCACGTCCCGGCCGCCTGGGTGGGCTCTCGTGACCATCATCGACCGTGAGCGCCGTATAAAGGCCATGAACGAAACCCTAGCTCCGTTCTCTCTCTCTCTGCCTCACCGCAACCCTAGCTCATCCCGGCCATCTCCAATCACCGCCGATGGAGACCGCCTCAGGCCACGCCGTGGACACCATCGACATCCCCATGCTCTACTTACTCCTCCTGCGCAAGGAATCGAGCTGGGGCATGCCAGAACGTCGCCGTCAAGCTTGTCCTCCCCGACGCCGGGAGCAACAAATTCCGGCGATGCCGTTCACCTCTTGCCTCGCCGACATGCCCGTAGTACTCACGGTGAGTTGCCGGTTCGTTTGAGCATCTTGGCCCTCTTCCTAGTGCCCTGTATCGCCGCCGCGTCACGCGTCCGCAAGCGCCGCCGCTCGGACTTGCCGTCGGGCAAGCGCCGGCGACCAATATCGGGCGGCGCCACCACCGTTAGACTTCCCGTGTCGCGTAGAGTCACACAGGAATCAACGCGCGCTCGTAGTTCGCCGGAGTCTCGCCGCCGTTGCCAATTTCCGCCGGTCACCGTTGCCCCTGGACATGAACACGATTTTGACCAGTCAAGCCACCGTGGCAGGTGACATGGCCAGGACCCCACCAGTCATTGATTGTGGGTGTGTTCTGCCCGGGTACATTTAGCAATTCCGTTTTAAATTTAAATCCCCTAAAATTGCTGCAACTTCAAATGAATATAGAAAATTCAGTTTAAGTCAGAAAAATGTAAATAAGATATTAAAATTCTTAGAAAAGAAAACTCTATCCAATAAAAATATAAAATGAAATTTTTATTTTTAATAAAAATTCAATTATTTAATACTTGTTATTTAAGCTTTTAATTTTAATTCTAAATACAATTAAAATTCAGAAATCAAGAAAACATTTATAAAATAATTAAAACCAGTAAGCAAATAAAGAAAACTTGAAAACTCATTTTCTTTATTTGTTATCCTATTCAATTTCTATTAGTGGAAATTTAAACCCTAATTAATAATTACCCTAATTAGTAAATTATTTAAAAATAATAAAAAGCCAAATGGAATATTATTTTATTTTGAAGTTATTAATAACTTCAACTTTATTAATGAAGTTATTAACCTATGAACTAAATAGTAATTATGCAACCCTAGTTCCATATAGTAGAAAACTAGGAACTCATCATTTCATGTATAATCCTAAAACCCTAATGCCATTTAGACCCTAGTTCCATTAGTACATGTGAATCGTAAATTGTCCTAAACCTAAAACCTTAGGTTAGAACATGCCATCATGGTACCTACTTCCAAATCATAGAACCATAGTAGCAACTGAATACTTGTCTTGGCCACATAAAATGTAGAAGACCTATCACTAATATATGGGTATCCCATGTGTTCATCTTCATCAGACCAAAATAATCAAGTAGGGCCAACCAAGTGTAAACCCTAGATCCTATTACCAAAGCCATCATCCTTATTCATGCCTATTTAGCATCACACCAATGTGATGAACCTTAGGGGCAACTATGCCAAATCTTGAGCATTACCTAACCATATTCCACTAAACCCTACTAGTGTTGGATACTTATCAACCATTCTATTTAGGAGCTAATTATTCCTTACTTAATAGAACCAACAGTAAAACCTAGACCACCTCAACCCTAATTGATATACTTATTATTATTTAAGAAGTATGTTCTTCAAAAGTTATTCTTTTGAAGTAAATAAAGAATCATCATCAACCTTGCTTATAAGAACCTATAAACCCTAGCTAGCTATCACCAGCATGATGAACCCACCAGGATGACAACCATGTATAACTAATTGCTTAAGTTGCTTATACTTAAGTAAAACCATTCAAGCCTAGATGCTGATAAATCCAACCATTGGATTAGGATCCATCTACTACCTACTCCAGAAACCAATTAGAACCATAGAAAACCATAGAACCCCACAAACCTAATTATCATACTTGTTCTTTATATGAGGACATGTTCTTCAAAAGTTATTCTTTTGAATTATATAATAAATAATCATTAACCATGCCATACAGTACTAAAACTGACCACTGTTCTTTACTTGTTAACATTATGCCAATTATCATTCTTTGTGTGCTCAATTGATTACTATGCTTTATTATCTACCTATTTATAATACCAAGTAATCACACCTGAATAAGAACCTTGTTTGTGAATCACTCTAAAAGTGCAACACACCCTGAACTAATCATTACCACTCACTAATCCTAAATCATCGGGGTTAGGTCACGTTTAGAGCGATTGCATCTCATTCTTATGCATTACTGCAACTTTGCCAATCTTTTAAACATCGTCCTTACCGGACGATGATGCTATTTCAGAATTTGGAGTTATTGCGTATCGAAGACCTTGCCTGCATAATCTTGCAGTCAAGAAAGGCAAGTTCATCACTTGCTCATGTCATTTGAGTATCTTAATCAAATTACTTGCAAAGTACTATGATTATCACTATTGCATAAAAACCAAAACCACTATTTTCATAACTATGAATATGACTATGTGGTGGGCAAAGGAACCATGGATTGTGTTGATATGGTGGAGGTTCCATTGCAAGGGTTATATCCATCTAGGATTAAACAACAAATGTCGTCCAGTGATTCTTGTACCGTAATACCCGTGTTAACCATAAGATCCGGAGTGGGGCGGAGTAGTCAAAAGTGTTTCCACCTCTTGTTCATCAACGGATGCGCTTTACCATAGACACTTGTATCTGTCGGGGGCGAGCGGTTGGCTGGGGAAGCCTTAAGTCCCCACGGCATTGTCCGTAGACACTTGTCGCCCGAGGAACAAGCGGTTGGCTGGGGAAGCCTTAAGTCCCCACGGTATTGCGGTCTAGGATGGGTTGCAGCTACCGGCGAAGGAGTTTGGTTCGATCCCAGACTATCGTCGTGGTCGGGGTCCACCCGTAAGTGGGAATAATGGGACCGGCGAGGACCCAGGGTCGGGGCATGCAACAAAGGGTGGGTGTTCGAGGTAGCGGAGGAACATGATTGGCTAGACCTTATACCGGGCCTCACACCATAGGAAGTGTGGACGGGGAAATTGCCCGGTTGGCACCAAGGTTAAGATCTCTTATGGGTAAAGCAACACACCTCTGCAGAGTGTAATGAATCGTGACCTGTCACTCCCTGTTCCGGGATATGGATCTGCGAACGCTGCCGGAAAGGAGCTCCATGAAGTTCTAGTAAACCGGTGAAGGCTGACGGACATAGTTCTTCCGAATAAAAGCAACCTTTTGAAGAAATGGTTATGAAAACTTGCATTGGTATTAGACTTTCTGGTCTAATGCCGTAGCTAGTGCATTAAACACCTCTTTCCTATAATGAACTTGTTGAGTACGCTCGTACTCATCCCACTCTTAAATCCCCGCTTAGATATGGAGGCATCGAAGGAGGATCTACAGTGCAACTCGAAGGTCGAGGAGTCAACAACTACTTCAAGAGACAGGACCCTGTCCGAGGAGTCAGATACCACATCCAACAACGAGAAAACCTAGTTTAGCCATAGAAGGGAACTAGCTTCCTAAACCTAGCTCCTACTTAGCTAGAATCTATTCTTAGCCCTATAGCTAGTTAAATACTCTACAAATAGAGTATGTGATAAGACTAGACTACGAGTCGTTCTTCTGGAGTTTATTTGCAGTTTTACCTCATTGTAAAGTAGGAGGCTGTGATGATCTTATGTAACAGAGTCAATGTTGTAATTCTATAGACATGCCTTGGACCCGCATATGTTTCCGTTGTACCACTCGAGCGATATAATACTAGTGGAATGATGTTTCATTGGTGTTATATCAGACTTGCATACTACACCATGCAGTGGTATGCCGGGTCACCACAGTTGGTATCAGAGCAAATACTTTGACCCTAGGATTAAAACCCTTTAAAGGAGACCTATAGGATTGGTAGTGTCTATAGGAAGTTGTCCTAGGAAAATCCAATACTTCTTATGACTTGAGATGGATATTCACTTGAGAATAATCCTGACACACTTGAGTCAACATTTCTTACCTAACTGACCAAGATAAAGTGAAGTTAGTTAGCTAATTCCAAACATGTAGCACATCAATGAGTCCTTAAAACAATAAATGAGTAGATCACAGTTGGTATACTATACATGGTAGTCCAAAGAGAGGATACAACCATAAGGAAGATATCCCATTGGAAGGTGTATACCAACACATGTTATGGTTAAGTGAGAGTTATTCAGATCTATAATAGTAGATCTAACAAGTGATAAATAAAAGTATATCAGGAATATATCCTATTAGATGGTGTAAACCAATACAAGTAATAGGTAAGTAAATTATTCAAACTTGTAAAACAATTGATAGTAAGTGATAACTATTAGTCATATGAGGTAGTATAGACCATGATGAGTTAGTCATGGGAGGTAAGGAAGAGAGATAGGAATAAAATATGTCTACATACATGGTAGGGATAGTAATCATATAAGATTCACTTGAGAATCATTATGTGATGGAATAGAACGTCATAAATACTTAGGAGGAGTACAATAAGAAGTCAGGTGTTCACCAATAGTGCAAGTGTTGTGTTCCAAAACCATGGGAAGTGTGCCAAGCATATCATGATCATAGTCTTATGATAATATAAACACTTGGAAGTATAGGAGCTATATTTCCATAGTATGTGTTTAGAATAGCAATGTTAGAACCTAGACATATCATGTAAGATAGTCCTCAACGAAATGGAAGTTAAGTAGTACTTCTAGAGAAAATTAGGTTAACTTTAGCTATCTTAGACCACTTTGTTTCAAGTTTATCTCATTGCAAATGTGCAATTAAGGTAAAGGTTGAGACAAATAGTAGGATCCCATATATTCGTGCTAAGTATCACGATACAAAACTTTCTTATGTGGTGTTATATACTACACATCAGAGCCTGATGTTTAGAGACGTCTTACTCAACTATTATATTCAGGATTATGATGATGTGTATTATAAGCACAAAGCTGAATCTTCTTGGATTTTATTGGATTTTCATTGTTTGACTAGATCCATACATGAAGTTTGACTTTGGTATGAAAATGCATGTTGCAATATCAAGCTCTTACTTGATGTTAAAGATCTAGAGGGTAATGGTAAACGTGTGAGGAAGTGACGAATTCTGGAAAATTCCGAAGACTAGATAAAGGTTCATCAGAGAAAGGAAGCAAAGTTGTGGGAAGTAACCACAATACTCCAAAGGAAGTGACAATCAACATTCATGCTTTACCTCAACAGAGGAGTACTTTAGTACATAAGAAGCATGAAGGTGTGAAATGTGGTGATTATGGTGAAGCTCAAGCAGATCCATAGTTAATATAGAGGAGGGAATGCATGGGAAATCACTTAGAATACTATATTCATAGTGTCAGCTAGTGGTTTTCTTGCAAAATAAACCCTGAAGAAAGAAAGATGACCAATGAAACCATAGCAGATATAAGAAGACCATAGTTGATATCAGAAGACCACAATTGGTATAGGATCAATACTGCGAGATAAAGTAGAAGATGTCTCGTCCAGTTGATCAGAACCTATAATAGACTCCATTTTTTAGATAACAAATAGCCACAATTGGTATCAAGTAGTCCAACATTGGATTAATTGTGCCAAGAAGTTGTGAACAAATAAAATTTTGTAACCAAACAACAATGACCTATAATCATTTAGTCGAAGGATTCACATTGGATGTCCACAAATTGAGTGGGTACACCACAAACCTTCTTCACAATACCTTAGAAGAATATAAACCATAAGCTAGAACCAAACCAATATTCTAACCATAAACCCAATGGTTGGAAGAAAAGGAGTTGAAGACCATAAGAAAACTCTAAGGGGTAGAGTAAAGATTGAGTTGGATATACAATTACTCAATACTTTAAGCTAGATCGAAGCAGAAGGTCTGATCTGAGAGGAAGTTCGATCTTATTTTCATAAGATTAACGAACACTACTTTCAGAAAGATGTCAGACTAGAAGCCGAGGTGCATACCTCGAGGAAGTAAGAAGTGGACTATCACTTGAGAAAGTGAGTAGTATTTACTCAGAAGTACGAAAGCTCAAGTAAGTCAAGCATAAAGAAGTTGGACGAAGAAAATACCATAGACCAAATACAGCTCAATAAGGTCAAAGACTGAAGGAGACTGACTACACCAAAACTAAAGTCTATTTGAAAGATTCCTTTCATGGAACCTAAAGGACCCAAAATAGTTATAGGTATCAACCATAAACCATGATTGGATGGACTAAATGAGTCTAATCCATTCTTAGAGGAACAAACCACCATGATCATTTCCATGTTAAGTACCTTACTTAGTACTATTATTGCAGTTTTGGTAGTAAGGGAAAACAAAGACTTATTTACCAATTAGGAGTTTATTATCAAATTAGTCCTCAGTTAAGACTAGCAACACCAGAAGAAGGCCCAATCATTGAATCTTCAATGAAGAAAGGAAACAAGACTATAGTATTAAAAGGAATCATGGAATGGAAAGAAGAAGTCACTGTTCAGAGACAAACCCTAATGGATTCCAGGAAGAATCTGGATAAGGGATATATTCAATTATATCCAGTAAGATCATTACGGAGTTCGAGAAAAGTTTAAGTCTGCATAAGTCAGAACCACACTCCGGAAACGAAGTTTAGTTTAAGGGGTAGAGACTGTAATATCCCAGGTAATGGGGTTACAAAAATAGAGGAAACAGATGTGTGCATTGCATTCATGCATAGAAAATCTGGGGAATTTTCGCGCTTTAAAGTAAAACAGATCACAATGAATCGAAGTTTCACTTGACCTTGGTGGAATTGAAGTAGCTCATCAAGTCAAGCGCTATAAACCTCAAAGTGACTTTGTTAAAACCTTGTTTTGGGTAGAGATGATTTGATCTAAGGGGTTAGATCAAATGGAACTAATAATCAACACAACAACACCTTACTCAATGATCAATTGCTTGATCTTATAAAAGATTATAATATGGTAATCCTTGTCATAGCATATGAACATCACTTCAATTGCAAATCAAGTAACAATATAATGGAGAAACTATTCTTGACTTAGCTTTTCCATGCCTTAAACTAATCCTTGATCCTACCATGAACCTCATGGTAACCATTTCACTTCATTCTTGGAAACAAGACAAGGAGATAAACTCTAGAAATATATGTTCCTCTCTACTACATATTAATATACATCAAACCAAAGAGATGTGAGAGTTCTATGTTATTTATTAGAGAAGCAATAACCAACCTGGAGCTAAACCTTGGATATACATCCAAGTATTCAAATCATCATCTTTAAGAGGAACAGTAGGATATTATTCAAGACAATTCCTAGAGAGAGAACCTAATTATGTTAAACCTAGATATTGATGATCACATCAACCTCTAGGGAGCCTAACCTTAGGTTATCATTGAATTCCTTCCCAGATGAGAGAGACCATTCATACTAACCTTAGCTTTACCTAATTAAGAATCAAGGACAATTCTTGAACTAAAGTATTAGGACCTAGAGTAAAACTCCATACCTTATATAGTGAGGAACCATTAATCTATATGACCAAAGTTAACTATAAAAAAACTATAACCAGTGTAGTTACTTTAATGATAAATTGGAGATAATAATAGAAGTTAATTGGTAGAAGATAAAACCAATTCCCAAATCCTTAGTAATTAAAGGAGCACATGAAATATTAAGCAAGTAACCATCTTATCTTGGTTAGGGGAGACTAAACCCTACCAAATACATTATGGTGCCATCTCATTCCTACAATCTAGAATTATATCTCAACCCTAGTTTGTGCATCATTTGGGTGATCACAACTAAAACCTAAACCCCACTTAAGTTTAAACCATGTGTTAATAGGTAAAGAGCATGTGAACCGTAATGGTTCATTAATCAAATTCTATGCTTCAATTATTAAACATAAGAAACACCTAATGCTAAGTTCCATAATCAAAACCAATGTGTGGAGAATAACCACTCATATCAACCATTTGACTTAATAACCAAGATCCAACTATGAGGAGAGTAATACCTACTCTAAGTATTTCAAGGTGCTATTAAAATATAATACCAGTGCTACCTTTGAAAAATAGATATAATAAAACCTACAAGACCTTAACAAGCAAGTGCTCACATAAAATTATATGCATGTGGGCAACACTCTCAAATAAGAAACCAAGACCTCATAATGATCTTAAAGATGCTTTGAATAGAAGTTATCCACTCTAATAATTTAGAAGAGACTTTGTGGTGACCCTGCATACCACTGCATGTTGTAGTATGCCAGTCGTTGATATAACATTCATGAAGTACCATTTCGCAAATATTACATCCCTCAGAGTAGTACAACAGAACATAGCAGGTCCATAACTCATTCATTTAATATTACAAACATGATACACATATTGTCTCGGAGCTCCTCTTGGGTCCTAAGAGGGATACTCCTGGGTTCGAGGCGAACCCAACTTAGCTTACAATATAAAAGTCTCATTAAGTTATACATTTATTCTCCCGAGCAGCTAAATACTAAGAGTTCGGGCTGCTCGGCTACTACTACTACTCAATGTTTCTAGGCTTGATCTCCTCCGGAAGCCTCCCGGTTCCGTAGACTATGAGGTAGTCTACGCCCTCAATACCTCCGAGAGGTCCGGTTCTTCATAGCCGATGATCTCGGCTCCTTCAGTGTTGTCGTAGTCCTCCTCCAGACGATTCAGACAATCTAAGCAAGGGATTTAAGAGTGGGATGAGTACGAGCGTACTCAACAAGTTCATTATAGATAAGAGGTGTTTAATGCACTAGCTACGATATTAGACCGGAAAGTCTAATACCAATGCAGGTTTTGATAAACATTTCTTCAAGAGATTGCTTTTATTTCAAAGAGCTATGTCCGTCGGCCTTCACCGGTTTACTAGAACTTCATGGAGCTCCTTTCCGGCCGCGTTCGCAGTTCCATATCCCGGAACAGGGAGTGACAGGTCACGGTTCTTTACACTCTGCAGAGGTGTGTTGCTTTACCCATAAGAGATCTTAACCTTGGTGCCAACCAGGCAGCTCTCCCGTCCACACTTCCTATGGTGTGAGGCCCGGTATAAGGTCTAGCCAATCATGTTCCTCCGCTACCTCGAACACCCACCCTTTGTTGCATGCCCCGACCCTGGGTCCTCGCCGGTCCCATTATTCCCACTCACGGGTGGACCCCGACCACGACAACAGTTTGGGACTCGTTAACCAAACTCCTTCGCCGGTAGCTGCAACCCATCATAGACCGCAATACCGTGGGGACTTAAGGCTTCCCCAGCCAACAGCTTGTTCTTCGAGCGACAAGTGTCTACGGACTATGCCGTGGGGACTTAAGGCTTCCCCAGCCAACCGCTTGCCCTGACAGATACAACTGTCTACGGTAAAGCGCATTCGTTGATGAACGAGAGGTGGAAACACTTTTAACTACTCCGTCCCACTCCGGATCTTATGGTTAACACGGGTATTACGGCACAAGAATCACTGGCGACATTTGTTGTTTAATCCTAGATGGATATAAACCCTTGCAATGGAACCACCACCATATCAACACAATCCATGGTTCCATTGCCCACCACATAGTCATATTCATAGTTATGAAAGTAGTGGTTTTGGTTTTTATGCAATAGTGATAATCATAGTACTTTGCAAGTAATTTGATAGAAATACACAAATGACATGAGCAAGTGATGAACTTGCCTGAACACTGCAAAGTTTTGCAGTTGGATGGTGTGGACTGACCCTTGTCCTCTATCTCTGAAAAATAGCATCATTGTCCGATAAGGGCAATGGTTAAAGAAGCAATTATGCATGATTCCAGTTTTAGGGTTTGTTCCCCCCTTCCGATGTCGTTATTATTTCATGTGAGAGGTTAATACTAAGAACAATTTGGAGATACTTAATTTAGGGTAAATACAATCCTTGAAATGTTGTCAAGGTGTTTTTAAAGTCCAAATGCATTAATGGACTTATTTTTATTATTGAAAATAATAGGTGTGATTTAAATGATTATTTAAATCATCAAATTGAGACTTATTCTTAGGTGTCTTCAAAAATTCTCTTTGATATTTTATTTAGATAGAGAATTTTATGCTGATCAATTTTCATATTTTTAACTATTTTTTTAGAGCTATTAAACATTTACTATTGTTTTTCAAAGTTTCATCATTTTTATGAATTTGTGAAATGTCTAAAAGACCCTTGGGCCCCACCTGTCAGGTGGCCCAACGGGTTGAATCAAACCCGAGCCGCCCCAACCGGCTCGGTCGGACTCAGTCGCTCTCTTCCTCTCCCCTCTCGCGAAACCCTAGCTCTCTCCTCTCCCGCGACGCGGTGGTCGCCTGCGCCGTCGCCGCTTTATTCCGGCCACCTCCGGCCATCTCCGTCGGTGAGATCGGTCGCAATTGAACGGCCGCACGACGGTGCACCGTTTGGTCCGCGCCGATCCGTGTTTCTTCGCCGCCTCCGTTCGCCCCCAACGCCGCTGCGACACGGCCGTGGTGATTCGTGGTGCTTCGTCGCCCGCCGTCGATCCAGGCGCCGTGGCTTGGCCGTGTGCCCCGCCGTGGTTGCGCTGGAGCCTCCGCGCGCTCGGCGAACGCCTGGCTGGCCATGGCTTGGCGCTGCCGTGGCCAGGCTGTGCCGCCGTGCCGCCACGGTGGTGTCGTGGTGCTCTGCTCCAGGTGTGTTGCCTCCTTCTCTCCTGTCTCCTCTACCCCTTCTCCTTTCTCTGGATGCCTTGGCATCCACCTTGCTGTGCTTCTGCTGCTGCGCCTCTGTGCTTTGCGCCATGCCTGCCCTGGTGCTGCCTTGATGTGCTAACCGCTGCTCGCTTTCCTACGCCATTATCCTAGCTGCCGTGCTTGTGCTACTCGTTGTGCGTATGCCGCCGCTCGTGCCGCTGCCATTGATCCTAGCTGCTGTGCTGTGCTGTTCTTCTCTATATCTTATCGTTGTAGCTCATGAGCTCTTGCTCATGAGCATACTGTGATGCTTATGTTTGATTCATTTGCTCCTGTTGTTGCTATATGACTCCTGCCTCTCCTGTGTGTGCAATTCCTTGCCCCTGGCTTGATCATGATACATGATCCTTGCATTTTTTTGCAAGTGCCAGTGCTCCTGTATGCTATCCCTTGTACTTATATTCATGGACATGCTCAATTGAGCCTAGCTATTGACTTGACAGCTCCATCCCTTGATGGAGTGCTTCTAGATACAATTATAATGCTTTTACCTGTGATACAATTGTTCATGTCTTGTGGCTGATTTAAGTATCTGTCCATGTGTTGATACTAGAATGGATTCTAGCATGCTGTAGCAAGCTTCTGATGATCTTGTGATTATCAGCTGCTTGTAAAAGGTGTGGTGCTCCATCTTGTGCCTTACCAGTGCTCAATTTGAGCTGTGTGTGGTTACAGACTAGTGCTGGTGTGTGTAGTGGTTGGCTCAAGCAATTGCTGTTGCTTGCAGTGATCCCTTGGATCTTCTGCAAGGCTCTGTTGTATTAATTTCTTGAATATTCATTTATCTGTGTGGTCTTGCTTGGCTAAGTGGATAAATGATGTGAACTGCCTGCAGTTGTGATCATCTAACAATTCATCTGATTGAGCTAGAGGGATGCCAACAGTTGTTGGGGACCCTAGCTCCACTTTGAACCCAATCTGGGTGATGATACAAGTGCTTGGCTTGATGGTTTGGGTTGTTTCAGTGGTTGAGGTGACCCTAGCAGTAATCATATACTGCTTTTGGGTAGCTCCCCTCTTGTTGGCTTGCTGTGGCTCACTAGATGCTTTCTGGGTGATCCTTTTGTTGGATTGCCAGTAGCTTTTGATGTTGACAAACAAAAATAGACACAATATGTCTATATGTCTGATGGTGTAGTGGTCATAGGTGCTAAGTAATTCAGGCTAGCTATATAGGATCATTTCCTTGCTGGATATCTTTGATTATGCCATTGTTTTGGCATAATCAATGTTCCCAGGTGACTTCCTATTGGTTTCTCTCCTTTTTACTTGCACCAACTGGCTGTTAGCCATATGATGACTCACACATAGGGTTTCTACCCTCTTTTGCTTCTGTGACATAAGCACATGCTTAATTATGAGCAAAACCATGGTTTGCTCATGCTTTTCTGGTATACCTCACTCCAGCTCCAAGATTTGTGGTTGGTGTAGAGGGTTTGCTTCTGGATGATGTGTGAAGCTTGCCCTGCTCCTCCTGCTAGCTTTTGATGCTTGATTTGATTTAGTGGTGTTATGGAGCAGGTTGAACAGTGAAGTTGTTCTTCCTGTTCTTGCTGTTCCTGGTGTTCTTGGTGACTTACCCTGCTGGTTGGTCGATGACTGATCTAGGGTTTACTGTGGCAAGGTTTTATATGTTCCTGGCTTTGCTCTATTGGTCGACAGCTTGGCCTGCAGTTTGTGGTGACTCACTGGCCTGTGTGTGCTGTTGAGCATGCACACTGCCTGGTGAGAAGGTTGGCTGTGTGTGTGTCAAGTGCCTTGTACTTGGCTTGGTTCTGGTGGTGAGATGGATCAGCCTCGGCGGATCCTTGATCATATCCTCTCCATCACAATTTATTTGCTAACCTGCCAAGTGGCAATGCCACTTGGCATAATGCTCTGATTGTTTTGTGTGTGTGCAGGGATCAAGAAAATGATCAAGATCAAGATCAAGATCTTCTTGAGCAAGAATTACATGATGATCAACAATGTAGTTTAGGACATTTAAATGACTTGTAATTTTCCTTTTTCTTTTTCTATTTCTTCAATTCTTGTAATGTGTTGTAAATTCATATATCTATTCTGGATATTGTAATGACATTGTATTATGTGTGTGATTATCAATAAAGCTCAAGTTTTCCTTAATGAGCTTTATGTAATTGTTGTATTACTTATAATCTTGATTAATGTAATTGTTTATTAAATTATCTCAAGTTTGAATTATGTGATAACCATTTGATGTTTGAATTTGAAATTCAAATTCAAATTTGGTTTGAATTCAGTCATACAACTTAACTTGTAATTCAATCATGCAACTTAAGATTTCAATGCAATATCACTTCTCTCTTCTCAAAACCCTAATTTAGATAAGTAGGAACAAGTTCATCGCACTCTCGAAACCCTAACCCTGTAAGGTGTCGAGAGAGAAACCTGCCCCCCTTTGATGCAGTTTTGTTTTAAAAGCGCGAAATTTCCCCGTAATTTACAATGCAATGCACATCCCTTTCTAAAATCTATCCCTCGATCGTCTCTAAACCTGGGACATTACAGCCTTTCCCCCTTAAAGAAAACTTCGTCCCGAAGTTGTGGTTGTAATACCTGAAGAGTTCGGGGTATGTTTTCCTCAGGTCTTCTTCCTTTTCCCAGGTGGCTTCCCTCTCGGGGTGATGCTTCCATTGTATCTTGCAATATTTTATAGCTCGATTCCTGAGTTGTTTCCAGTTCTCCTCGAGAATCTTCGCTGGCTTCTTGATGTAAGTCAAGTCTGGTTGTAGCTCGAGCTCTTCATGTGATACTGGTTCATCTGGGGTCTTTAAACACTTTCTGAGTTGCGATACATGGAATACGTTGTGAACCTGAGATAACCTTCCCGGTAGTTCCAATTCAAAGGCTAACCCTCGATTTTGACTCAGAATCTTGAAAGGTCCGATGTACCTAGGACTTAATTTTACCTTTACTCCAAATCTCTGAAGTCCTTTCATCGGGCTCACCTTAAGATATACCATGTCTCCAACTTGTGGCTCCCATGTTCTTCTCTTCTGATTGGCATAACTCTTTTGCCGACTTTGAGCTATCTTCAACCTATCTCTTATGATGTCGATGATTTGTTGCTTTTCCTTGACATAGTCAGGATTGAACTCTTTGCTTGCTTCGGTTTCGTACCAACATATCGGTGATCTACACTTCCTTCCATACAGAGCTTCGAACGGTGCCATCTTGATGCTGCTTTGATAGCTGTTGTTGTATGAAAACTCTGCTAGTGGTAAATGCTCCTCCCATGATCCTCCGAAGTCTAGGGCACAAGCCCTAAGCATATCCTCTAGAATCTAGTTAGTTCTTTCCGTTTGTCCACCTGTCTGAGGATGATAGGCGGTACTATAGTCCAACTTGGATCCTAAAGCTTCGTGTAGTTGCTTCCAAAATGCCGACGTGAACACGGATCCTCGATCCGACACGATCTTCTTGGGCACTCCATGTTTACTCACGATCTCTTTGATGTAAAGATCGATGAGTTTCTCTCCTTTATCCTGCTGATTTACCGCTAAGAAGTGTGCACTCTTCGTCAACCGGTCCACGATTACCCATATCATGTCCTTCTTTTTATTGGTCATGGGTAGTCCGGTGATGAAATCCATTCCTATCTCCTCCCATTTCCATTCTGGAATGGGTAAAGGTTGTAACTTCCCTGCCGGACTCTGATGTTCAGCCTTCACTCTCGACAGTGTATGGCATTCCGCCACGTATTGTGCTATTTCTCTCTTCATGTTGTTCCACCATAATAGCTCCTTTAGATCCATGTACATCTTTGTACTTCCCGGATGAATGGAATATGGTGTTTGATGGGCTTCCCGGAGTATTACTTCCTTGATTTCAGCAATATCCGGAACACAAATCCTCTTCTGGAACCATAATGATCCCGATTCTCCGCGGTGAAATTCTGATGGTCTTCCTTCATCTATTCTTCTCATCTCCTCTACGATGAATGGATCGTCCAACTGACCCATCATTATCTCATTCTTCAGGTTGACATTTAGCTCATCGGCTACTTGTAAAGCCGATAGTCCTTCATGAGCTTCTTTCTCCCAAAGTTGTATTTGGGCTTGGCTTATTTCTTTCCTCAATTCTGGTGATATCTCTTGTTCCACTCCTCCTGTGCTCTTCCTACTCAAGGCATCTGCTACAACATTAGCCTTTCCTGGAGTATAATTGATGGTCAAATCATAATCCTTGATTAGTTTCAGCCATCTTTTCTGCCTCATGTTGAGTTCCTTCTGAGTGAAGAAATATTTGAGACTCTTATGATCTGTATAGAGCTCACACTTGGCTCCATAGAGAAAATGTCTCCATGTTTTAAGTGCAAATACGACTGCTGCTAATTCTAGATCATGTGTTGGATAGTTCACTTCATGAGGTCTGAGTTGCCTCGATCCATAAGATATTACTTTCCGATCTTGCATGAGTACGCAACCCAATCCATGCTTGGATGCGTCACAGTACACGGTGTAATCCTTGCCAACCTCAGGAACTGCTAACACCGGTGCCGTGGTGAGTTTCTCCTTTAGAGTTTGAAAACTCTTCTCACACTCCTCTCGACCACACGAATGGTGTGTTCTTTCTTAACGACTTCGTCATTGGTCCTCGCTATCTTGGAGAATCCTTCAATGAATCTCCGATAATATCCTCGCCATTCCTAGGAATCCTCGGATTTCCTTGACAGTCTTGGGTGCTTCCCATTCTAAAACTGCTGCTACCTTGCTCGGGTTAACGACTATTCCATCTTTACTAATGACATGACCAAGAAATTCCACTTGATCTAGCCAAAATTCACACTTACTAAATTTGGCATAGAGTTGATGTTCTCTTAGTGTTTGCAACACTAACCTCGGATGTTCAAGCATGTTCGGCCTTGTCTTTGGAATAGATCAAGATATCATCAATGAATACGATGACAAACTTGTCTAGATATGGCATGAAAATCTTATTCATGAGATTCATGAAAATTGCCGGGGCATTGGTTAATCCAAAAGGCACTACAAGGTATTCATGATGTCCATACCTTGAAACAAAGGCAGTTTTCGGAACGTCTTCCTTCTTGATCTTTATCTGGTGATAACCGGATCTTAGATCAATTTTGGAAAAGACTCCCGCGCCTCTAACTTGATCGAAGAGATCTTGTATTCTTGGAAGTGGATACTTGTTCTTGATTGTCACATTGTTCAAATTCCTGTAGTCTCCGCACATCCTTCTTCCTCCATCTCTTTTATCTACGAAGATCACAGGTGACCCCCATGGTGAAACACTCTCTTGTATGAATCCTTTTTGTTCCAAGTCATCCAATTGCTCCTTAAGTTCTTTCAACTCCTTAGGCCCCATCTTATATGGTGCTTTAGCAATCGGAGCTGTTCCTGGAATTAGGTCGATAGTGAATTCTATCTCCCTATCCGGTGGCATACCAGGTAATTCCGTAGGAAACACATCCTGGAATTCATTTACTACGGGTATATCTTCCAATTTCACCTCCTTCATGCCGTTCACTCGTAGCTCGACTTCTATCTGTGTATGCTTGTCTCCTTGGTAGATCATTCTACTTCCATCGGGGCTTTTCAAAGACACGGTCTTGCTCACACAGTCGATCAATGCTCCGTTAGCTTCTAACCAGTTCATACCAAGAATGACATCAATGTCCTTCATTGGTAAAATGAACAGGTCTGCGTCAAACGCGCACTTATTGATCATGATGACTTGTTTTTGTTTGGTATGGGTTACTACTATCGTTCCCCCCCGTAAAGTATGGTTATGGGTGTTTCTAACTTAGTGCAACTAATCCCATGTTTGATGATGAATTGCTGAGAAATGAATGATGTAGTTGCACCAGTATCAAAAAGTACTTTGCCAGGATGGGTGAGTATCTGGAGCGTACCTATCACCGCCTGATCGGAGTTGACCACGTCCTCCAGACTGGTGCAATTCAACTTGCCGAAGGGTTTCTTGTTCTTCCAGTTCCCTCCTCGGCTTCCTCCTCCTCCTGACTGACCTCCTCCAGTATTTCTCTTGGGGCAGTCCTTCAGCATGTGCCCTCCTGGCGACAACCAAAGCATATAATCCTTGGCTTCTTGCAATCCTTGGCGAAATGCCCTGGAAGTCCACAGCTTCGGCAAACCATTGGATTAGCAGTCTGAAATGCTTGGTTCCTCCTGCTATTGTAGTAGTAGTAGTAGTTGTTGTTGTTGTTGTACCTTGGCTTGAAACTCAAGCTGGTATTGGGCTTGTTACTAACAAACCTCTGTAATGTCCCAGGTTTAGAGACGATCGAGGGGTAGATTTTAGAAAGGGATGTGCATTGCATAGTAAATTCTGGGGAAATTTCGCGCTTTTAAACAAAAACTGCATCGAAGGGGGACAAGTTTCTCTCTCGACACCTTACGAGGTTAGGGTTTCGAGAGTGCGATAAACTTGCATCTCATTTCACTAGTCTAGGGTTTTGAGAAGAGAGGGGAGAGTTTGCATGATTGAATTCTAAATGATATGACATGGTTGAATGCAAACCAAGGTTGAATTTGAATTTCAAATTCAAACATTAAATAATTACCCTAAATAATTCAATTGAGGAAATTCATTAAGTAATAATCAATAATAAACAAGATGAACAATTATAATAAAGTAAAGCTCATTAGGGAAAACTTTGAGCTTTATTGATCATCACACAATTTACAATGTCATTACAATATTCATAAGTGAAATGAATGAATAATACAACACATTACATAAATGGGCAGAATAGAAGAAAGAAAAATAAAGAAAAATTACAAATTAATGATCCTAGTCTAAATATTACAAGATCATCTTCACTTAATCTTGTATTTGATGAACTCCATGTCCATTTTAATCCATTGTTGATCCCTGCACAACAACACAACAAAGAGAAGTTATGCCAAGTGGCAAAGCCACTTGGCAAGTTAGAAATCAAATGGAAAGGTGAAATGAGCAGATAAGACCAATGTGGCCGAGCTGATCCAGGCCACAGCCAAGTTCCAGGTTCAGGTGCACAGCACTTGACAGCACACACACACAGCCTGCTCACAGGGCTGTGTGCATGCTGCACACACACACAGTGAGTCACTAAGGTGACCAGCAAGAGCTGTCGACCAGGGAGAGCATAGCAGCACCATATATAACCTTTTCAGAGCCAAACTCTAGCCATTTGTTCAGTCATCGACAAGCAGCAGTGGTAAGTTCACCAAGAACACCAAGAACACTTAGAACAGGAAGAACAACAAGCCACCAGAAACCATCCAGGGACAAGCTTCACCAAGAACTCGTCACCGTGAGCAAGAACCGGATGGAGTAAAGCACCACAAGCTTGTAAGGAGGAGAAGGGCAAGCAAACCAAGCATCACAGAAGCAATCCTCTACAACAACACTTAATTCTAGGAGCTGGAGTGAGGTATACCACACAAGAACCTGAGCAAGATCATATCCTGCTCATACTTAAGCATGCTTGCATCACAGGAGCACAGAAGGGTAGAAAACCCTGGGTGTATCCTCATTTGGTTACTAAACCAATTGGTGCCAGCAAGTACAACCAAGGCTAAAAGGAAAATAAACCAGTGGAACACCGGTTATGACAACACAAGTGTCAAAACCAGAGAAATCCAAGCATGGATTTACTCCTTGCAACCAATCGGAATCACAAAGCACCTATTGACCTAGCTAAACCATCAGATTGACAGGCAACATGTGCCTATCCTAATTATCAACATCAAGGCTATCGGAAATTCACTAGGTGACTAGCCAGGTGAGCATCTATCCATCACGTGAAAGCCACCAAACAGGGGAGCCATCCCAGGGCAAAGACATGAATACCGCCAGGATCACCTCAACCACTTAACCAATTCCAACAAAGAAACCATGCACATATATCATCACCCAATGAGGGTTCAAAAGGAGGGCTAGGGTACACAACCAGATGGTTGGCATCCTGCTAGCCCTAACAAATTCATTGAGATGATCATCACTGAATCACAGTTCACATCATTTATCCATCTAATCAAGCAAGGATAAACAGATAAATGAAACAGACAAGCAATTGAGGCACCAGGGTCTTGCAAATGATCAAATGGATCATGACAGGCATCAATTGATGCTTAAGCAAGCAACAGCACACATTAGGCCAGGCCTGTGTGATACACATGTGAGTAACAGTGAGGCACAGACACCAAAGAGCAGTTGTTACAAGCAACTGGTGATCATATGAACACCAGAAGCTTGTTAGAGCATGCTACTGCATGCTAGAACTCATGCTAAGCAATTAACACATGAACAGATAATTAAATAACTGAACAATTGCATCACGTATAAGGGCATCGAGCTTTATAATTGTATCCGTAAGCACCTCAAAGGCTTGATGAACCAAAGGATCATAATACACAAGAAAAGCACATATCAATTCATCACTGAATCACACTGCTAAGCCAACAGTAATGCTCAATTGAGCATAATCATGAATCTGAACTCAATGAACTAGCCAGAGGCACTGACACTTGCAAATATGCAAGGATTAACCACCACAATCAAGCCAGGGACAGGATTAAGCACACACAAGATGCCCAAGTAACAAGAAAAAGAATAGGAGCATGCCGAGAGGCCATGAGCATCACCGGATGCTCATGAGCAATCACAGGAGGGCCACAACCAGAGATTACAATGAACAGAAATAGCTAGGAAGCACAGAAGCATGGTAATCACAGCACAGTAAGCAGCATACGCATAGCTGTAAAGCAAGCACATTAGCTAGGAGCCATGGCGCATGCAGGCAGAGCAGCACGGGCACAAGGAACAACAAGCAACGGCCAGAGCTAGTTTAGAAGGAAAGAGAGAGAGGAAGAACAAGCAGTAGAGCAGAAGGGAGGCGGTGCAAGCTTACCAGTAACGGAGGAAAACGGCCATGGCGGCTACGGCGGCACGCGCCGGAGCACGGCGGCGCCAGACCAAGCCGGGCCATGGCGGTGCCACGGCAGTTCGCGCACACGGAGGCGAACCCACGGCAGCCGCCGTGACGCCGTGGACGTCGGCGGCGACGAATCGCCGCGGAACTCCACGCGTAGACGAGCAGAGGCGAAGGGGGCGCGTCGAGGAAGCGGCGAAGCACAGATCGACGCGGTGGATCTGAATCGCCGTCGAGTGGCGGTTCAGATGCGCCACATCCCGCCGGCGGCGATGGCCGGAGTCGGCCGGAATAATTCGGCGAAGGGGCGGCGACGCGCGCGTCGCCAGAGCTCTAGGGTTAGGGTTCAGACACGAGCGCGAGGCGAGGGAGTGAGCGACCGACCGCTCGGGTCGGTTGGACCCGAGCTGGTCTAGCCAAACCACTGGGCTCCACTGACAGTGGGCCCGGTGGGCAAAACGTACTTTTCCAAATTTCATTAAAAACCAGGAAATTGGAAATTCAATAGAAAATTGATTAAAAGCTCTAAAAAAATAATTAAAAATATGAAAATTAGATCAACATAAAATTCTCTATCTTAATAAAATATCAAAGAGAGTTTTTGAAGACAAGTGAAAAATAAGTCTTCATTTGAGGATTTAAATAATCATTTAAATCACACATAAAATTTTCAATAATAAAAATAAGTCCATTAATGAATTGGGACTTCAAAAACACCTTGACAACATTTCAAGGTTGTATTTTACTTTAAATCATGTATTCCCAAATTATTCTTAGTATAAACCTCTTACATGAAATAATAACGATATCGAAAGGGGGGAACAAACCCTAAAAATGGAATCATGCATAATTGCTTCTTTAACCATTGCCCTTATCGGACAATGATGCTATTTTTCAGAACAAGAGGACAAGGGTCAGTCCATACCTTCCAACCGCAGAACTTTGCAGTTGTTCGTGCAAGTTCATCTCTTGCTCATGTCATTTGAGTATTTTTATCAAATTACTTGCAAAGTATTATGGTTATCACTATTGCACAAAAATCAAAACCACTACTTTCATAATTATGAATATGACTATGTGGTGGGCAATGGAACCATGGATTGTGTTGATATGGTGGAGGTTCCATTGCACGGGTTTATATCCATCTAGGATTAAACAACAAATGTCGCCAGTGATTCTTGTGCCGTAATACCCGTGTTAACCATAAGATCCGGAGTGGGACGGAGTAGTCAAAAGTGTTTCCACCTCTCGTTCATCAACGGATGCGCTTTACCGTAGTACACTTGTAATCCAAGGGGGCAAGCTGGTGAGGCTGGGGAGTCCTAAGTCCCCACGGCATAGTCCGTAGTACACTTGTCGCTCGAAGGAGCAAGCCTGGTGAGGCCGGGGAGTCCTAAGTCCCCACGGTATTGCGGTCTATGATGGGTTGCAGCTACCGGCGAAGGAGTTTGGTTCGATCCCGGACTCATCGTCGTGGTCGGGGTCCACCCTGAAATATATGGGAATAATGGGACCGGCGAGGACCCAGGGTCGGGGCATGCAACAAAGGGTGGGTGTTCGAGGTAGCGGAGGAACATGATTGGCTAGACCTTATACCGGGCCTCACACCTAAGGAAGTGTGGACGGGAAAGCTGCCCGGTTGGCATCAAGGTTAAGATCTCTTATGGGTAAAGCAACACACCTCTGCAGAGTGTAAAGAATCGTGACCCGTCACTCCCTGTTCCGGGATTGAGGAACCGCGAACGCGGCCGGAAAGGAGCTCCATGAAGTTCTAGTAAACCGGTGAAGGCCGACGGACATAGCTCTTTGGAATAAAAGCAATCTCTTGAAGAAATGTTTATCAAAACTTGCATTGGTATTAGACTTTCCGGTCTAATATCGTAGCTAGTGCATTAAACACCTCTTATCTATAATGAACTTGTTGAGTACGCTCGTACTCATACCACTCTTAAATCCCATGCTTAGATTGTCTGAATCATCTGGAGGAGGACTACAACAGCAATGATGGAGCCGAGATCATCGGCTACGATGAACCTGACCTCTCAGGTGGAGTTGAAGGCGTAGACTATATCATAGTCTACGGATCCGGGGAGGCTTCCGGAGGAGAACAAGCCTAGAGATATCTGATGAGTAGTAGTAGCCGAGCAGCACAAACTCTTACTAATGAGCCGCTCGATTAAATAAATGTTTAGTTTAATGAGACAATGGTATTGTAAGTTAAGTTGGGTTCGCCTCGAACCCAGGAGTTATCCTCTTAGGACCCAAGAGGAGCTCCAAGACGACTTGTGTATGATGGTTGTAATAATATGTGAATGAGTTATGGACCTCGCTATGTTCTCGTTGTACTACTCGAGGGATGTAATATTTGCGGAATGGTACTTCGCGAATGTTATATCAACGACCGGCATACTACAACATGCAGTGGTATGCAGGGTCACCACAGTTGGTATCAGAGCAAAAGCTTTGACCTTAGGTTGGAACCTAGTAAATGGGACCAAACGTTAGGAGTCAAATAGGATTTGTAAAGAATTCTCTAAAAATATGATGTATATTCAATTGAGAATACAACAATCATATCTTTTAGTGCGATAATTCTTTATTATCTCTATTATGATGCACTATTACTAATCTTATAATCTTTCTATTTCTACAGCCAACATGGCAAGTTCACGACCGGGAAGAAACGTGAAAGTTATGGATTCCACACTGAACGAATACCAAGGAGGACTTGCTGATATCCTACGAGCCATGTTATTGGAATTTGGGTGTGATCCTCAAATTCCAGTAAAGAAGTACATGTTCTATGATGGACCGGTGTTGGCCAAGTGCAGAGTAGGACTGCGACTTCCCGAATCTTTGGGAATGAGCATAGTCATGCCAGCTGGAGAAGCTAGGACAACCAACACAGCCTACCATATAGCTGTTATGAGAGCTATAACCGACATACGGGAACATAAGACAAAAGAGCTTATGGATTCCGAGTTCTCCCATATTCCTCATAATCAGGAGGAAGAAGATCCCATGCTCAACCACTACAAATACGCCAAACGCAAACCCATAGCTGCGGCAAAATATATGGATAATAGCCGTAATTTCATATCATTACTCTTTCAGCTGAACCATCATCTGATAGGAGCTATTGATACGATGCTAGAGGAATTTACCGAACCCAAGGAGGAGAGTAGGGAGAAAGAACCTATGGAGAATGTAGTGCACACACCAGTTTATTCAGCTGGTGACTACATCAGCTTTGATCCACTTGCACGCGAACCTACACCTGTAACACCCGGGAACTTTCTGGGTAGTTCCTATGGGGGATACGAAGGCGGAACGGAATCCGGAAACAAACAGCGTTCCGAGACTCCAATCGAGAATTCCAGGGGTTGGCGTTGGGGAAATGATACTGGAACCCATAGTACTACTGAGTATTATGATGGAGAGATGAACGATGACGCAACAACCCAGAACCAGAGCTATCCTAGTAATGAAGGAGTGGATGGAGGATATCCGACACAGAGTTGAGTCGGGTATGGGTTTTGGTAACCCTTATGGTGGGGCTACAGGAGAGTACACCCGATGGGTGGACTATGATGCACTCAACGATCAGTTTGTGAATACTGATTTCTCCTTAGGATCATCATCGGATTCGGATTACAAGCCAACGGGGAGACCTTATGTTCCAGTGGTCTATCGAGAGGACGACACGTTCGACCGGATGGAAGCCTGGAATGTACCGGGAGTGAAGACCGACTAGAAGTCCACCAAGGGAGGCGTGGCTATAATACACAAGTACCACGTGTATTATAGTTTGTAATATTTGTATAAATTTGTACATATACTTTAATAAGTGAGTTTGCATACTCACATCGACTTGAGTATTGTAATAAGACCACTTATGTATGTATATATAGGGTATATGTTTTGTATGATTTGGATTTGCTTCTTGATTTCCATTGCGTGACTAGTTCTGTGCACAATGTTGAGCTCGTAAAACTTGCGCATGGAGTAATTATGAGTATCATCTTGTGTTGCGTAACTAGGGGGATTATGTCGGGAACGTTAGGAAACGAGATCGAAGCACAGCCGCATGGAGCGCGAAGCAAAAGAAAAGGAAGAGGCCGAGGGTGCAGCCAGAGATCGCTTCCACCACCACCACCACCCATGACCCAAGCAGAACTTTATCCAAGACATGCAACTGGCGGAAGAGAGGCAGCGTGTAACACCGGAGCAGCGGAACAAATTCCTTCAGGATCTGATGCAGCAGAATAGGGTGGAGAGACCTGAGAACCAGGGAGTCACATTAGCAGACTTCCAAAACACCAAGCCTATATCTTTCGCATACGCGCCAGAGCCTATGGACGCGGAAGATTGGCTGATGGATACTGAGCGCAAGCTCAACACTGTTGGATGCAACGACCAAGAGAAGGTTAGATATGCTACCCATCTGTTATGTGGACCTGCAGCATCATGGTGGGACAATATTGTAGCCGTTTACCCGGCTGGAAAGGTATTTACCTGGGAGGAGTTCGCAAGGAAGTTCAGGGAATCCAATGTCCCTGAAAGTATTGTGGAACTGAAGCGTCGAGAGTTCGAGAGTCTCGAGCAGAAGGACAAGGCAATCCTGACCTATGTCAGGGAGTTTTCAAAGCTGTCCCGGTACGCTGTTGAGGAAGTCAACACCGAGGACAAGAAGAAGAAGAGATTTCTGAGGGGGTTAAGTCCCCAGTTCAAGGTACAGCTACGGATGATGAGAGCAACGGAATTCCAAGAGTTGGTGGATGCAGCCATCACTCTTGAAGATGATTTCAAACAACTGCAAGAAGAGAAGAGGAAAAAGGCCAAGTTTGAGTCTAAGAGATATATCAGTAACAAGCCTAATACTGGTTTGAGTTTCAAACCAAGGTACAATAACAATAACAACAACAGCTACAATAACAGGAGGAACCAAGGAAACCAAGCCGCAAACCAGATTGTTTGCCGCATTTGTGGGGTTAGAGGGCATCTTTCACAAGATTGCCGGAAACCCAAGATCATATGCTTTGGGTGTCGTCAGGAGGGGCACATGCTGAAGGATTGCCCCAAGAAGAATAGTGGAGGAGGTCAGTCAGGAGGAGGAAACCGAGGAGGAAACACCGGAGGCAACTGGAAGAACAAGAAGCCCTTCGGCAAGCTGAACTGTACCAGTCTGGAGGAGGTGGTCAACTCCGACCGTGCGGTGATAGGTACGCTCCGGATACTCACTCATCCCGGCAAAGTACTTTTTGATACCGGTGCAACTACATCATTCATTTCTCAACAATTCATCATCAAACATGGGATTAGTTGCACTAAGTTAGATACACCCATAACCATACTTTCGCGGGGGGAACGATAGTAGTAACCCATGCCAAACAAAAACAAGTCATTATGATCAATAAGTGCGCGTTTGACGCGGACCTGTTCATTTTACCGATGAAGGACATTGATGTCATTCTTGGTATGAATTGGTTAGAAGCTAATGGAGCATTGATCGACTGTGTAAACAAAACGGTGTCTTTGAAGAGCCCTGATGGAAGTAGAATGATCTACCAAGGCGACAAACACACTCAAATTGAAGTTGAGCTACAGCTGAACAGCATGAAGGAGGTGAAGTTAGAAGATATACCTGTAGTAAATGAATTCCAGGATGTGTTTCCTGCGGAATTACCTGGTATGCCACCAGATAGGGAGATAGAATTCACTATCGACCTAATTCCAGGAACAGCTCCGATTGCCAAAGCACCATATAAGATGGGGCCTAAGGAACTGAAAGAACTTAAGGAGCAATTGGATGACTTGGAACAAAAGGGATTCATTCAGGAGAGTGTTTCACCATGGGGATCACCTGTGATCTTCGTGGATAAAAGAGATGGAGGAAGAAGGATGTGCGGAGACTACAGGAATCTGAACAACGTCACAATCAAGAACAAGTATCCACTTCCAAGAATACAAGATCTATTTGATCAAGTGAGAGGCGCGGGAGTCTTTTCCAAGATTGATCTAAGATCGGGTTATCACCAGATAAAGATCAAGAAGGAGGACGTTCCGAAAACTGCATTTGTCTCAAGGTATGGACACCATGAATACCTTGTAGTACCTTTTGGATTGACCAATGCCCCAGCAATATTCATGAATCTCATGAATAAGATTTTCATGCCATATCTAGACAAGTTTGTCATCGTATTTATCGATGATATTCTGATATATTCCAAGAACAAGGCTGAACATGCCGAACATTTGAGGTTAGTGTTGCAAACACTAAGGGAACACCAACTTTACGCCAAATTCAGCAAGTGTGAATTTTGGCTGGATCAAGTGGAATTTCTTGGTCATGTCATTAGCAAAGATGGAATCGCTGTCAACCCGAGCAAGGTAGCAGCAGTTCTAGAATGGGAAGCACCCAAGACTGTCAAGGAAATCCGAGGATTCCTAGGAATGGCAGGCTACTATCGGAGATTCATTGAAGGATTCTCTAAGATAGCAGGACCAATGACAAAGTTGCTAAGGAAGAACACACCATTCGTGTGGTCAGAGGAGTGTGAGAAGAGTTTTCAAACTCTGAAGGAGAAACTCACTACGGCACCGGTGTTAGCAGTTCCGGAGGTTGGCAAGGATTACACCGTGTACTGTGACGCATCCAAACATGGATTGGGTTGCGTACTCATGCAAGATCGGAAAGTGATATCTTATGGATCGAGACAACTCAGACCTCATGAAATGAATTATCCAACACATGACTTGGAATTAGCAGCGGTCGTATTTGCACTCAAAACTTGGAGACATTTTCTCTATGGAGCGAAGTGTGAGCTCTATACAGATCATAAAAGCCTCAAATATTTCTTCACTCGTAAGGAACTCAACATGAGGCGTAAAAGATGGCTAGAATTGATCAAGGATTATGATCCGACAATCAACTATACACACCAGGGAAGGCTAATGTAGTAGCAGACGCCCTGAGTAGGAAGAGTACCGGAGGAGTGGAACAAGAAATATCACCGGAGTTGAGGAAGGAAATAAGTCAAGCCCAAATACAACTTTGGGAGAAGGAAGCCCATGAAGGATTATCGGCGTTGCAAGTAGCCGATGAACTTAATGTTAACTTGAAGAATGAGATAATGATGGGTCAGATGGACGATCCATTCATTGTAGAAGAGATGAGGGAAGACCATCAGAATTTCACCGAGGAGAATCTGGATCCTTATGGTTCCAGAAAAGAATTTGCGTTCCGGATATTGCTGAAATTAAGGAAGTAATACTCCGGGAAGCTCATCAAACCCCATATTCCATACATCCGGGAAGTACAAAGATGTACATGGATCTAAAGGAACTATTCTGGTGGAATAACATGAAGAGGGAGATAGCACAATATGTGGCAGAATGCCATACCTGCCAAAGAGTGAAAGCAGAACACCAGAGTCCGGCAGGGAAGTTACAACCTTTACCTATTCCAGAGTGGAAATGGGAGGAAATAGGGATGGATTTCATCACCGGACTACCCATGACTAATAAAAAGAAGGACATGATATGGGTAATCGTGGACCGGTTGACGAAAAGTGCACACTTCTTAGCGGTAAACCAACAAGATAGAGGAGAGAAACTTATCGATCTTTACATCAAAGAGATCGTGAGTAAGCATGGAGTGCCTAAGAAGATAGTGTCGGATCGAGGATCCGTGTTTACATCAGCATTCTGGAAGCAACTTCATGAAGCTTTAGGATCCACGTTGGATTATAGTACCGCTTATCACCCCCAGACCGGTGGACAAACCGAGAGAACCAATCAGATCTTAGAAGATATGCTTAGGGCTTGTGCCCTAGACTTCGGAGGATCATGGGAGGAGCATCTACCTTTAGCAGAGTTTTCATACAACAATAGTTATCAAAGCAAGCATCAAGATGGCACCATTTGAAGCTCGTATGGAAGGAAGTGTAGATCACCAATATGTTGGTATGAAGCCGGAGCAAGCAAAGAGTTCAACCCCGATTATGTCAAGGAAAAACAACAAATCATTGACATTATCGTAGACCGGCTCAAGATAGCCCGTAGTCGGCAAAAGAGTTATGCCGATCGAAGAGAAGGACATGGGAACCACAAGTTGGAGACATGGTTTATCTTAGGGTAAGCCCGATGAAAGGACTCCGCAGGTTTGGAGTAAAAGGGAAACTCAGTCCTAGATATATAGGACCTTTCAAGATACTGAGTCAGAATCGAGGTTTAGCCTTTGAGTTGGATTTACCGGGAAGGTTAGCTCAAGTTCACAATGTGTTCCATGTGTCACAACTTCGGAAATGTTTGAAGACCCCAGATGAACCAATATCACATGATGAGCTTGAGTTACAACCAGACCTGACGTACATCGAGAAGCCAGCCAAGATTCTCGAGGAGAGCTGGAAACAACTCAGAAATAAGGCGATCAAGTATTGCAAGATACAATGGAAGCATCATCCCGAGAGGGAAGCCACCTGGGAAAAAGAGGAAGACCTAAGGAAAACATACCCCGAGCTGTTCAGGTATTACAACCACAACTTCGGGATGAAGTTTTCTTTAAGGGGGAAAGGCTGTAATGTCCCAGGTTTAGAGACGATCGAGGGGTAGATTTTAGAAAGGGATGTGCATTGCATAGTAAATTCTGGGGAAATTTCGCGCTTTTAAACAAAAACTGCATCGAAGGGGGACAAGTTTCTCTCTCGACACCTTACAGGGTTAGGGTTTCGAGAGTGCGATAAACTTGCATCTCATTTCACTAGTCTAGGGTTTTGAGAAGAGAGGGGAGAGTTTGCATGATTGAATTCTAAATGATATGACATGGTTGAATGCAAACCAAGGTTGAATTTGAATTTCAAATTCAAACATTAAATAATTACCTTAAATAATTCAATTGAGGAAATTCATTAAGTAAATAATCAGTAATAAACAATATGAGCAATTAAAGTAAAGTAAAGCTCATTAGAGAAAAACTTTGAGCTTTATTGATCATCACACAATTTACAATGTCATTACAATATTCATAAGTGAATTAAATGAACAATACAACACATTACATAAATGGGCAGAATAGAAGAAAGAAAAATAAAGAAAAAATTACAAGTTAATGATCCTAGTCTAAATTCTACAAGATCATCTTCATTTGATCTTGTATTTGAAGAACTCCATGTCCATTTTGCTCAAGTGATGATCCCTGCACAAAAACACAACAAAGAGAAGTTATGCCAAGTGGCAAAGCCACTTGGCAAGTTAGAAATCAAATGGAAAGGTGAAATGAGCGAGATAAGACCAATGTGGCCGAGCTGATCCAGTCCACAGCCAAGTTCACAGGTTCGGTGCACAGACACTTGACAAGACACACACACATGCGTGCATGCTCAACACCAGGCTACCGAGTGTGCATGCGCACAGCACACACACACAGTGAGTCACTAAGGTGACCAGCAAGAGCTGTCGACCAGGGAGAGCATAGCAGCACCATATATAACCTTTTCAGAGCCAAACCCTAGCCATTTGTTCAGTCATCGACAAGCAGCAGTGGTAAGTTCACCAAGAACACCAAGAACACTTAGAACAGGAAGAACAACAAGCCACCAGAAACCATCTAGGGACAGTTTCACCAAGAACTGTCAGCTGTGAGCAAGAACCAGATGGAGTAAAGCACCACAAGCTTGTAAGGAGGAGAAGGGCAAGCAAATCCAGCATCACAGAAGCAATCCTCTACAACAACACTTAATTCTAGGAGCTGGAGTGAGGTATACCACACAAGAACCTGAGCAAGATCATATCCTGCTCATACTTAAGCATGCTTGCATCACAGGAGCATAGAAGGGTAGAAAACCCTGGGTGTATCATCATTTGGTTACTAAACCAATTGGTGCCAGCAAGTACAACCAAGGCTAAAAGGAAAATAAACCAGGGAACACTGGTTTTGACAACACAGTGTCAAAACCAGAGAAATCCAGCATGGATTTACTCCTTGCAGCCAATCAGAATCACAAAGCACCTATTGACCTAGCTAAACCATCAGATTGACAGGCAACATGTGCCTATCCTAATTATCAACATCAAGGCTACTGGAAATTCACTAGGTGACTAGCCAGTGAGCATCTATCCATCACAGAAAGCCACCAAATAGGGGAGCCATCCCAGGGCAGCACATGAATACTGCCAGGATCACCTCAACCACTTAACCAATTCCAACAAAGAAACCATGCACAGATATCATCACCCAGTAGGGTTCAAAAGGAGGGCTAGGGTACACAACCAGTGGTTGGCATCCTGCTAGCCCTAACAAATTCATTGAGATGATCATCACTGAATCACAGTTCACATCATTTATCCATCTAATCAAGCAAGGATAAACAGATAAATGAAACAGACAAGCAATTGAGGCACCAGGGTCTTGCAAATGATCAAATGGATCATGACAGGCATCAATTGATGCTTAAGAAAGCAACAGCACACATCAGGCCAGGCCTGTGTGATACACATGTGAGTAACAGTGAGGCACAAACACCAAAGAGCAGCTGTTACAAGCAACTGGTGATCATATGAACACCAGAAGCTTGTTAGAGCATGCTACTGCATGCTAGAACTCATGCTAAGCAATTAACACATGAACAGATAATTAAATAACTGAATAATTGCATCACAGATAAGGGCATCAGGCTTTATAATTGTATCCAGAAGCACCTCAAAGGCTTGATGAACCAAAGGATCATAATACACAAGAAAAGCACATATCAATTCATCACTGAATCACACTGCTAAGCCAACAGTAATGCTCAATTGAGCATAATCATGAATCTGAACTCAATGAACTAGCCAGAGGCACTGACACTTGCAAATATGCAAGGATTAACCACCACAATCAAGCCAGGGACAGGATTAAGCACACACAGTATGCCCAAGTAACAGTAAAAAGAATAGGAGCATGCCAGTAGGCCATGAGCATCACTGGATGCTCATGAGCAATCACAGGAGTGCCACAGCCAGAGATTACAATGAATAGAAATAGCTAGGAAGCACAGAAGCATGGTAATCACAGCACAGTAAGCAGCATACGCATAGATGTAAAGCAAGCACATTAGCTAGGAGCCATGGCGCAGGCAGGCAGAGCAGCACGGGCACAAGGAACAACAAGCAACGGCCAGAGCTAGTTTAGAAGGAAAGAGAGAGAGGAAGAACAAGCAGTAGAGCAGAAGGGAGGCGGTGCAAGCTTACCAGTAACGGAGGAAAACGGCCATGGCGGCTACGGCGGCACGCGCCGGAGCACGGCGGCGCCAGGCTAAGCCGGGCCATGGCGGTGCCACGGCAGTTCGCGCACACGGAGGCGAATCCACGGCAGCGCCGTGACGCCAGGGACGTCGGCGGCGACGAATCGCCGCGGAACTCCACGGTAGACGAGCAGAGGCGAAGGGGGCGCGTCGAGGAAGCGGCGAAGCATAAATCGACGCGGTGGATCTGAATCGCCGTCGAGTGGCGGTTCAGATGCGCCACATCCCGCCGGCGGCGATGGCCGGAGTCGGCCGGAATAATTCGGCGAAGGGGCGGCGACGCGCGCGTTGCCAGAGCTCTAGGGTTAGGGTTCAGACACGAGCGCGAGGAGAGGGAGTGAGCGACCGACCGCTCGGGTCGGTTGGACCCGAGCTGGTCTAGCCAAACCACTGGGCTCCACTGACAGGTGGGCCCAGGGGCAAAACAGACTTTTCCAAATTTCATTAAAAACCAGGAAATTGGAAATTCAATAGAAAATTAATAAAAGCTCTAAAAAAATAATTAAAAATATGAAAATAGATCAGCATAAAATTCTCTATCTTAATAAAATACAAAAGAGAGTTTTTGAAGACAAGTAAAAATAAGTCTTCATTTGAGGATTTAAATAATCATTTAAATCACACATAAAATTTTCAATAATAAAAATAAGTCCATTAATGAATTGGGACTTCAAAAACACCTTGACAACATTTCAAGGTTGTATTTTACTTTAAATCATGTATTCCCAAATTATTCTTAGTATAAACCTCTTACATGAAATAATAACGATATCGGAAGGGGGGAACAAACCCTAAAAATGGAATCATGCATAATTGCTTCTTTAACCATTGCCCTTATCGGACAATGATGCTATTTTTCAGAACAAGAGGACAAGGGTCAGTCCATACCTTCCAACTGCAGAACTTTGCGGTGTTCGAGCAAGTTCATCTCTTGCTCATGTCATTTGAGTATTTTTATCAAATTACTTGCAAAGTATTATGGTTATCACTATTGCACAAAAATCAAAACCACTACTTTCATAATTATGAATATGACTATGTGGTGGGCAATGGAACCATGGATTGTGTTGATATGGTGGAGGTTCCATTGCACGGGTTTATATCCATCTAGGATTAAACAACAAATGTCGCCAGTGATTCTTGTGCCGTAATACCCGTGTTAACCATAAGATCCGGAGTGGGACGGAGTAGTCAAAAGTGTTTCCACCTCTCGTTCATCAACGGATGCGCTTTACCGTAGTACACTTGTAATCCAAGGGGCAAGCTGGTGAGGCTGGGGAGTCCTAAGTCCCCACGGCATAGTCCGTAGTACACTTGTCGCCCGAAGGAGCAAGCTGGTGAGGCTGGGGAGTCCTAAGTCCCCACGGTATTGCGGTCTATGATGGGTTGCAGCTACCGGCGAAGGAGTTTGGTTCGATCCCAGACTGTCGTCGTGGTCGGGGTCCACCCTGAAATATATGGGAATAATGGGACCGGCGAGGACCCAGGGTCGGGGCATGCAACAAAGGGTGGGTGTTCGAGGTAGCGGAGGAACATGATTGGCTAGACCTTATACCGGGCCTCACACCTAAGGAAGTGTGGACGGGAAAGCTGCCCGGTTGGCATCAAGTTTAAGATCTCTTATGGGTAAAGCAACACACCTCTGCAGAGTGTAAAGAACTGTGACCTGTCACTCCCTGTTCCGGGATTGAGGAACTGCGAACGCGGCCGGAAAGGAGCTCCATGAAGTTCTAGTAAACCGGTGAAGGCTGACGGACATAGCTCTTTGGAATAAAAGCAATCTCTTGAAGAAATGTTTATCAAAACTTGCATTGGTATTAGACTTTCTGGTCTAATATCGTAGCTAGTGCATTAAACACCTCTTATCTATAATGAACTTGTTGAGTACGCTCGTACTCATACCACTCTTAAATCCCATGCTTAGATTGTCTGAATCATCTGGAGGAGGACTACAACAGCAATGATGGAGCCGAGATCATCGGCTACGATGAACCTGACCTCTCAGGTGGAGTTGAAGGCGTAGACTATATCATAGTCTACGGATCCGGGGAGGCTTCCGGAGGAGAACAAGCCTAGAGATATCTGATGAGTAGTAGTAGCCGAGCAGCACAAACTCTTACTAATGAGCTGCTCGATTAAATAAATGTTTAGTTTAATGAGACAATGGTATTGTAAGTTAAGTTGGGTTCGCCTCGAACCCAGGAGTTATCCTCTTAGGACCCAAGAGGAGCTCCAAGACGACTTGTGTATGATGGTTGTAATAATATGTGAATGAGTTATGGACCCTGCTATGTTCTGTTGTACTACTCTGAGGGATGTAATATTTGCGGAATGGTACTTCGCGAATGTTATATCAACGACTGGCATACTACAACATGCAGTGGTATGCAGGGTCACCACAACCTCTTAGGCTCAAACTTGGCCTTCTTCCTCTTCTCTTCTTGCAGTTGCTTGAAATCATCTTCAAGAGTGATGGCTGCATCCACCAACTCTTGGAACTCAGTTGCTCTCATCATTCGGAGCTGTACCTTGTACTGGGGACTTAACCCCCTCAAGAACCTCTTCTTCTTTTTGTCCTCAGTGTTGACTTCCTCAACAGCATACCGGGACAGTTTTGAAAACTCCCTGACATAAGTCAGGATGGCCTTATCCTTCTGCTCGAGACTTTCGAATTCTCGATGCTTCAGTTCCACAATACTTTCAGGGACACTGGATTCCCTGAACTTCCTCGCAAACTCCTCCCAGGTAAACACTTTTCCAGCCGGATAAACGGCTATGATGTTGTCCCACCATGATGCGGCAGGTCCACACAACAGGTGTGTAGCATAACGGACCTTCTCCTGGTCGTTGCAACCAACAGTGTTGAGCTTTCGCTCAGTGTCCATAAGCCAATCTTCCGCGTCCATTGGCTCGGGCGCGTATGCGAAAGATATAGGCTTGGTGTTCTGGAAGTCTGATAAAGTGACTCCCTGATTCTCGGGTCTCTCCACCCTATTCTGTTGCAGCAGCTCCTGGAAGAATTTATTCTGCTGCTCCAACGTTACACGTTGTCTCTCTTCCACCATCTGCATGTACTGAATGAAATTCTGCTGCGTCATGGGTGGTGGTGGTGGTGGAAACTGATTCCTGGCTGCTTCATCAGCCTCTTCCTTCTGTTTCGCTTCGCGCTCCATGCGCTGTGCTTCCGTCTCCTCACCTATCGCTCCCGACATAACCCCCTAGTTCTGCAACACAAGATGATACTCATAATTACTCCATGCGCAAGTTTTCTGAGCTCAACTTTGTGCACAGAACTAGTCACGCAATGGAAATCAAGAAGCAAATCCAAATCATAGAAAACATATACCATGTATATACATACTTAAGTGGTCTTATTACAATACTCAAGTCGGTGTGAGTATGCAAACTCACTTATTAAAGTATATGTACAATTTTCTACAAATATTACATACTATAATACACGTGGTACTTGTGTATTATAGTCTCGCCTCCCTTGGTGGTCTCTAGTCGTGCTTCACTCCTGGTACATCCCAGGCTTCCATCCGGTCGAACGTGTCGTCCTCCTGACAAAACCTGGAACATAAGGTCTCCCCGTCGGCTGGTAGTCAGAATCAGATGATGAACCTAGGGAGAAATCAGTGTTCACGAACTGGTCATTCAGTGCATCATAGTCCACCCATCGGGTGTACTCCCCTGTGGCTCCACCATAGGTATTACCAAAATTCGTATCCGACTCAACTTGTGTAGAATACTCTCTATCAACTCCTCCATTACTAGTATAACTCTGGTTCTGGGTTGTGGCGTCCTCATTCATCTCTCCGTCATAATACACTGAAGTACTATGAGTTCCAGTATCAGATCCCCAACGCCAACCCGTGGAGTTTTCTATAGGAGTCTCGGAACGCTGGTTGTTTCCGGATTCCTCTCCACCCTCATAGCCTCTATAGGAACTATTAAAATAGTTCCCAGGTGTAACAGGTGTAGTTTCTCTTTCAAGAGGATCAATGCTAATGTAGTCACCAGCTGAGTAAACTGGTGTGTGCACCACATTCTCCATAGGTTATTTCCCCCTAGTCTCCTCCTTGGGTTCAGTAAACTCCTCTAGCATTGTATCAATTGCTCCCGTCAAATGATGGTTCAATTGAAAGAGCAATGATAATAAGTTGCGGCTATTATCCATGTATTTTGCAGCTTCTACTGGTTTGCGTTTTGCATATTTGAAGTGGTTAAGCATGGGATCATCTTCCTCCTCCGTATGAGGAATGTGGGTGAATTCGGAACCCATAAGCTCTTTCGTCTTATGCTCCCGAATATCGGTGATGGCTCTCATACCGGCTATATGGTAGGCTGTGTTGATAGTTCTGGCTTCACCTGCTGGCATTACTACGCTCATTCCCAAAGATTCGGGAGGTCGCAGTTCTACCCTACACTTGGCCAATACAGTACCATCGTAGTACATGTATTTCTTTACTTGAATCTGGGGATCACACCCAAATTTAAGTAACATGGCCCGTAGAATATCTGCAAGTCCTCCTTCATATTCACTCGATGTGGAATCCATCACTTTCACGTTTCGTCCCGGGCGTGAACTTGCCATGTTGGCTGTAGAAATAGAAAGATTATAAGATTAGTAATAATGCATCATAATAGAGATAATAAAGAATTATCGCACTAAAAGATATGATTGTTGTATTCTCAATTGAATATACACCATATTTTTAGAGAATTCTTTACTAGTCCTATTTGACTCCTAACGTTTGGTCCCATTTACTAGGTTCCAACCTAAGGTCAAAGCTTTTGCTCTGATACCAACTGTGGTGACCCTGCATACCACTGCATGTTGTAGTATGCCAGTCGTTGATATGACATTCACGAAGTACCATTCCGCAAATATTACATCCCTCAGAGTAGTACAATAGAACGTAGCAGGTCCATAACTCATTCATTTAATATTACAAACATGATACACATATTGTCTCGGAGCTCCTCTTGGGTCCTAAGAGGGATACTCCTGGGTTCGAGGCGAACCCAACTTAGCTTACAATATAAAAGTCTCATTAAGTTATACATTTATTCTCCCGAGCAGCTAAATACTAAGAGTTCGGGCTGCTCGGCTACTACTACTACTCAATGTTTCTAGGCTTGATCTCCTCCGGAAGCCTCCCCGGTTCCGTAGACTATGAGGTAGTCTACGCCCTCAATACCTCCAGAGAGGTCTGGTTCTTCATAGCCGATGATCTCGGCTCCTTCAGTGTTGTCGTTGTCCTCCTCCAGACGATTCAGACAATCTAAGCAAGGGATTTAAGAGTGGGATGAGTACGAGCGTACTCAACAAGTTCATTATAGATAAGAGGTGTTTAATGCACTAGCTACGATATTAGACCGGAAAGTCTAATACCAATGCAGGTTTTGATAAACATTTCTTCAAGAGATTGCTTTTATTTCAAAGAGCTATGTCCGTCAGCCTTCACCGGTTTACTAGAACTTCATGGAGCTCCTTTCCGGCCGCGTTCGCGGTTCCATATCCCGGACGAGGAGTGACAGGTCACGGTTCTTTACACTCTGCAGAGGTGTGTTGCTTTACCCATAAGAGATCTTAACCTTGGTGCCAACCGGGCAGCTCTCCCGTCCACACTTCCTATGGTGTGAGGCCCGGTATAAGGTCTAGCCAATCATGTTCCTCCGCTACCTCGAACACCCACCCTTTGTTGCATGCCCCGACCACCGGGTCCTCGCCGGTCCCATTATTCCCACTCACGGGTGGACCCCGACCACGACAACAGTTTGGGACTCGTTAACCAAACTCCTTCGCCGGTAGCTGCAACCCATCATAGACCGCAATACCGTGGGGACTTAAGGCTTCCCCAGCCAACCGCTTGTTCTTCGAGTGACAAGTGTCTACGGACTATGCCGTGGGGACTTAAGGCTTCCCCAGCCAACCGCTTGCCCTGACAGATCCAAGTGTCTACGGTAAAGCGCATCCGTTGATAAACGAGAGGTGGAAACACTTTTGACTACTCCGTCCCACTCCGGATCTTATGGTTAACATGGGTATTACGGCACAAGAATCACTGGCGACATTTGTTGTTTAATCCTAGATGGATATAAACCCTTGCAATGGAACCTCCACCATATCAACACAATCCATGGTTCCATTGCCCACCACATAGTCATATTCATAGTTATGAAAGTAGTGGTTTTGGTTTTTATGCAATAGTGATAATCATAGTACTTTGCAAGTAATTTGATAGAAATACTCAAATGACATGAGCAAGTGATGAACTTGCCTGAACACTGCAAAGTTTTGCAGTTGGATGGTGTGGACTGACCCTTGTCCTCTGTCTCTGAAAAATAGCATCATTGTCCGATAAGGGCAATGGTTAAAGAAGCAATTATGCATGCATGATTCCAGTTTTAGGGTTTGTTCCCCCCTTCCGATGTCGTTATTATTTCATGTGAGAGGTTAATACTAAGAACAATTTGGAGATACTTAATTTAGGGTAAATACAATCCTTGAAATGTTGTCAAGGTGTTTTTAAAGTCCAAATGCATTAATGGACTTATTTTTATTATTGAAAATAATAGGTGTGATTTAAATGATTATTTAAATCATCAAATTGAGACTTATTCTTAGGTGTCTTCAAAAATTCTCTATGATATTTTATTTAGATAGAGAATTTTATGCTGATCAATTTTCATATTTTTAACTATTTTTTAGAGCTATTAAACATTTACTATTGTTTTTCAAAGTTTCATCATTTTTATGAATTTGTGAAATGTCTAAAAGACCCTTGGGCCCCACCTGTCAGGTGACCCAACGGGTTGAATCAAACCCGAGCCGCCCCAACCGGCTCGGTCGGACTCAGTCGCTCTCTTCCTCTCCCCTCTCGCGAAACCCTAGCTCTCTCCTCTCCCGCGACGCGGTTGTCGCCTGCGCCGTCGCCGCTTTATTCCGGCCACCTCCGGCCATCTCCGCCGGCGAGATCGGTCGCAATTGAACGGCCGCACGATGGCGCACCGTTCGGTCCGCGCCGATCCGTGTTTCTTCGCCGCCTCCGTTCGCCCCCAACGCCGCTGCGACACGGCCGTGGTGATTCGTGGTGCTTCGTCACCCGCCGTTGATCCAGGCGCCGTGGCTTGGCCGTGTGCCTCGCCGTGGTTGCGCTGGAGCCTCCGCGCTCGGCGAACGCCTGGCTGGCCATGGCTTGGCGCTGCCGTGGCCAGGCTGTGCCGCCGTGCCGCCACGGTGGCGCCGTGGTGCTCTGCTCCAGGTGTGTCACCTCCTTCTCTCCTGTCTCCTCTACCCCTTCTCCTTTCTCTGGATGCCTTGGCATCCACCTTGCTGTGCTTCTGCTGCTGCGCCTCTGTGCTTTGCGCCATGCCTGCCCTGGTGCTGCCTTGATGTGCTAACTGCTGCTGCTTTCCTACGCCATTATCCTAGCTGCTGTGCTTGTGCTACTGTTGTGCGTATGCTGCTGCTGTGCTGCTGCCATTGATCCTAGCTGATGTGTTGTGCTGTTCTTCTCTATATCTTACTGTTGTAGCTCATGAGCTCTTGCTCATGAGCATACTGTGATGCTTATGTTTGATTCATTTGCTCATGTTGTTGCTATATGACTCCTGCCTCTCCTGTGTGTGCAATTCCTTGCCCCTGGCTTGATCATGATACATGATCCTTGCATTTTTTTTGCAAGTGCCAGTGCTCCTGTATGCTATCCCTTGTACTTATATTCATGGACATGCTCAATTGAGCCTAGCTATTGACTTGACAGCTCCATCCCTTGCTGGAGTGCTTCTGGATACAATTATAATGCTTTTATTTACTTACCTGTGAAACAATTGTTCATGTCTTGTGGCTGATTTAAGTATCTGTCCATGTGTTGATACTAGAATGGATTCTAGCATGCTGTAGCAAGCTTCTGATGATCTTGTGATTATCAGCTGCTTGTAAAAGGTGTGGTGCTCCATCTTGTGCCTTACCAGTGCTCAATTTGAGCTGTGTGTGGTTACAGACTAGTGCTGGTGTGTGTAGTGGTTGGCTCAAGCAATTGCTGTTGCTTGCAGTGATCCCTTGGATCCTCTGCAAGGCTCTGTTGTATTAATTACTTGAATATTCATTTATCTGTGTGGTCTTGCTTGGCTAAGTGGATAAATGATGTGAACTGCCTGCAGTTCTGATCATCTAACAATTCATCTGATTGAGCTAGAGGGATGCCAACAGTTGTTGGGGACCCTAGCTCCACTTTGAACCCAATCTGGGTGATGATACAAGTGCTTGGCTTGATGGTTTGGGTTGTTTCAGTGGTTGAGGTGACCCTAGCAGTAATCATATACTGCTTTTGGGTAGCTCCCCTCTTGTTGGCTTGCTGTGGCTCACTAGATGCTTTCTGGGTGATCCTTTTGTTGGATTGCCAGTAGCTTTTGATTTTGACAAACAAAAATAGACACAATATGTCTATCTGTCTGATGGTGTAGTGGTCATAGGTGCTACGTAATTCAGGCTAGCTATATAGGATCATTTCCTTGCTGGATATCTTTGATTATGCTATTATTTTGGTATAATCAATGTTCCCAGGTGACTTCCTATTGGTTTCTCTCCTTTTTACTTGCACCAACTGGCTATTAGCCATATGATGACTCACACATAGGGTTTCTACCCTCTTTTGCTTCTGTGACATAAGCACATGCTTAATTATGAGCAAAACCATGGTTTGCTCATGCTTTTCTGGTATACCTCACTCCAGCTCCAAGATTTGTGGTTGGTGTAGAGGGTTTGCTTCTGGATGATGTGTGAAGCTTGCCCTGCTCCTCCTGCTGGCTTTTGATGCTTGATTTGATTCAGTGGTGTTATGGAGCAGGTTGAACAGTGAAGCTGTTCTTCCTGTTCTTGCTGTTCCTGGTGTTCTTGGTGACTTACCCTGCTGGTTGGTCGATGACTGATCTAGGGTTTACTGTGGCAAGGTTTTATATGTTCCTGGCTTTGCTCTGTTGGTCGACAGCTTGGCCTGCAGTTTGTGGTGACTCACTGGCCTGTGTGTGCTGTTGAGCATGCACACTGCCTGGTGAGAAGGTTGGCTGTGTGTGTGTGTGTCAAGTGCCTTGTACTTGGCTTGGTTCTGGTGGTGAGATGGATCAGCTCGGCAGATCCTTGATCATATCCTCTCCATCACAATTTATTTGCTAACCTGCCAAGTGGCAATGCCACTTGGCATAATGCTCTGATTGTTTTGTGTGTGTGCAGGGATCAAGAAAATGATCAAGATCAAGATCAAGATCTTCTTGAGCAAGAATTACATGATGATCAACAATGTAGTTTAGGACATTTAAATGACTTGTAATTTTCCTTTTTCTTTTTCTATTTCTTCAATTCTTGTAATGTGTTGTAAATTCATATATCTATTCTGGATATTGTAATGACATTGTATTATGTGTGTGATTATCAATAAAGCTCAAGTTTTCCTTAATGAGCTTTATGTAATTGTTGTATTACTTATAATCTTGATTAATGATAATTGTTTATTAAATTATCTCAAGTTTGAATTATGTGATAACCATTTGATGTTTGAATTTGAAATTCAAATTCAAATTTGGTTTGAATTCAATCATACAACTTAACTTGTAATTCAATCATGCAACTTAAGATTTTAATGCAATATCACTTCTCTCTTCTCAAAACCCTAATTTAGATAAGTAGGAACAAGTTCATCGCACTCTCGAAACCCTAACCCTGTAAGGTGTCGAGAGAGAAACCTGTCCCCCTTTGATGCAGTTTTGTTTTAAAAGCGCGAAATTTCCCCGTAATTTACAATGCAATGCACATCCCTTTCTAAAATCTATCCCTCGATCGTCTCTAAACCTGGGACATTACAGACTTATAACCAAGAAGCAAAAGGAATTATAAAGAACACATAAATTCATACCTAAATGGAAATTTAATCCAAATACCAATACTAATTAATAAACCAATGTTATAATGTCATATTAAATTTGCTAATACGCTACTAAAGACTCTTCAGTACCCTGAAATAATTCTTGTATGAATGAAATGAGCAAGACCTGCAAAACAGAAAATAATTCAAATATGAATTCAAAACAGAATTCAAAACAAGAAATAGAAACAGAGAATAAAAAAAAAGAACTTACCTGGCCGTCGCAGCCCAGCAAGCGGCCTAGCAGCAGCCCAACGCTCGGCCCAGGCCATCACCAGAACCAGCCCAACATAACGCTTCGGTGTGGATAAGACTGGAGACGAATTACTCGTCTTCGTCTTCGCCACCGTCGACACGCGCGAGGACGCCAGCGCGATGGGGAGAGCCACGTCCCGGCCGCCTGGGTGGGCTCTCGTGACCATCATCGACCGTGAGCGCCGTATAAAGGCCATGAACGAAACCCTAGCTCCGTTCTCCCTCTCTGCCTCATTTTTCCCCAAACCGCAACCCTAGCTCATCCCGGCCATCTCCAATCGCCGCCGATGGAGACCGCCTCAGGCCACGCCGTGGACACCATCGACATCCCCATGCTCTACTTACTCCTCCTTGATACGTCTCCGACGTATCGATAATTTCTTATGTTCCATGCCACATTATTGATGATATCTACATGTTTTATGCATACTTTATGTCATATTTATGCATTTTCCGGCACTAACCTATTAACGAGATGCCGAAGAGCCAGTTGTTGTTTTCTGCTGTTTTTGGTTTCAGAAATCCTAGTAAGGAAATATTCTCGGAATTGGACGAAATCAACGCCCAGGGGCCTATTTTCACACGAAGCTTCCAGAAGACCGAAGGAGAGACGAAGTGGGGCCACGGGGTGCCACCACACTAGGGCGGCGCGACCCAGGGGGCCCGCGCGGCCCTAGCGTGTGGGGCCCCCGTGACGCCTCCTGACCTGCCCTTCCGCCTACTTATAGCCTTCGTCGCGAAACCCCCAGTACCGAGAGCCACGATACGGAAAACCTTCCAGAGACGCCGCCGCCGCCAATCCCATCTCGGGGATTCAGGAGATCGCCTTCGGCACCCTGCCGGAGAGGGGAATCATCTCCCGGAGGACTCTTCACCGCCATGGTCGCCTCCGGAGTGATGAGTGAGTAGTTCACCCCTGGACTATGGGTCCATAGCAGTAGCTAGATGGTCGTCTTCTCCTAATTGTACTTCATTGTCGGGTCTTGTGAGCTGCTTAACATGATCAAGATCATCTATCTGTAATGCTATATGTTGTGTTTGTTGGGATCCGATGGATAGAGAATACTATGTTATGTTGATTATCAATTTATACCTATGTGTTGTTTATGATCTTGCATGCTCTCCGTTATTAGTAGAGGCTCGGCCAAGTTTTTACTCTTAACTCCAAGAGGGAGTATTTATGCTCGATAGTGGGTTCATGCCTCCATTAAATGCGGGACGATGACGAGTAAAGTTCTAAGGTTGTGGATGTGCTTTTGCCACTAGGGATAAAACATCGATGCTATGTCCGAGGATGTAGTTATTGATTACATTACGCACCATACTTAATGCAATTGTCTGTTGTTTGCAACTTAATACTGGAAGGGGTTCGGATGATAACTCTGAAGGTGGACTTTTTAGGCATAGATGCATGCTGGATAGCGGTCTATGTACTTTGTCGTAATGCCCAATTAAATCTCACTATACTCATCATATCATGTATGTGCATGGTCATGCCCTCTCTATTTGTCAATTGCCCAACTGTAATTTGTTCACCCAACATGCTATTTATCTTATGGGAGAGACACCTCTAGTGAACTGTGGACCCCGGTCCATTCTTTTACATTGAATACAATCTACTTGCAATAATTGTTCTACTGTTTTCTCGCAAACAATCATCATCCACACTATACATCTAATCCTTTGTTACAGCAAGCCGGTGAGATTGACAACCTCACTGTTTTGTTGGGGCAAAGTACTTTGGTTGTGTTGTGCGGGTTCCACGTTGGCGCCGGAATCCCCGGTGTTGCGCCGCACTACATCTCGCCGCCATCAACCTTCAACGTGCTTCTTGGCTCCTACTGGTTCGATAAACCTTGGTTTCTTACTGAGGGAAAACTTGCCGTTGTACGCATCACACCTTCCTCTTGGGGTTCCCAACGGACGCGTGCTGTACGCGTATCAAACATATTTTCTGGCGCCGTTGCCGGGGAGATCAAGACACGCTGCAAGGGGAGTCTCCACATTCCAATCTCTTTACTTTGTTTTTGGCTTGCTTTATTTTATTTACTACTTTGTTTGCTGCACTAAATCAAAACACACAAAAATTAGTTGCTAGCTTTATTTTATTTACTGTCTTGTTTGCACTCTATATCAAAAATACAAAAAAAATTAGTTACTTGCATTTGCTTTACTTATTTCATCATGTTTCCTTTTAATTTTACAGTAAAAGATATACCGGTAGGACAAGGGTCTATAATTGGAAGAGATAATATAGAAGAATTTTTCACCCATGTTAGTATGCATGAAGATCTTAAAGATATACCCCTTGCAAAAGCTGTCCCTACTTATGAAGATGCCTCTTGTTTGTTTGGTACGCATGATGGAAGCTAGATTTATTAGTCTCAACCCCATGATACAACACATGTTTCTTACACTTTCTGATATGGAGAGGGGAGAGAAGAGAGATTTTGTTCTAAAAGTCCTAGTGCGAGAATTTGAGGATATAGCCAAAGAAGCTAGAAAAGTTTTTAGTAAGCATGAGAGGCTTGGTATGATCACCGATTTTAAAAGAACACTTGAAAAGATGAATATGGATAGAATTAAGTACACTAATAATGTTAATGATGGTGGGGAGATTAAAGCACCAATACCTTGCAAGCTCCTAGCTATGCATGAAGCTCTAGATGATAATTATGCTTGGCTTGTTCCTGAAAATTTGTTTGATGAGAGTAGCAAGCCCAAGACTAATGAAAAGGGAGCCGCTGAAACTTATGTATCCAAAATACAATGCATGGTTGAGAAAACTACAAACCCCGCTGTAGATGCATCATCTCTTGATAACACTTGATATACACTTTCTGCGCCTAGCTGAAAGGCGTTAAAGAAAAGCGCTTATGGGAGACAACCCATATTTTTACTACAGTACCTTTATTTTATATTTGAGTCTTGGAAGTTGTTACTACTGTAGCAACCTCTCCTTATCTTAGTTTTGTGCATTGTTGTGCCAAGTAAAGTCGTTGATAGTAAGGTTCATACTAGATTTGGATTACTGCGCAGAAACAGATTTCTTTGCTGTCACGAATCTGGGCCTAATTCTCTGTAGGTAACTCGGAAAATTATGCCAATTTACGTGAGTGATCCTCAGATATGTACGCAACTTTCATTCAATTTGAGCTTTTTCATTTGAGCAAGTCTGGTGCCTCAATAAAATTCGTCTTTACGAACTGTTCTGTTTTGACAGATTCTGCCTTTTATTTCGCATTGCCTGTTTTGCTATGCTTGATGGATTTTTCGATTCCATTAATTTTCAGTAGCTTTGTGCAATGTCCAGAAGTGTTAAGAATGATTATGTCACCTCTGAACATGTAAATTTTGATTGTGCACTAACCCTCTAATGAGTTGTTTTGAGTTTGGTGTGGAGGAAGTTTTCAAGGATCAAGAGAGGGAGATGATACAATATGATCAAGGAGAGTGAAAGCTCTAAGCTTGGGGATGCCCCGGTGGTTCACCCCTGCATATTTCAAGAAGACTCAAGCGTCTAAGCTTGGGGATGCCCAAGGCATCCCCTTCTTCATCGACAACATTATCAGGTTCCTCTAGTGAAACTATATTTTTATTCCATCACATCTTATGTACTTTGCTTGGAGCGTCGGTTTGTTTTTGTTTTTTGTTTTGTTTGAATAAAATGGATCCTAGCATTCATTGTGTGGGAGAGAGACACGCTCCGCTGTTGCATATGGACAAATATGTCCTTAGGCTTTACTCATAATGTTCATGGCGAAGGTTGAATCTTCTTCGTTAAATTGTTATATGGTTGGAATCGGAAAATGATACATGTAGTAATTGCTAAAATGTCTTGGATAATGTGATACTTGGCAATTGTTGTGCTTATGTTTAAGCTCTTGCATCATATACTTTGCACCCATTAATGAAGAAATACATAGAGCTTGCTAAAATTTGGTTTGCATAATTGGTCTCTCTAAGGTCTAGATAATTTCTAGTATTGGGTTGAACAACAAGGAAGACGGTGTAGAGTCTTATAATGTTTACAATATGGCTTTTATGTGAGTTTTGCTGCACCGGTTCATCCTTGTGTTTGTTTCAAATAACCTTGCTAGCCTAAACCTTGTATCGAGAGGGAATACTTCTCATGCATCCAAAATCCTTGAGCCAACCACTATGCCATTTGTGTCCACCATACCTACCTACTACATGGTATTTCTCCGCCATTCCAAAGTAAATTGCTTGAGTGCTACCTTTAAAATTTCTATCCTTCACCTTTGCAATATATAGCTCATGGGACAAATAGCCTAAAAACTATTGTGGTATTGAATATGTACTTATGCACTTTATCTCTTATTAAGTTGCTTGTTGTGCGATAACCATGTTCCTGGGGACGCCATCAACTACTCTTTCTTGAATATCATGTGAGTTGCTATGCATGTCCGTCTTGTCTGAAGTAAGGGAGATTTACCGCTAGAATGGTTAGAGCATGCATAATGTTAGAGAAGAACATTGGGCCGCTAACTAAAGCCATGATCCATGGTATAAGTTTCAGTTTTGGACAAATATCCTCAATCTCATATGAGAAAATTAATAATTGTTGAATGCTTATGCATAAAAGAGGAGTCCATTATCTGTTGTCTATGTTGTCCCGGTATGGATGTCTAAGTTGAGAATAATCAATAGCGAGAAATCCAATGCGAGCTTTCTCCTTAGACCTTTGTACAGGAGGCATAGAGGTACCCCTTTGTGACACTTGGTTAAAACATATGTATTGCAATGATAATCCAGGTAATCCGAGCTAATCAGGACAAGGTGCGGGCACTATTAGTATACTATGCATGAGGCTTGCAACTTGTAGGATATAATTTACATAACACATATGCTTTATTACTACCGTTGACAAAATTGTTTCTTGTTTTCAAAATCAAAGCTCTAGCACAAATATAGCAATCAATGCTTCCCTCTGCGAAGGGCCCTTTCTTTTACTTTTATGTTGAGTCAGTTCACCTATTTCTCTCCATCTCAAGAAGCAAACACTTGTGTGAACTGTGCATTGATTCCTACATACTTGCATATTGCACTTGTTATATTACTTTGCATTGACAACTATCCATGAGATATACATGTTATAAGTTGAAAGCAACCGCTGAAACTTAATCTTCCTTTGTGTTGCTTCAATACCTTTACTTTGATTTATTGCTTTATGAGTTAACTCTTATGCAAGACTTATTGATGCTTGTCTTGAAAGTACTATTCATGAAAAGTCTTTGCTATATGATTCATTTGTTTACTCATGTCATTTACCATTGTTTTGATCGTTGCATTCATTACATATGCTTACAATAGTATGATCAAGGTTATGATGGCATGTCACTCCGAAATTATCTTTGTTATCGTTTACTCGCTCGGGACGAGCGAAAACTAAGCTTGGGGATGCTGATACGTCTCGGACGTATCGATAATTTCTTATGTTCCATGCCACATTATTGATGATATCTATATGTTTTATGCATACTTTATGTCATATTTATGCATTTTCCGGCACTAACCTATTAACGAGATGCCGAAGAGCCGATTCTGCTGTTTTCTGCTGTTTTTGGTTTCAAAAATCCTAGTAAGGAAATATTCTCGGAATTGGACGAAATCAACGCCCAGGGGCCTATTTTCACACGAAGCTTCCAGAAGACCGAAGGAGAGACGAAGTGAGGCCACGGGGCGCCGCCACACTAGGGCGGCGCGGCCCAGGGGGGGCCCGCGCGGCCCTAGCATGTGGGGCCCCCGTGACGCCTCCTGACTTGCCCTTCCGCCTACTTATAGCCTTCGTCGCGAAACCCCCAGTACCGAGAGCCACGATACGGAAAACCTTCCAGAGACGCCGCCGCCGCCAATCCCATCTCGGGGATTCGGGAGATCGCCTCCGGCACCTGCCGGGAGAGGGGAATCATCTCCCGGAGGACTCTTCACCGCCATGGTCACCTCCGGAGTGATGAGTGAGTAGTTCACCCATGGACTATGGGTCCATAGCAGTAGCTAGATGGTCGTCTTCTCCTAATTGTGCTTCATTATCGGGTCTTGTGAGCTGCTTAACATGATCAAGATCATCTATCTGTAATGCTATATGTTGTGTTTGTTGGGATCCGATGGATAGAGAATACTATGTTATGTTGATTATCAATTTATACCTATGTGTTGTTTATGATCTTGCATGCTCTCCGTTATTAATAGAGGCTCTGGCCAAGTTTTTACTCTTAACTCCAAGAGGGAGTATTTATGCTCGATAGTGGGTTCATGCCTCCATTAAATCCGGGACGATGACGTAAAGTTCTAAGGTTGTGGATGTCTTGTTGCCACTTGGGATAAAACATCGATGCTATGTCCGAGGATGTAGTTATTGATTACATTACGCACCATACTTAATGCAATTGTCCGTTGTTTGCAACTTAATACTTGGAAGGGGTTCGGATGATAACTCTGAAGGTGGACTTTTTAGGCATAGATGCATGCTTGGATAGCGGTCTATGTACTTTGTCGTAATGCCCAATTAAATCTCACTATACTCATCATATCATGTATGTGCATGGTCATGCCCTCTCTATTTGTCAATTGCCCAACCGTAATTTGTTCACCCAACATGCTATTTATCTTATGGGAGACACACCTCTAGTGAACTGTGGACCCCGGTCCATTCTTTTACATTGAATACAATCTCTTGCAATACTTGTTCTACTGTTTTCTGCAAACAATCATCATCCACACTATACATCTAATCCTTTGTTACAGCAAGCCGGTGTGATTGACAACCTCACTGTTTCGTTGGGGCAAAGTACTTTGGTTGTGTTGTGCAGGTTCCACGTTGGCGCCGGAATCCCCGGTGTTGCGCCGCACTACATCTCGCCGCCATCAACCTTCAATGTGCTTCTTGGCTCCTACTGGTTCGATAAACCTTGGTTTCTTACTGAGGGAAAACTTGCCGCTGTACGCATCACACCTTCCTCTTGGGGTTCCCAACGGACGCGTGCTGTACGCGTATCACTCCTGCGCAAGGAATCGAGCTGGGGCATGCCAGAACATCGCCGTCAAGCTTGTCCTCCCCGACGCCGGGAGCAACAAATTCCGGCGATGCCGTTCACCTCTTGCCTCGCCGACATGCCCGTAGTACTCACGGTGAGTTGCCGGTTCGTTTGAGCATCTTGGCCCTCTTCCTAGTGCCCTGCATCGCCGCCGCGTCACGCGTCCGCAAGCGCCGCCGCTTGGACTTGCCGTCGGGCAAGCGCCGGCGACCAATATCGGGCGGCGCCACCACCGTTAGACTTCCCGTGTCGCGTAGAGTCACACAGGCATCAACACGCGCTCGTAGTTCGCCGGAGTCTCGCCGCCGTTGCCGATTTCCGCCGGTCACCGTTGCCCCTGGACATGAACACGATTTTGACCAGTCAAGCCACCGTGGCAGGTGAGATGGCCTGGACCCCACCAGTCATTGACTGTGGGTTTGTTCTGCCCGGGTACATTTAGCAATTCCGTTTTAAATTTAAATCCCCTAAAATTGCTGCAACTTCAAATGAATATAGAAAATTCAGTTTAAGTCAGAAAAATGTAAATAAGATATTAAAATTCTTAGAAAAGAAAACTCTATCCAATAAAAATATAAAATGAAATTTTTATTTTTAATAAAAATTCAATTATTTAATACTTGTTATTTAAGCCTTTAATTTTAATTCTAAATACAATTAAAATTCAGAAATCAAGAAAACATTTATAAAATAATTAAAACCAGTAAGCAAATAAAGAAAACTTGAAAACTCATTTTCTTTATTTGTTATCCTATTCAATTTCTATTAGTGGAAATTTAAACCCTAATTAATAATTACCCTAATTAGTAAATTATTTAAAAATAATAAAAAGCCAAATGGAATATTATTTTATTTTGAAGTTATTAATAACTTCAACTTTATTAATGAAGTTATTAACCTATGAACTAAATAGTAATTATGCAACCCTAGTTCCATATAGTAGAAAACTAGGAACTCATCATTTCATGTATAATCCTAAAACCCTAATGCCATTTAGACCCTAGTTCCATTAGTACATGTGAATCCTAAATTGTCCTAAACCTAAAACCCTAGGTTAGAACATGTGATCATGGTACCTACTTCCAAATCATAGAACCATAGTAGCAACTGAATACTTGTCTTGGCCATATAAAATGTAGAAGACCTATCACTAATATATGGGTATCCCATGTGTTCATCTTCATTAGACCAAAATAATCAAGTAGGGCCAACCAAGTGTAAACCCTAGATCCTATTACCAAAGCCATCATCCTTATTCATGCCTATTTAGCATCACACCAATGTGATGAACCTTAGGGGCAACTATGCCAAATCTTGAGCATTACCTAACCATATTCCACTAAATCCTACTAGTGTTGGATACTTATCAACCATCCTATTTAGGAGCTAATTATTCCTTACTTAATAGAACCAACAGTAAAACCTAGACCACCTCAACCCTAATTGATATACTTCTTATTATTTAAGAAGTATGTTCTTCAAAAGTTATTCTTTTGAAGTAAATAAAGAATCATCATCAACCTTGCTTATAAGAACCTATAAACCCTAGCTAGCTATCACCAACATGATGAACCCACCAGGATGACAACCATGTATAACTAATTGCTTAAGTTGCTTATACTTAAGTAAAACCATTCAAGCCTAGATGCTGATAAATCCAACCATTGGATTAGGATCCATCTACTACCTACTCCAGAAACCAATTAGAACCATAGAAAACCATAGAACCCCACAAACCTAATTATCATACTTGTTCTTTATATGAGGACATGTTCTTCAAAAGTTATTCTTTTGAATTATATAATAAATAATCATTAACCATGCCATACAAGTACTAAACTCGACCACTTGTTCTTTACTTGTTAACATTATGCCAATTATCATTCTTTGTGTGCTCAATTGATTACTATGCTTTATTATCTACCTATTTATAATACCAAGTAATCACACCTGAATAAGAACCTTGTTTGTGAATCACTCTAAAAGTGCAACACACCCTGAACTAATCATTACCACTCACTAATCCTAAAGGGATTTCTATTTTCGTGCCCTCGGTTCCTTAGTTGTGCTCAGTTTTCCCCAGCCCCTTAGTTTTTCCTCAGTTTTACCCTAGCCTTTGTCTGAAGACCCGCAGAAGGAGCTCGGACGGAAGGAATCCGTTTATTTGGACGTTCGTGCCGACGTGTTGCGCCGCGTCGTCCGTGGGGCCGCGTCGTGTGGGGCCGCGTCGCGTGGGGCTGGTAGAAAGGGACCGCGTGGGACAGGACGAGAAGCGTTTGGTTGCACGTGAGCAGGAGCTGGGTTTTGTCTCTCTCGGCCCAAATTGGCATTTTTAAGAGCACCTTTTCCCCTCTTTCTCTCTCTGTCTTTTTCACCAAATTAGTATCAAATCTAGAGAAGCTTCTATTTCTGTCTTTCTTCAATATGGCAGCAAATCTAGTAGCAAATCTCCGGGGTTATTTATGCCTTTTGGCCCTCGTTTTTGCCCAATATGGCAGCAAATCTAGTAGCAAATCTAGAAGCTATTATATGATAAATTCACAAGCAGCATAATCGGAAAACTAAGTATAATACATAGGTAAACTGCATACGAGCAGCCAAAAGCAGCCAATAACATTGTTAATGTTCACGACAAACTAAGCTGCAAAAATATACAAGATCACGCACGCAATGTATGGACAACAAGAAGATTAGGATGAATGAATTTGTTCTTCATTCCTCCTCATATATTTCTCCGTCGCTCCATTCGTGCAATTCCCCAAGGAAATATTCATTGAACTCCTTCCGTCTGCAAGTGTGAGGCCAATACATCCTCCAAACGGTATGGCCTGTGTTCATTTCTCAAACCGTAGAATCCTATTCTATCCACACGTAGTGGCCACTCATCCCAGGCATTTGTATCATGAGAGTACGCTCGATATAACCCAAATCCGTGTAGTAGATGCTGCCAGGTTGAAGTGTCGGGTACACTCGGTGTCGACGGAGATACACCGGATATAATTCACGAAGAAGGCATTACTGCCAATGTTAGTGACCGGATGGAGAGAGCGGCTCCGAGTGTCCACACGGTACACCAATGGTCTGCCCGCCAAAGCCGCGCCGACCAACAACACAAGCAGCAGCTCACCATCCGACTCCACAAGGTAGAACTTCGACGTCCAAGTTCTGGAAATGAAATTAGTGTCTCCATCTTGACGGTGCTCGCGCGCTGCTGCAACTCGTATATTGGTGCACACTATTCTTCCGATCTCAAAATTGTCCGCAGCCTACCGCATACGGTTCACCATTGAACGGGGTAATGGAACGGAAACCATGGTTCTTGATCGAAAATCTTCCTTCTCCCCAATCCCCATCTTCATTTATATCCTTAGTTGGAGTGCTCTCATCGACCCAACCAATTTCCGGCGGGTAATGTGTGGCAACGAAGACCATAGTCGGGGATTTGATAACAGCGATCGATTTCGGAAAAACAGATGGCATCTGCGCCTCAAACATCGTGTTCGATTTCTTTGTGAGTGGGTTCAGCAGCCGTATCTTGTGCGGTGGGTTCTTCCGGGCAAGCACGATGACGCCACGGGAAAAGCCGAGGAAGTAGAATCTAAAATATATTGAAAAGATAACATTCAAGCACTAAGATTGAAAATAAGATCTATGGTGACGCCACGGGAAAAGCCGAGGAATTTGAACCTTGCACGAACTGCAGATAGATCTATGGTGACGTAGCGGGATGTGCCGAGATGGAGGAAGGTGAACTCAGCGGCGCGTGGAAGGGCGTGGTGTAGCATGATCCATTCGTGCGGGTGCACGTCGGGATCGGGTAAACCCGAGCGCCAATTTCTACGGACTTGCCTCATAGCAGAGTAGCTGTCCACGTACTCCTCTTTGGCCAATAAGCATTCGCCGATCTTGTGAAGTGGTCCGTCGGCAGTGAGACCGGCCCAGCTTCACGGAGGCGCCGCGCTTGGATGCGCCGCCCTCGGATGCGCCGCCCTCGGAGGCGACGGGCTCGGCGGCGACGGGCTCGGCGGCGACGGGCTCGGCGGCGACGGGCTCGGCGGCGACGGGCTCGGAGGCGACGGGCTCGGAGGCGACGGGCTCGGGGGCGATGGCCGCCGGCGCATTCTTCTTCTCCATCGCCGGCAGGGGAGGGCTCGTACGGCGGTTGGGGTTTTTTGGAGAAGTTGATGGGACGTGAGAGGGGTGGTTTCGTGCGTGAGCGATAATGAGACGTACTCGTGTGCGAGGGAGGGAGAGAGGGGCTTACGCGTCCTAAATGCGACCCGAGTCAACAATGGCACGTCTTCCACGTCCGCACCGCGACACGCGTCAACAATGGCACTTCTTCCACTTCGCACCGCAACACGCGTCCTCGAGTCTAACCCCGGAAATTTAGATATACTCATGTATACCCTCGAGTCATATACTAGCATTTTTTGTATGCTCAGTTTTCACCTTGAGTGCTAATACCGGCTAGTGCAATATACTCAGTTTTACCCTCAAGTGGCTGGTCAACAGAGAGTCAACAAATGGGATTAACTAGTTAAATGAGTTATTTAATGTGCAAAAAATTCCGAAAAGGAGTGGCACTTACTCATGGAGTCTTTACCACAAATTTCCACTTCTCAAATCATAGATAAATCGTAGATAAATCAAGTTTCACCACAAATTGCCACTTCTCAAATCACCTAGTAGCTATGAAGGTGCATGGTTTTCCATAATAAGCCCTACCCAAAACAGCTTTCCCCAAAACATACTTTGTCCGAATGAGACCATAATTTTCACACTCATGTAGATTTGTATTGCAAATAGTTTGAGGTAGGCCAAGATGGGTTTCATTGTACAAAACACGCATTTTCCATTTTTTAAATCTCATATTTGAATCCCTTAGTCCGTTTACTACTCACTTGCCCTTGGTTTCTTGATACTACTCGGCTTTGCCCTCTCCCTTCACAAACTCTCACGGACGCCCAACATTGCCCCGATTGGTCTAGCCCATGTCACGCGGATCGTGCCCGACGACCGTTGATCGTATGATCTAACGGGCAGGATAACCCCTATCTCTCTCTCTCGGTCGGGGCCACCACCCTCTCTCTCTCTCTGTCGTCGGTTAGCTTCACGCAAAGTTTGGTTTTCTGCATTATTTTTCACGAGCTAAATTATAAACTCTTTTTAGGCATTACTTTTCACGCAAAAAATGATAAACCATCACCGATTTGTTGTAGCCATTACTTTTCACGCACAAAAATGATACACCATCACCCATTTCGTGTAGCCATTACTTTTCACGCAAAAAATGATAAACCATCACCGATTTTGTTGTAGCCATTACTTTTCACGCACAAAAATGATAAACCATCACCGATTTGTTGTAGCCATTACTTTTCACGCACAAAAATGATACACCATCACCCATTTCGTGTAGCCATTAATTTTCACGCAAAAAATGATACACCATCACCCATTTCTTGTACCCATTACTTTTCACGCAAAAAACGATAAACCATCACCGATTTCTTGTAGCCATTACTTTTCACGCACAAAAATGATACACCATCACCCATTTCGTGTACCCATTACTTTTCACGCAAAAAAATGATAAACCATCACCGATTTTGTTGTAGCCATTACTTTTCACGCACAAAAATGATAAACCATCACCGATTTGTTGTAGCCATTACTTTTCACGCACAAAAATGATACACCATCACCCATTTCGTGTAGCCATTACTTTTCACGCAAAAAATGATACACCATCACCCATTTCTTGTACCCATTACTTTTCACGCAAAAAACGATAAACCATCACCGATTTCTTGTAGCCATTACTTTCCTTTTAGGCATTACTTTTCACGGTAAAATGATAAACTATACCCCCACAACGGTCGTCTCCTCCTTAATTTATTGTGTATAAACCCCCACAACGGTCATCTCCTCCTTATTTTATTGTGTAAACCCTACAACGGTCATCTCTCCCTTATAAACACCCACACGGCCATCCCTTGTGTCAATAGGTTCCGCCTCTCTCTTCTTTTCGTTCACATACACTTTATCCATTGCCATGGCTTCCACGTCTCGGAAGCGGACCGGAAGGGGAAGGGGAAGGGGAAGGGGAAGGGGAAGTGGATCATCATCATTGCCACCACCACCGTCAACACTGCCATTGATCATAGAGGAGTTCTTCATCGTCGTCTATGAAGACCCTTTGGTCAAGAAGGTACGTACGCGTTCCCACATATATGATGCATGTGATTAATTATGGGCATGTTCTAAAAAACCTTTAATTTCAAGGGTTCCCTAATTTCAAACGATCGGCGCTCGATCTCTTTGCAGGAACTCCCAAAAAAATTTGCGGACTATCTTGACGGCAAGGAGCCAGCTAAGGTGTATCCGCGAGCAGCTGACTGCGGTCCTCGTCTCTGGACCGTGGAGGTCCTATTTGACGGACAAGGCCGGATGTACCTCGACAAGGGCTGGGAGAAATTCGCCATCGCGCACGGTGTGGATTTCGGCTGGTTCGTACACTTCAAATATGAAGGCGATGATGTGCTCACAGTGAAGGTGTTCGACGGAACAATGTGCAGGAGGTACTACTACTCAGACGACGAAGATATCGACGATGAAAGCGACGACGACGTGAAGCCATGCATCCATCCCCTTTAGATAATTAAGGGGATTATGACCAAGAATATATATGTAGCTTCATATGCATCGATTTAGAGATCTAGCTATTTTCTATATATTATGCATGTAAAAAATAACATCCCATTTCCACTATTATTCGAGCACCACATCCTCCAAACGATGCCGATGCCGATGCCGATATCGGCATGGTCGGAACGGCTATGCTCGCCACCACCTTGCTAGGTCAACGTCGGGATGCACAATGTTTAGCATAAGAGTCACTTTAGATTAAGCTGCGAAAATAGTCACGTGCCATGGGCTGAGGCGGCCCCTACGGAGCGGCTCTATATTATATTCTCTAAATAAAATAGACGACCACAACGGTCATTGGCTGCGGAGGCCCCACAGAGCGGCAATATATAATTTTCTATAAATAAATAGACGACCCACTCGGTCATTGGCTGCGGCAGCCCCATAGAGCGGCCCCATTTGTCATTGGCAGCACCGCGTATACAATCGGGAAATAAAACGGCCCACGCGTCGGCGGTAGATGGATCCACCCGTCGAGCACGAGACGGTCGGCGAGGAACCGACCTCACGGTAACGGTAAGGCCTCCGACTCGACGGCAACCCGCGTCTTCGAGGGGTTTCAAACTAGAGGGAGGGGAAAACTGAGGAAAAACTAACGAGCTGGGGAAAACTGAGTACAACTAACGAAGCAGGGGCACGAAAATAGAAATCCCAATCCTAAATCATCGGGGTTAGGTCACGTTTAGAGCGATTGCATCTCATTCTTATGCATTACTGCATCTTTGCCAATCTTTTAAACATCGTCCTTACCGGACGATGATGCTATTTCAGAATTTGGAGTTATTGCTTATCGAAGACCTTGCCTGCATAATCTTGCAGTCAAGAAAGGCAAGTTCATCACTTGCTCATGTCATTTGAGTATCTTAATCAAATTACTTGCAAAGTACTATGATTATCACTATTGCATAAAAACCAAAACCACTATTTTCATAACTATGAATATGACTATGTGGTGGGCAATGGAACCATGGATTGTGTTGATATGGTGGAGGTTCCATTGCAAGGGTTATATCCATCTAGGATTAAACAACAAATATCGTCCAGTGATTCTTGTGCCGTAATACCCGTGTTAACCATAAGATCCGGAGTGGGACGGAGTAGTCAAAAGTGTTTCCACCTCTCGTTCATCAACGGATGCGCTTTACCGTAGACACTTGTATCTGTCGGGGGCGAGCGGTTGGCTGGGGAAGCCTTAAATCCCCACGGCATTGTCCGTAGACACTTGTCGCCCGAGGAACAAGCGGTTGGCTGGGGAAGCCTTAAGTCCCCACGGTATTGCGGTCTAGGATGGGTTGCAGCTACCGGCGAAGGAGTTTGGTTCGATCCCAGACTGTCGTCGTGGTCGGGGTCCACCCGTAAGTGGGAATAATGGGACCAGCGAGGACCCATGGTCGGGGCATGCAACAAAGGGTGGGTGTTCGAGGTAGCGGAGGAACATGATTGGCTAGACCTTATACCGGGCCTCACACCATAGGAAGTGTGGACGGGGAAATTGCCCGGTTGGCACCAAGGTTAAGATCTCTTATGGGTAAAGCAATACACCTCTGCGAGTGTAATGAATCGTGACCTGTCACTCCTCGTTCCGGGATATGGAACTGCGAACGCTGCCGGAAAGGAGCTCCATTAAGTTCTAGTAAACCGGTGAAGGTCGACAGACATAGTTCTTCCGAATAAAAGCAACCTTTTGAAGAAATGGTTATGAAAACTTGCATTGGTATTAGACTTTACGGTATAATGCTGTAGCTAGTGCATTAAACACCTCTTTCCTATAATGAACTTGTTGAGTACGCTCGTACTCATCCCACTCTTAAATCCCCTGCTTAGATATGGAGGCATCGAAGGAGGATCTACAGTGCAACTCGAAGGTCGAGGAGTCAACAACTACTTCAAGAGACAGGACCCTGTCCGAGGAGTCAGATACCACATCCAACAACGAGAAAACCTATTTTAGCCATAGAAGGGAACTAGCTTCCTAAACCTAGCTCCTACTTAGCTAGAATCTATTCTTAGACCTATAGCTAGTTAAATACTCTACAAATAGAGTCTGTGATAAGACTAGACTACGAGTCGTTCTTCTGGAGTTTATTTGCAGTTTTACCTCATTGTAAAGTCGGAGGCTGTAACAGAGTCAATGTTGTAATTCTATAGACATGCCTTGGACCCGCATATGTTTCTGTTGTACCACTCTGAGCGATATAATACTAGTGGAACGATGTTTCATTGGTGTTATATCAGACTTGCATACTACACCATGCAGTGGTATGCCGGGTCACCACACATGTATTCCGGCTAGGACTCTCCTTGTAAACCATAGATCCGTGCGCCTTTATAAGTCGGATCTCGGGAGCCCTAGAGGCACAACCACAACACATTGTAACAACGCGAGAGCGCCCAGATAATTCCAGATAAGCAGCAGTAGGCACTGTCATCGTGCAGGTGTTTCGAAGCTGGGTAAATCGCGAACCACCGTCCCGAGGACTCTCCGCCCGATGGCCCCTACTTTTTATCCCCCTCGTGAGGATCGCTCATCCGAGGAACCGTCGAATAGGCAACGATAGTGGTTATAGGTGATTTTTCTAATGTGGAGGAAAGAGAATAAGGACGAGAGTGAGGGTGTAAAGTTCTAGACAATCCATAGGATTCTTAGGGACGACAATTTTATTGTTGTATGGATGGTATCTATAACTTGTACACATATAGTTATGGCTAAAATTAGACAACTTACAAACAGATTGTTGTACAGATTATCTATACCATTATCAATATAAGGCATATTGTAATATTAGAGACATCATTTATATAAATACCCTGATAAAGTTGAAACATGTTCTCATATGCATCCTTTTATCAACTGCACCTCTTATCCGATCTGAGTTGGAGAACCATGCAAATACAAAAAGATTATATATGAGATATCCATGCAAAAAGGAGATATTATAAGGAAACTGCTGGGCGTCCCCCGGGGGATCTGATTCCCCAGCCCCCGGGTTCCCAGCCGCCGGATCAACCATTTTGACGGTTAGATTTGCATGTAGCAAAAAAACATCACCGGCAGCAAAAAATCACCCCCGACAGCAAATGACTGAAGCAAAAAACGGTTCGTTCACAAAAGAAAATAAAAAATCTGGGCTCGCCGGAGACCTCGCCGGAGACCACGTAGCAAAAAAATGTGCTACTGTAGCAAAAATAAAAATCGTCGACGGCCATCGGTAGTAGCAACGGCCGCGGCCGCATGTAGCAACGACGTCGATCTGATGTAGCAACGGAGTCGGACCAGATGGCGGCCGCATGTAGCAACGGCGGCGGACTGATGTAGCAACGCCTGCGAACTGTTGTAGCAATGCCGGCGAACTGATGTAGCAAGGGCGCCGACCGCATGTAGCAAAGTCGGCGGGCTGATGTAGCAACGGCCGCGGCTGCATGTAGGAACGCCGGCGGGCTGATGTAGCAACGGCCGCGGCTGCATGTAGAAACGCTGGCGGCCCGATGTAGCAAGGACGGTGGGCCGATGTAGCAACGGCTACTGCTGCATGTAGCATCAACGCCATCGACCGACGATGGCCCTTGCAACATCAGTGGCGGTCGGTTGAAGCTCCAGCCGCAGCTCCTTGAGGAGAGCGCGGCCGCCACGACCTCGCGTGCGAGGGAGGGGCGTGCTCGCCGTGGTGACTGCCTCCTCCGCAGCCGTTCCTCCCTCCGCCGCATCACCGCTGCACTCTGCGGTGGGATCTGAAGGCAGAGGCGGGGACGGCGGATCCGCCGAGTAGACCATAGCCACAGCTCACAGGTGACGTCGTGGGCGCCCTGAATCGCCGCTACCAGTAGACTCTGTCTGCGGCGGCGAGAGGATGGGTGGGGCCTATGTGTACGTCAGATGGCGACGGATGCGCTCGGTGGGGAGAGGAGCGACGGAGGGGATTGGCGGGGGAGAGGAGAGGGGCGGGGCTCGACGAGGTACAGGAGCGGCGGCAGGGCTCAACAAGGGAGAGGAGCGGCGGCGGCGATGCTCCGTGGGTGAGAGGAGCAGCGCGCGGTCAGGAGCCGTCGGGTGAGACGATAAGTCTGAGATGAGTGGGCAGGAGCAGGACCGCAGGAGGAGTCGGGCGAGCCACACACATCCGCACGATGGAAGCCATCGCACGGCCAGTCACCAGGAGGTTGCAGCACGCGTGAGCCCCCGGGGATTCTAATCATTTTCCATATTATAACTATCTATGAGTCGTTGATAAATAATCGCTCACATACCTCTACATGTGTATATCTCAACCTGCCAATTTATACAGATTATTCACCGAACAATTAAAATAAGATGATCCCATGCACGCTTAGACGCAAGGTGTTGATGCTCAGCACCAACCGTTGTGAGAACCCCAGCTAATTAGCAAGCGCATCGGTGTAGAATAAAGCTCCATACCGACCATTATTCCATGAGTTCTTCTGAAGAAAACTGTAGTCCTTGAGCATCTCAATTGCTAGCATTCTTTTCACGGAACTTTCAAGTGCAAATGTACCTAGCTAGCTAGTCCAAATCTGTGCATAGAAAGCAATGCATTTGTCTAGCTTCTACCTGAAGCATTTCCTTTTCATGATTGAAACGATGTCGAGGATGGATCACATATTGGTGCCACCAATTCTGCCGATGGATATTAAGTGCAAAACTTGTGCTGGGACAGAGCCTGCTTTTTCGACCGATGCCATGTCTGATCACGCCCTCGTGCTAGCTAATTCATTAATGCACCCAGACTAATCATATGTCCCATTATTCCATGAGTTCTTCGATCTCAAGAAAACAGTAGTCCCTGGGCATCTCAATTGCTAGCATTCTTTTCAGGAAACTTTCAAGTGCAAATGTACCTAGCTAGCTAGTCCAAATCTGTGGATAGATCGCAATGCATTTTGTCTAGCTTCTACCTGAAGCACCCGTTTCATGATTGAAACGATGTCGATGATGGATCACACATTGGTGCCACTAATTCTGCCGATGGATATTAAGTGCCGAACTTGTGCTGGGACAGAGCCTGCTTTTTCGACCGATGCCATGTCTGATCACGCCCTCGTGCTAGCTAATTCATTAAGGCATCCAGAATAATCATATGTCCCATTATACATAAACCTTGTCAGTGATACGAAGAGCATATACACATTTTATATCCAAAATAATGTGTTCATCTCAGTTTCGTCGAAGCTACGAGTGGAAGCTGGCAGCTCGCGATCGCATCTTGAACTCTGACAACCAACAGCATCTCATCAGGGCTGGAATAATCTTCAATCTGTATAGGAGATCTTAGCCTTTGGGATGGGGAAAACCATTCATGTCTACTCGTGGCGACGCATGTCTTAGCGACACAGCCTGTGCTTGTTTGTACGCACGCAAATATTTTAAACCGAACACGACTGGGCACGAACGTCCAGTCGTGGGACTAGGATGTGCCACATAATGTCATATTGGATCGATCATCATTTATGTATTGATTGCATGGGAATGTAGCAGAAGAGTACTATAGAGACAACGATGGTTGATCTGTATGTTGGCACAGGATCAGGACCGGCTGGCCGCCCAGGAGAGTGACGGTGGTAGTGGTAACCTGATTAGTGACTTATCACGTCTCCAGCGCCCGGCTAATCCATTTCAAGCACAAAATATATTCGTTTTGTTTTATTTTGGTTGGCTCGTGGATAGAAGTGCAGTTCTATTCTTTTCTTTATCCGTTTCGGGCGGAGGCAAACCAGCGCGAGACCCATATGGTCCTCGTTGTACATTTGCTTATTTTTGACATCCGAAAGCGGCGTCTGAATATGTGCTCAGGTAGGTTGGATTGGTAACATGAAAGTAGTCTTTGAAGAGTCGATTGTGGTGAGCTTCTCGATTACGTTTGATATTACCCACGCGTGGCATCGTCAAGCCCCTGAATTGTGGCCTCCGCCTTTCGTTGTGCTAATGGATGAGGGTTGCCGAAGATATCATCAGTTCGGTATTACCGTCTGACTCATCGTCCAGCGATGTGTCGATATGATGCTCTTGTAGAAATACTCGATCAAGCTACTGAGGTCGATCTACGTATAACATGAGACAATGTTCATATAAAATTTAGTAGCCAATATCTATGTCGATACAAATCGCCGATAGGACGAGTTTTGTACCTCAGTTTTTGGCTAGGCAAATGACTGAATAGGTCATGGGTGTCGCTGTTTGGTGGGCTGGTCCAAGGTGATGGACGACAAAGTGGGCCTATGCAGGCGGCGGCATGTGTGCGTGCAAGGATGCCGACAACATGTCATTCATCCCGGGAGCTGCGGCCGAATCGGGTGGTACCGACAATGGCGAGGGACAGAGCACGCGACGGCATCGCGTTAGGGTTGTGACCCAAAAGGAGTGGCGCGTTTTGGGTGTCGAGCGGCTTGTGTGCCATTGCCATCCGGGAAAGAGAAGAGGGGGCGTCCGTAGGCGCGAGCACTGTCCGCCTCTACGCATTCCAAACCCATATTTAAAACGAAAATAGATAGTTCGACGCTCCTCAGTCTGTTTGCATTGGAAAGCTGGACTGGGGTTTTTGTGTCCTCTATCCGCACATACTGAAACGGGTGGCTGCTGAAGCTTCCACTCTATACCTACCTGTCTCGCGCTCCGTTTCTGTTAACCTGTCATGCACCAGAAAAAATAAGAGAGACGAGTGCCATGTACAAATGGCGGTTCACATGTGTTGGAATTGCGTGCGTCCTGCAAAGTTTGCCAACAGTTCCTACAGACCACAGAATTGGAGCCAAAATGTTTGATCCACGCATAGTCAAACTGAAGTGATCAGATCAGGTCAGTTGGTTGCACGGTTCATGTACAACCGATGGCTGCAGACCGGCCGGGGTACTAGTAGGCCATGAGAGGAGTGGAAGGCGAGGCAGAGACGTCATTGAAGACGCGGACACCGGACGGTTCATGTACGGCCGGTCGGCCGATTGGCCCATACGGCCATAAACCACGAACTCCCCAGCCGAGGGAGACGCGGACGGGGCAGCCAAAGGGACAGCCCGAGTACGCTTTTCTTTCGGTAGCGCGAGGCGGCGGTTAACGAGCGAGCGGTGCACGAATCCGGCGGGCCTCAGCGGTAGGAGTGCACCGTGCACGGCGGAGAGGTGCACGACCGAGGACCACCGTGGCGAGAGGAGGTGGGTCGCGCGCCGCTTTCTAGGGCACATGCGGCCGCGAGAACGTGTCACCCATGTGCCGCGCTCCTTGGTAGTTTGGCCTTTCCATCGTGGTTGTAGTCTTGTAGGTAGAGTTAACAATAGAGAAGAACCCGCCTATGGTTGGGTGGGTAAGAAGACAGTGCATCCCAAGCCATCCATTTTGGTATCTTATTAAAGCTGAAATATTGTGTATGCGTGTTTGCGTGAGCGTTTACGTTTGTACTGTTTTCGTAAAAAAAAAAAGTTAAGAATAGAGCGGTGACAAAACTGTATGGTGCCATATTTATTTTCATATTTTTTTTCATACATAAAAATGAATTCAAAAATCCTGAAAGCAGAAACAAAACCAGATACGAACTAAATACGGTGCAGAAACGGAGCGATGTACATGATTACCGTAACCAAGAGAAACTTTAAACCATGCAAAAAAAAAGATATCTCAAGCACTATCAAGCAATTAATAAACCTTTTTTCCTAATTTTACCATGTTGCTCGATTTGAGTCATAGCGAAAGTGGTACTATATAGGGTTGATGCATTAGAATCATGTGGGAACCTAATACCTAAGGATATCCTTAATGCTCATACATCCTAAGTGAGAAAACCCATCAAAAAGTAACCGTGTTGTTGGTTATTGTTTCTAAGTAGGATTTAGAGTCGGCCGAAACGTTGTCCTAGTGTATGGATGATGCATGTAAAATGCATACATGAAATTTGTAGTTTATTGTGTTAAAATCATTACTATTTTGCAACTTTATTATATTTACTAGTATTAACTTACTAATAGTTGCAAATAAAGGAGAAGTTCTTGTTTTACACTTTGTTGTGTAAGCAACACACAAATATAGAAGGAAACCGCTCATTATAGCGAAATTCGGAGTTTACTGGAATCTAACCTTGTAGAACAATTTTTAAGAATTTCCACTAAAACCCAAGACGGCATCCAATGGAAAAAAGTCAAAACATGAAAGCTGTTGGAATTTTTTTTGTCAATCATTCTAGGCATAAAATTCGTCCCAAACAATAAACCTAAAATCAAGCAAAATGAGAGCGGAGTCCAGAAGCAATTTTGGGTGTCCGAAAGATTGTGACGTGTTTTACTCCAACTCCTAAACCACGACTTTACGGGTCATAAAGGACATAGAGGAGTCCTAGAAGGATCTAGAAGTGCCCAAAAGCCCTTGGATTAAAAGGGAATCCATCGCATGGCCTAGATTGCATCTCCGCCTCTATATATTGAGGGGAAACCCTACTTTTGGAGAAACCCACCTATTGTGATGAAAATACTTTCTTCCTTGAGATACATGTTCCTACTTTACTCACTTGTTTAACTTGCTTGCAATAGTTCACTTGTAGTATTTGCTTCCAGTGATCTACCGTTTCCTAGATAGAAGTAAAACAACCTCACACACTCTAGTATTGCTTTGCACCAAAGGCATATACGTGGATTATAGGGCTTTGGAGAATAGATGGTTTACCTTCAGCTCCTCGTGAGTTCGACACTCAAATATACTTATCGAATTGTCCTAGTGTTGTTCCCTGCACTTGGGGATTATCAATGGACGAGGTTAGTAGTATTCCGACCTTAGCCAAAACCTGCCAGGATGTGTTCTATAATTCCCGAGGCTGGAACTCTACGTGACCATTGCTCAGAGGGTCCGTGCAACGCAGATAAAAATCATGTTAGGCAGATTTCTTGGAAGATTATAGAAGATTCATTTTGCTCCACCGGGGAAAAGGTTTTTCAGCACCATGTCCCCTAGCATTATTCACCACAAAAAGGTTTGAGATCTTCCCAACCCTTCCATGAATCTTGCATAATTTTTATGGAAGAAAGAGGAGACCCTGATCTACGGTTCCAACGAGACAAATTTGATTCCCCTTGATTTCCTCATAAATTTTGTTGCCCTTAGATTTTCGGGGAACTTATTAATAGGTCTTTGGACCACCTAATGACGATTACAGACACTAGCTCAGGCAAAAGGCACGCTGCCACCCCCCCCCCCCCTCCATCACAGGAGTCGTGCAATTCTGATCATAGTGGTTGTAGTAGAAAGACGAGAAACCGTCGTTCTAAGGTCTCATAGGACCATTGCACTAGAGCATCAACCATTGCCTAAAAATGAAAACTGTAGCTAAAAAAAGCCTAGTCTCAAAGCATACCAACAAACAGGAATACCGACCGCATCCCAGAAGATCCACCAGACACACAATTCAACACGCCCTCCACCTGCGCAAGGTGCACTGCTAGAACAAGGATAAGGCGGGGATGTCCTTATTCTGACTTTAAGAATGTCACCGCCACCTCACCATCCTGGAAAAAAAACATGAAAAGTCCTAAATCAAGAATTCTCGCAAGAGAGAGATTGGAGTTCGCCACACCTCTAAGGCCCAAAATGCCACCAGATGTGGGGCGGACAGGCGGCCACGTCGTCGGAGGGCACATATTCATCGATTCATCCGCCAGGTTGATATCTTTCATCTTTCACTAATCATGTAATGAAAGGCATTCGTTCTGTATACTGCGAACAATTATTTAAGTAATAACTATTTCGCTGGCTGGCGAGGTGGCACAATTACTACTGCAATGTTGTTTCAAACAAAATATGCAATGCCATGCCAAGCTGGAGAAGGGCACTAAGCGAGGAAAAATATTGGATGCAACTACAAAATTGTCAGCCACTTTATACGCTTATGATGTGATCAATCCTATCAGTTGATTTTCCCATTTTCGGAAACACATAATCAAAATTACAGAAATTCTCATCGTCTTCCTCCTCTTTATTGCCCTGCCACTTTCTACAGATTATTCACTGAACAAACAAATTAAGATGCGTGTCCATGCTTTATTTAATTAGGCGCAAGGTGCTGATGTTGTTTACCAACCGTTGTGAGAACCCCAGCTATTTGGCCAACGTCGTCAGAGTAGATAAGGCTCCACCAACGAAGCTTCCATGAGTTCTTCTGAAGAAACAGTATTCTTTGCATGAAACATTTACCTGCAAATGTACCTAGCGAGCAAGTTCAAATATGTAGATAGATCGTGGTAATGCATCTGTCTAGCTTCTACCTGAAGCATTTCCTTTTCATGATTGAAACGATGCCGCAAGAATTGAGTTCGAAACGTGTGCTGGGACACGACATTATTTGGGATCCCTATCGATGCCATGTCCGATCACGCGCTCATGCTAATTAATAAAAGCGCCCCACTAATGATACTTCCTAGCTAGCTCAATTATACATAATCTTGCCAGTGATACAAAGCATGTATATTATTACAGTATTAATATACACATTGGCTTTCTGTAGAATGTGTTCCATCTAAGTTTCGTCGAAGGAGAGAGCAGCCAGATGCTCGCGATCGCATCTTGAGCTCTGGCACTGAACACTATCTCATTCAGAAATCGAATACTGAGAGACTGAAGATCTCAGCCTTCGCGGCGGCATGGCGAAAACCATTCATGTCTACTCGTGGCGACGCATGCATGTCTTAGCAACACAGCCTGTGTGTGTATGTATATGCGAGTTCTTTAAGCCGAACACGACTGGGCACGAACGGATGTGCCGCATGATTCCGCGCTGCGGAGCTGGATATTCCTTTCCTGAATTGAAGATGACGATTTACATACATACATAATTCTGCAGAATATTATGAGTGTAGGCGCCAGTGTACAGTAGATCGACGATCATGTATTGCATATGGCGCCAGTGTAGGCTCCTCTCGCGTTGCTCCTCCAGGCGACCGAGAGGGGCAAACCCTAGCCGCCGCCACCTCGTCCATCCTCCCCCTCTCTCCCTTCTCGTCGCCCCCCGAGGTGCTGCCGGCCGAAGGCAGCGGCGCCGGTGAAGGGGGCGGCGGGGATTTGGCCCTTGGCTGCGGCCCCCGACGCCTAGCACAGCCGCATGGAAGGAAGGTGGCCGGGCTGGGCTTGCCAGGGCAGAGGCCGTTGCCCGGCGACGCTTTCCAGCCCCGACGCGTATCCCCCTTGGTCGGCGACTCCGGCAGTCGCTCCTCCGTCCGTGGCGGCGGGTGGCTCTCGGGATCTGACGGCTCGGTGGCGGCGGCCTTCGGTGCTGGAGGGGCTGCTGGTGGTGGTCTCGGCGGGGGCCCTGGACGCCGGAGCGGAGGCTCCGGATGGTGGCAGCGGTGCCGTCTTCTTTTCGGCGAGCGGTGACCCGTGGCCCTGGCCGTGTGGGCGGCAGGGTGGCGGCGAGATCTAGTCCAGGGTGTCATGGCGGTCGGTGAAAACTGAGCCTCGACCTCGGTCTTGGCGGATGATGGCGGCGTCGGTCAACGTCGTTACCTTGTCGAAGGCGTCATCTTTGCCCGTCTTGGCACTGCACTCGGCGAGTTGGGGATGCACGGCTGCCGGTGAAAACCGTGCTCCGACCTCGGTTGGCGGACGATGGCGACGTGTCGCGCCGCTACCTTCTTGAAGGCATCGTCGTCGCAGTCTGCGATCTCTCACTCGTGCTGCTCCGGGGGAAACCCTAGGTCCGGGTCTCCCGGATCGAACGATGGCGGCGCGCCCTGCGTCGTTCTACCTCTTGGGGCATCGTTTTTGGAGCAGCTGCTGGATGTTGGCGGATGTTGGTGGAGTGGTATTCATCTACCACATTGTTGGCGTTGAGTCTTGGTGGCATGGTGCTGCAGGGCATCGACGACGGATGCGGGGTGATGTATGCGTGCAGGATGGTGGAGCCGTCTGGCGTCATGGTGGCATCGACGGCAGGTCTTGCAAGGTTAATGCGATGATCTCTCTTGGAAATGGAGTCGAGGAAGACGTCGGTAGCAACTTCTATGGCGTGTGCGTTGGCGTGCGCGGAGAGTCTGCTTGACTGGATGTGCTTCTCACCTGCTATTGGGTGGTTTGGGAAGGCATTTGGTTTTTGGATGATGTGAGTTGGTGTATTGTCACCCCCTTCATCCCACTGTAGGTTTAGTGAGGTGGTTTCGAGGTTGATCCTTTGTATCGTTCTTGGAAGGTTTTGTGAATAATCTAATAAAAAACCCGTGTGCATCCTTTGGATGCAGAAGCTGGGGCGATATTTTCCCCATTTCGAAAAAAAAATATATTGCATATGCAAATGCAGCACAAGATTCCAAGTGTAGACGTGTAGCGGGCGAAAGCGACAGCTGATCTATATGTTGGCACGTGAACTGGACCGGCTAGCCGTGCGGTGGTAGCGAGTTAGTGTGCTACGAGTCGCCCTCTGTTTTTGTTAACTGCAAGGACATAAAGGACCACCTGCCTCAATAAATTGTCAAAAAGGACCACTTACAGATGAAATTGCTAAAAAACACCACCTTATAGTGGCGGCATGTCTTACCAGGCAATACGTGGCATTTGCCGCTGTAGCCTATGGCGGCAGGTCCTGCCGCTGTACCCTATGGCGGCACGTTAGTCCGATCCGCATCGCCGTCGCGATCATCGTCGTCGTTGTACTGCGCCTGGTGACGACGCGTCGACGCCTCCTGTCTTCGTGGACGAGCCGGCGGTGCAGCCGCGAAGGGAAAATCCCTGTCGCCCATGAAGTCCGCACTTCTTCTCCTATCCGTCTCCATCAACAGATACATACACCAACTCGGTGAGTCGATGGCATACGCCGGATCGGCGCGGAGGTCCGGCGGCAGGTACCGCCTCCTTCGCCGGATCTCCGCGCTCCGATCAGGCTCGCGCGCAGGGACTGGAGTGTGGTGACCCTGCATACCACTGCATGTTGTAGTATGCCAGTCGTTGATATAACATTCACGAAGTACCATTCCGCAAATATTACATCCCTCAGAGTAGTACAACAGAATATAGCAGGTCCATGACTCATTCATTTATTATTACAAGTATCATACACATATCGTCTTGGAGCTCCTCTTGGGTCCTAAGAGGGATACTCCTGAGTTCGAGGCGAACCCAACTTAACTTACAATATAGAAGTCTCATTAAGTTATACATTTATTTCAACGAGCAGCTAAGTACTAAGAGTTCGCACTGCTCGGCTACTACTACTATTTGGTGCATCTAGGCTTGATCTCCTCCGAAAGCCTCCCCGGTTCCGTAGACTATAAGGTAGTCTACCCTTCAACACCTCCTGAGAGGTCTGGTTCTTCATAGCCGATGATCTCGGCTCCTTCAGGGTTGTCGCAGTCCTCCAGACGGTTCAGACAATCTAAGCAAGGGATTTAAGAGTGGGATGAGTACGAGCGTACACAACAAGTTCATTATAGATAAGAGGTGTTTAACGCACTAGCTACGATATTAGACCAGAAAATCTAATACCAATGCAGGTTTTGATAAACATTTCTTCAAGAGGTTACTTTTATTTCAAAGAGCTATGTCCGGCAGCCTTCACCGGTTTACTAGAACTTCATGGAGCTCCTTTCCGGCCGCGTTCGCAGTTCCATATCCCGGAACAGGGAGTGACATGTCACGGTTCTTTACACTCTGCAGAGGTGTGTTGCTTTACCCATAAGAGATCTTAACCTTGGTGCCAACCGGGCAGCTTTCCCGTCCACACTTCCTTCGGTGTGAGGCCCGGTATAAGGTCTAGCCAATCACGTTCCTCCGCTACCTCGAACACCCACCCTTTGTTGCATGCCCCGACCCTAGGTCCTCGCCGGTCCCATTATTCCCATAGATTTCAGGGTGGACCCCGACCACGACGAAAGTCTGGGATCGAACCAAACTCCTTCGCCGGTAGCTGCAACCCATCATAGACCGCAATACCGTGGGGACTTAGGACTCCCCAGCCTCACCATCTTGCTCCTTCGGGCGACAAGTGTACTACGGACAATGCCGTGGGGACTTAGGACTCCCCAGCCTCACCAGGCTTGCCCCTTGGATTACAAGTGTACTACGGTAAAGCGCGTCCGTTGATGAACGAGAGGTGGAAACACTTTTGACTACTCCGTCCCACTCCGGATCTTATGGTTAACACGGGTATTACGGCACAAGAATCACTGGCGACATTTGTTGTTTAATCCTAGATGGATATAACCCTTGCAATGGAACCTCCACCATATCAACACAATCCATGGTTCCATTGCCAACCACATAGTCATATTCATAGTTATGAAAATAGTGGTTTTGATTTTTATGCGATAGTGATAATCATAGTACTTTGCAAGTAATTTGATAGAAATACTCAAATGACATGAGCAAGTGATGAACTTGCGTGAACACCGCAAAGTTTTGCGGTTGGATGGTGTGGACTGACCCTTGTCCTCTCGTTTCTGAAAAATAGCATCATTGTCCGATAAGGGCAATGGTTAAAGAAGCAATTATGCATGATTCCAGTTTTAGGGTTTGTTCCCCCTTCCGATGACATTATTATTTCATGTAAGAGGTTAATACTAAGATAGATTTGGAGATACTCTATTAAAAGTAAAATTACAACCTTGAAATGTTGTCAAGGTGTTTTTAAAGTCCAATTGCATTAATGGACTTATTTTATTTATTGAAAATAATATGTGTGATTTAAATCATTATTTAAATCATCAAATTAAGACTTATTCTTAATTATCTTCAAAAATTCTCTTTGATATTTTATTTGGATAGAGAATTTTATGCTGATTGATTTTCATATTTTTAATTATTTTTTTAGAGCTCTTATCAATTTTCTATTTAATTTCAAAGTTTCTGGTTTTAAATGAAATTGTGAAATGTCTATATTGCCCCTGGGCCCACCTGTCAGGGTGGCCCAGCGGGTTAACCCTAACCCGAGCCACTCGGGCTCGGTCGGTCGCACCGACCCCTTTCTTCCCCACGCGCTCGCGAACCCTAACCTCCCTTTCTCTCTCGCGACGCCGTGGTCGCCGCCGCCTTCACCGAAATTTTTCCGGCCGCCACCGGCCATCCCCGCCGGCGAGATGGGTATCAATCGAACCGCCGTTCGACGGCGCTTCGATTGATCCGCGTCGATCTGCCTTTCCTCGCCGCTGTTGTTCTTCCCTGTAACACCCCAAATTTCAATAAAAAGAAAGTTAGAGAATTCCAGAAAGCAAAATTTCAAACCAACAAAAACTTTTTAATTTGCATATAGGACCATGCATAGGATTTGTGCATTTGATTGATATGCCATGATGATTGCTATTACTTGTATTTGAGATGCTCTAAAACCCTAATGTGATCATAGGAAGATCACCAACCAAATAAATCAAAGAGGAAGAAATTCCACTAATTGAAAAACCCTAAAAACCCTCACATATGCCCTATGGCATTTTTATAAAATTTGACCCTAGACCTATTTGGTTTTCACCATTAGTTGAATAATGTTATTAAACACTTATTACAACTTTTGGAATCAAAGAATCACAATTCAAATGAAATTCAAACCCAAAACTAGCTCACATATGATAATGGTCAAATTGGACAATTATAGTCTGATCACCACTTTGAGCCCTTGCCATTCAATTTTCCCAAACCAACTCTTGCTAACTCTTTGCACCATTTCAAAGTCAACATCAAGGTGAACAACTTTGGTGAAGATCATCATGCCAAAATCATCTTTGATCATGAGCAAGGCTCATCCAAAGTCACAACTTTTTCACATATGCAACATTCTCCACTTAGCCATTTTTGCCAATTCTTGATTTCTAATTTTTCCACCACCACCTCAAATCACCTCTGGTCAAATACAACTTATCCAAACACTTACTTTTCAAGTACATTCACCATTTGAATATTTTCAAATTTGGATATTTTTGCAAATTACAAATTCGGGCACTATTTGCAACTATTGCAAATAGTGATCTATTACACCTAAACTCCCCTAACCTACACCATTGTGTCCCCTGGTCCCCTCTAACCCTAAATGGAGCATAGTAATGCTAAGGGAGAGAGAGAGCAAGCTAGGGCATGGCCATGCCGGCCATGCCACACACATGTCGAGCTCTCCCCCTCCCCTCTTCTTCCCTGGCCGTGGCCACCTTGCCAAACCGCACCAGCACACCACCCTAGCGCCGCCTACACTCGCCATTGTCGAGCTCGAGCACGACACACGCCGGACGACGCGCGCCCTGGACGCGCTCACCATGCCGGTGACGTCGCGCGTGGACATGCGCGCGGACGTCACAGTACACGCGCCGCGCCACCACCTCGCTCTCGCCCTGGACCCGTTCTCGACGCCTTGAGCATCCACGCGCCACCTGGACACCGCCAGACAACGCCTCGACCACGACCCGCACCCACCGCCACCGGAGAAGGAGACCCTGCTCCGCCGCGGGCGCGACAGACCTGGAAGCAATGCGACACAACCAGGCCCTCCCCAACCAAGCTGTCGCCGCCATTCGCCTCGCCTGGACACGTAGAACCCCTCTGCACCCTCGCCTAGCTCGATAGCTCGCCGGAGAAGCCGCGCCATGGTCGCCCGCATCACTGCCCCGCAACCCTCATGCGATTCTATAAATAGGGAGTTCCCTGGACAGAACCAAGCACACCATCTCACTCCCCACCTCTCACTGCTTCTCAACCACCACTCCACCCATCGAATCATCGCCGGAGCTGCTCCAATTTGAAGATCGATGCCGCCAGTACCCGGAGGTCGCCGCCGTCGATTGGAGCTGTTCCAGGAGGAGCCACCGGTACCAGGAGCTCCGCCGTCGTCCACAACTTCACCACGCACACTGCCATCCCTCGCTGGAGCACTGGTTAGCCCACCGACCCCCTACTGCCGCCGCCGCATCGTCTGGTTCTCGTCGGCGACGACGATGAACCACGGCCGTTCGATCTGATTCTAATCCTACGCCCCACATTGAAACTTACCGCTTCGGCGTTTAACCCTCGCTGACAGGCGGGACCCATTGTCAGGCAGCCCGTGCGGCACTGGACCGTGGCTGGGATGGCCTTGGGCCGTTTTTAAACCTTTGGGCCCAGCTAGCTTTTCCCGCCGGCCTTTTTAATTCAAACTGGGTTTAATTAATTCAAATAATTTTGAATACTGCTGCCACTTTGAAATTCAATAGATTTAAATTGGCTAAACCAAATTTGATGAACTTTATATGGTTGGAAAGCTAGAGAAATTATCTACAACATGCCACTGGTCCCATGACCAGATTCTTTGTAGAATTAATGTGATAAAAATAACAAGGCAGGGACTTTTCCGTATTCAAATAAATCTTAAAAATCAACCAAAATAGATATTAAGTTAATTCCAACTCTAATAGCTCACATTTGACTTACACTAATTGTTTCTGCAATCAAATGGTGTGGTCACTTTGCATGATCATGCCCTAGTTTAATTAATGGATCATTTGACTAGTTTAACTAGTTGATATTGTCCAAAACTATTAAAGTAAATTATGTGGAGTCTTATACTTCATTTAAACTTGTCTCACATGAATTCATGGGATGTTTGGACCCCTGGTTCCAAACTCTCTTATATGAATTACTTGAGATTTAAATCATATGTAGTGATATTAAATGATATGAGGTGATCTACCTCATTTAAATCATTTTCCCAAATGATGATGATGAACATTTGACTTAGGTCAATATGAGTTCATATATGATTGTTTGAGAAATTAAATCTTAAGAAGATTTCAATGAGAGGAAATTATTTCTCAAGAACCCTATGGAAACTATCATTTACATATTAAATACAAAGAAGTGAATTCTAGATTTAAACCACACAACCCATGCACCCTAGTTAATTTATTGGTGTGCATAGAATAGTTTGTGTGTTATATGTGATGTATGGAATAGCCATTGAATTAGTGACTAATTATACTCGTATTCAAATTTAGACGGTAGCACCGGAGAGTACGCCGAAGAAGAAGGTTGCTACCAGGAGGAGGAGGAGGAACAGTTTGAGAACTACCAAGGCAAGCTAATATTCTTGCAAAGTGCAAAGCCCATTGGGGCAAGGCACCATGATTCTTATCTTATCTTACATAAGCCTATCCCAAGTTTTTACCTTACAAGTCTTTACTTGTTTTCTCAATGAGTTACTTTTATAGTTAACCTTGGTCAAAGTACAAGTTGGTTATTAGAGTAGTGAAGTTAGTCTCTTCCAAGCTAAGCAAGATAGCACCCCTCATGATTTAGAGCTAGTGCTAATGAAATAAAACTTGACTACTCTAGATGGGAACAATGTGATTTTGAAATGAATTTGAAACCTTGGAATGAAGATGCATTCCATTGAATGATTTTTGAAGGTGAATATGACCAAGAGAAGATGGTGATTTTTGATAAACAATGATGTTGGTTTGAATGCGATACCTTTCCAATTATTAAGTACCCCCACAATACCTGATTATGGGTAGGGCTTAACTGGAAGTTTATGCGTCTTAGTATGGGTTCCTCTCGAACACACGTCATAGGGGTTACGCTTGAGGCTGCCTCCGTTGTTGAGAAATGATGTGAAATTGAGGTGAATTGTACGGCCAAGCCCTGTGTAGTTCCCAGGTTGACAGTTGGTCTTCACTGGGAGGCCAAGCTCATGGGGAGAGGTGCTCATACTAGGATTTGTAAGTGAAAGGTTATGGTTGATGATCCGCGTCATCGTGTTACGATGATTCGGGGTAATCCCGACGGATGAAATCAAATGTTGTGGCACAAGTGTGCAACCTCTACGAGTGTAAACCTATTCGAATAGCCGCGTCCACGGTTACGGACGGTTGGAAAGGCCATACGAGTTTCCGATGTCATATCTTTGAAAATGATGTTGAAAGATGATGGTGAAATGACTTGTGGTGAATTGAATTGAAATCACCACTTGAAAGGTGGGAATGACACTAATGTTCCCACTTGAGTTAGTTAGCACTTGAATAAGCTTTTCTCAAACTTTGTGAACTAAAACTAGCTTTATGCAAATAAACTAGAGCTTAGCAAACCATACTAGAAATGTCTAGCACTTACATTAGTATTAGTTTGCGAGTACTTAAAGTACTCACGGCTTTGTCCCTGGCTATTCAAATGGCCAGAGTATGAAGATGAACAAGGAGATGACCAGCAGGACGCCTACGACAACTAAGCGCCTTCCGACGTCAAGCGTTGGCCTGTGGACTAGAGAGTCCTTGTATCTTACGCTTCCGCTATGTTGAACTATGAACTTGTGTTTGTTCGTTGATCGATAGATCAACTATTCGTGTAATATGGATCATGTGATTCCAAATTTGTAAGACTTATGGTTTGTAATGAATAATGACTGTGATACTTAACTATTATGCCTCGCAACAACAATATTCCTGGGATTGCGATGTATGACATAATAGACATTCGGACTTAAAAATCCGGGTGTTGACAAGTTGGTATCAGAGCCATTGTTTGACCTTAGAAGACCTTAGTTAGAATGGGCGTTCTGAAAAACTTAACTTTGAAATCAAAATGAAAGAAAATATTTGTGAAAATTTACTACACTCTTGTCTTTGAGACTTTGCCAAAATTTGATGAATCATGTTTTATCTTATTTGAATCAACTTAAAATTTTGCCACACTTTGCACTCTCTAACTTACTCATCCAATTCTCTTTCAGATGGAGCCGAATGAACCCATCAACACCAAGTTCTACCAGCTTGGGAACGGAGGGAGCTTGATCTTCGAGCACGACCTCAACGCCGTCTCTGACTTCCTTGGGCGCCCACACCCTGAGTTTCACGGGGTTCAGCTGGACGACACGCCCGGAGGAGAGTTGCAGTGGGTGATCACTACCGACTTGAATGGCAAGATGGAGCCTCCCACCTCGGAGAGGATCCTCTTCTCCTTCTGCGAGAGCAACTGGCTCAACGGACTCGCACGTGGCCTTCAGGAGGCACTTGCGCGCCTCTGTGGACAGAACGTGGTGCGCATCCTCGCCTCTCGCTACGCCCACCTTGTGAGGCGTGATGCTGCGGGAGTGCCCATGGAGTTGCAGCCGCACCCGGAGTTGAGGCACCATGCTGAGCATCTGGACTTCATGCTCTACCAGACTCAGAGGGACCTCGACGCCACTCGCGCTTACGCGAACCAGACCCATGCTCATATCACCGAGCAGGGTGAGGCGATCAAGCTACTCAACAACGACCGCAAGAGCCTTCGCCAGCAGCGTGCCAAGAAGGACGCTACGATTCGTCGCCTTCGCGCCCGGATCGCGTCACTTGAGGCCACTGTCAAGGCCCGGGAGGATCAGATTCGTCAGCCGGAGGATGACGACGGAGGCATCGACATTCAGGGAGGAGACGCCTTCCGAGCGACGACAACGACTTTGAGGAGGACGAGAACACCGAGGAGGAGGACTACGAGTTCCTGGAGGCAGGACCCGACGACTACGTCCCGATCGATGTCGAGGATGAGGAGTAGTTGCACTAGTCTCACTTTTGTAGGTGTGAGTTGTATCCCGTCCCTTGTATCGTAGCATGAGAATGGTTCTTAAAACCATTGGAGGATGTGTGTGTTAGCTTGTACTATGTGTTTGAATGAATGAATGAATGTTATGTTTGTCATGAAAAGATTACAAGTTTTCAAATGTTTTTCAAACTTAACCAAAATGAACCATAGAATGTTCCCTCTTATCTCATGATCTTCTATATCTTCAGATGGCCCCTCCAAATCGCACCAACGACGCGATGCTGCAACTGCTGCAAACCATGCTTGCCGACCGGGAAACCGAAAGAGCCGAACGCCAAGCCAACCTCATCGCCTTGCAGAACATCGCCAACCAAGGCCATGGAAATCATGACCACCCCGGATCCAAACTCAAGAACTTTCAAAACACCAATCCCCCGGTGTTTAGCAAGACCGAAGAACCCCTCGACGCCGACGATTGGCTCCAGACTATGGAGAACAATCTGGAGGTAGCCGGAGTGGAAGCCAACGAGAAAGTCTTGTTCGCCACCCACTATCTCGCTGGACCAGCCCGTGCTTGGTGGACAAGCACCCGTGCCATGAACGGAGGTCAATTCATGACCTGGGAGGATTTCAAACTCAAGTTCAGCAAGTACCATGTACCCCCGGGTCTTATCAAGAAGATGAGGGATGAATTCCGTGAGCTGAAACAAGGTCGCATGACGGTGGTTGAATACCGCGACAAGTTTCTCACACTGTCGAGGTATGCCCCTGATGAGACCGACACCGTTGAGAAGAGGAAGGAGAGATTCCTGAACGGACTGCATGATGAGATGCAGACTGTCCTCGTCAACATCCCCTTCGCCGACCTCGAAGCCCTTGTTGACTCCGCCATCCAGATGGAGGGCAAGTTGAACCAAGCCAATGAGAACCGCAAGCGCCGCATGGCGAATCAGAGTGGATCAAGCCACCCCCAGAAGTTTCGCCCTAGCTCAAGCGGAGGTTTCACTCCGAGAAACAACAAACCCCAGATGCAGAACCCTCGCCCCGGTTATCAGAACCGGAGTGGAGGAAACTCCAAGCCAGGAGGCTACAACAACAACAACAACTACAACCGCGCTCCACCCCGAGCCCCTAACAACAACAACAACAACACCAACACCGCTCCCAGAACCGGAAGCAATGCCGTTCCCGTTGCGAACAAGCAGGACAAGACCACTATCACTTGTTATGAGTGTGGTGTAGTGGGGCACTACTCCAACGAGTGTCCCAAGCGTCTTGCCAAGCTCGCCGGGAACACCGCCGCACCTCGCTCAGCAGCAACGCCATGTCTCCACCGGCAAGAAGTTCGCCCCCAACAACCCCAATAACCGCAACGGCCGCCTCTACCACATGAACGCCGAAGAAGCCCAGGAAGCACCCGATGTTGTACTGGGTATGTTTTCTGTCAACCACATCCCTGCCAGAGTGTTGTTTGATTCCGGAGCATCTCATTCTTTTGTCACCGAAGACTTTGCATCAACAAGTAAAATTCAACCCCTCAGCTTGAAGCATGTTATGATAGTTCAAATCCCCGGATCAACCACCAAAGCCAGAAAATTTTGCAAAAATGTACCAATCAAAATCCATGATGTAGATTTCTATGCCAATCTCATCATTCTTGGAACCAAAGGTTTGGAAGTTGTCCTAGGAATGGACTGGATGTCAAAACACAATGGATTGATAGACTGTGCCAAGAAAGCCATAACCATGACTAGCAGCACCGGTATCGTAGTAGAGCACGTCTCTGAAAAACTACCCAGAAAATTTACCTGCAACCAAAGTGTATCCAAGCCAACTCTGGATCAAATCGGGGTCGTTTGTCACTACCCCGATGTGTTTCCGGATGATCTACCCGGTATGCCCCCGGATCGGGATATTGAGTTTATCATCGAGTTAATCCCCGGAACTGGACCCATAGCCCAGAGAGCCTACAGCATGAACGCAACCGAGCTTGTGGAGCTAAAGAAGCAGATAGATGATATGTTGGCCAAAGGTCTGATTAGACCAAGTGCATCCCCCTGGAGATCACCCGTCTTGTTTGTGGACAAGAAGGATGGTGCAAATCATTTATGTACGGATTATCGTAAGCTTAACGATGTTACCATCAAAAACAAATACCCCCTACCCAAGATAGAAGACTTGTTCGATCAACTCACTGGATCCAGAGTTTTCTCCAAGATAGATCTTAGAACTGGATACCACCAACTGAAGATCCGAGCCACCGACATTCCAAAAACTGCCTTTACCATCAGATATGGGTTGTATGAGTACAACGTCATGTCGTTTGGACTGACCAATGCCCCCGCTTACTTCATGAATCTCATGAATAAGATCTTCATGAACTTTTTGGACAAGTTTGTCGTTGTTTTCATCGACGACATCCTAGTCTACTCCAAGTCCGAAGAGGAACATGAACAGCATTTGGAGATTGTCCTAGAAACCCTTAGACAAAGCACAAGTTATATGCCAAGTTTAGCAAGTGTGAGTTTTGGCTGGAAGAAGTTGGATTCCTGGGACACATCTTGTCTGCAGGAGGAATTGCCGTAGATCCCGCCAAGATCAAAACTGTTATGGAATGGCAAGCCCCAACCACCCAAACCGAGGTCCGCGCTTTTCTTGGATTAGCCGGATACTACCGCAGATTTGTAGAAGGTTTTTCGAGCATCGCTCGACCAATGACCCGACTGCTGAAAAAGGACAGGAAGTTTGAGTGGACCGACAAATGCGAAGAGAGCTTTCAACAGCTCAAGAGTAGACTGACAACAGCCCCAATCCTGATCATGCCAGATATCGCAAAGCCCTTTGACGTATATTGCGACGCCTCCAAGACTCGGACTTGGATGCGTGCTTATGCAAGAAGGCAAGGTTGTATCCTACCTTTCAAGACAGCTCAAGCAACATGAACGAACTACCCAACCCATGACCTCGGGCTTGCAGCCGTGGTCTTAGCCTTGAAAGTTTGGCGTCATTACCTCATGGGTAATCGATGCGAGATCTACTCCGACCACAAAAGCCTCAAATATATATTCACCCAGAAGGAGCTAAACATGAGACAACGCCGATGGATCGAATTGATCAAAGATTACGACATGGAGATTCACTACCATCCCGGCAAGGCCAATGTGGTAGCGGATGCTTTGAGTCGACTGCCGTGTCAGTTGAACTCCATGCTCGCAACTGAACAGCCCAGCTTGCACCAAGAGTTTGAACAGTTCAGACTTGAACTTGTTAGTGAAGGATTCCTAGCCAGCATAGAACTGCAACCCACCTTGGTTGGTCAAATCAAGGAAGCCCAGAAAGACAACGCTAGCATTGACGGAATCAAGAAACAGATAGCCGCAGAAAAGCCCCTGGATTCACCGTAGACGAAGCCGGAGTTCTTTGGTACAAAGAACGTCTCTGCGTACCATCGGACTCGACTTGAAACAAGTCATCCTGCAAGAAGCCCATGACACCCTTTATTCAATCCACCCCGGAGGTACCAAGATGTACCAGGACTCGAAAGAACAATTTTGGTGGCACGGAATGAAGAGAGAGATCGGTAGCTATATCGCCAAGTGTGACATCCGTCGGAGAGTCAAGGCAGAACATCGGCGACCCGCCGGATCGTTACTGACCACTTCAGATTCCGGAATGGAAATGGGACTCCGTAGGAATGGACTTTATCACCGGATCGCCCAAATCCAAGCAAAGGCAATGATTCAATATGGGTAGTTGTCGATAGATTGACCAAAGTCGCCCATTTCATCGCCGTCAAAACCACCTATCAAGGCCCAAAGTTAGCTGAACTTTACATCTCCGAATAGTCGCCCTGCACGGAACCCCCAAATCGATAGTGTCGATAGAGGATCACGAGCTCACCTCAAGGTTCCGGCAGAAAGTGCATGAAGGACTAGGCACTCGCCTAAATTTCAAGCACCGCCTATCACCCTCAGACCGACGGACAAACCGAGAGAGTAAACCAGATACTGGAAGACATGCTTAGAGCATGCGTACTGGAATACGGATCCAAGTGGGAAGACTGCCTACCCTACGCAGAATTCTCTTACAACAATAGCTACCAAGCCAGCCTACAGATGGCCCCCTTTGAAGCCTTGTACGGAAGGAAATGCCGTACCCCCCTGAACTGGTCGGAAGTCGGAGAGAGCCAAGTTTTTGGCCCAGATGTTCTTCGTGAAGCCAAAGAGAAAGTGCACAAGATCCGAGAGTACCTCAAGACGGTGCAATCGAGACAGAAGAGCTACGCCGACAAGAGACGTCGGGAGATGACCTTCGAGATCGGAGACTTCGTCTATCTCAAGGTATCCCCCTTGAAAGGAATGCAGAGATTCCAACTAAAAGGAAAGCTTGCACCCCGATATGTCGGACCTTTCAAAGTCCTCAGCCGCCGAGGTGAAGTATCCTATCAACTGGAGTTGCCCGAAGAGATGTCGGCTGTGCACGACGTGTTTCACATCTCACTCCTCCGGAAGTGCCTTGAAGTCCCGGAGAAGACCGAAGTGTTCAAGAACATCGATCACCGATCGGTGGATATCAACAAGGACCTGACTTACCGCGAAGTGCCGATTCGCATCCTGAAGGAAGCTTACCGAACCACCCGCACCCGAAGCATCAAGTTTCTGAAGATCCAATGGAGCAACCATACCGAGGATGAAGCCACATGGGAACGCGAAGACTTCATGAAGAAGGAGTACCCGCATCTCTTTAGTACCTAACTTTCTTTTCGATCTCGGGACGAGATCTTTTGTAAGGGGGAAGGGTTTGTAACACCCAAAATTTCAATAAAAAGAAAGTTAGAGAATTCCAGAAAGCAAAATTTCAAACCAACAAAAACTTTTTAATTTGCATATAGTACCATGCATAGGATTTGTGCATTTGATTGATATGCCATGATGATTGCTATTACTTGTATTTGAGATGCTCTAAAATCCTAATGTGATCATAGGAAGATCACCAACCAAATAAATCAAAGAGGAAGAAATTCCACTAATTGAAAAACCCTAAAAACCCTCACATATGCCCTATGGCATTTTTATAAATTTTGACCCTAGACCTATTTGGTTTTCACCATTAGTTGAATAATGTTATTAAACACTTATTACAACTTTTGGAATCAAAGAATCACAATTCAAATGAAATTCAAACCCAAAACTAGCTCACATATGATAATGGTCAAATTGGACAATTATAGTCTGATCACCACTTTGAGCCCTTGCCATTCAATTTTCCCAAACCAACTCTTGCTAACTCTTTGCACCATTTCAAAGTCAACATCAAGGTGAACAACTTTGGTGAAGATCATCATGCCAAAATCATCTTTGATCATGAGCAAGGCTCATCCAAAGTCACAACTTTTTCACATATGCAACATTCTCCACTTAGCCATTTTTGCCAATTCTTGATTTCTAATTTTTCCACCACCACCTCAAATCACCTCTGGTCAAATACAACTTATCCAAACACTTACTTTTCAAGTACATTCACCATTTGAATATTTTCAAATTTGGGTATTTTTGCAAATTACAAATTCGGGCACTATTTGCAACTATTGCAAATAGTGATCTATTACACCTAAACTCCCCTAACCTACACCATTGTGTCCCCTGGTCCCCTCTAACCCTAAATGGAGCATAGTAATGCTAAGGGAGAGAGAGAGCAAGCTAGGGCATGGCCATGCTGGCCATGCCACACACATGTCGAGCTCTCCCCCTCCCCTCTTCTTCCCTGGCCGTGGCCACCTTGCCAAACCGCACCAAAGACACCACCCTAGCGCCGCCTACACTCGCCATTGTCGAGCTCGAGCACGACACACGCCGGACGACGCGCGCCCGGACGCGCTCACCATGCCGGTGACGTCGCGCGTGGACATGCGCGCGGACGTCACGCGCACACGCGCCGCGCCACCACCTCGCTCTCGCCCTGGACCCGTTCTCGACGCCTTGAGCATCCACGCGCCACCTGGACACCGCCAGACAACGCCTCGACCACGACCCGCACCCACCGCCGCCGGAGAAGGAGACCCTGCTCCGCCGCGGGCGCGACAGACCTGGAAGCAATGCGACACAACCAGTTCCTCCCCGACCAAGCTGTCGCCGCCATTCGCCTCGCCTGGACACGTAGAACCCATCTGCACCCTCGCCTAGCTCGATAGCTCGCCGGAGAAGCCGCGCCATGGTCGCCCGCATCACTGCCCCGCAACCCTCATGCGATTCTATAAATAGGGAGTTCCCCGGACGTGAACCAAGCACACCATCTCACTCCCCACCTCTCACTGCTTCTCAACCACCACTCCACCCATCGAATCATCGCCGGAGCTGCTCCAATTTAAAGATCGACGCCGCCAGTACCCGGAGGTCGCCGCCGTCGATTGGAGCTGTTCCAGGAGGAGCCACCGGTACCAGGAGCTCCGCCGTCGTCCACAACTTCAATACGCACACTGCCATCCCTCGCTGGAGCACTGGTTAGCCCGCCGACCCCCTACTGCCGCCGCCGCATCGTCGGGTTCTCGTCGGCGACGACGATGAACCACGGCCGTTCGATCTGATTCTAATCCTACGCCCCACATTGAAACTTACCGCTTCGGCGTTTAACCCTCGCTGACAGGCGGGACCCGTTGTCAGGCAGCCCGCGCGGCACTGGACCGTGGCTGGGCTGGCCTTGGGCCGTTTTTAAACCTTTGGGCCCAGCTAGCTTTTCCCGCCGGCCTTTTTAATTCAAACTGGGTTTAATTAATTCAAATAATTTTGAATACTGCTGCCACTTTGAAATTCAATAGATTTAAATTGGCTAAACCAAATTTGATGAACTTTATATGGTTGGAAAGCTAGAGAAATTATCTACAACATGCCACTAGTCCCATGACCAGATTCTTTGTAGAATTAATGTGATAAAAATAACAAGGCAGGGACTTTTCCCTATTCAAATAAATCTTAAAAATCAACCAAAATAGATATTAAGTTAATTCCAACTCTAATAGCTCACATTTGACTTACACTAATTGTTTCTGCAATCAAATGGTGTGGTCACTTTGCATGATCATGCCCTAGTTTAATTAATGTATCATTTGACTAGTTTAACTAGTTGATATTGTCCAAAACTATTAAAGTAAATTATGTGGAGTCTTATACTTCATTTAAACTTGTCTCACATGAATTCATGGGATGTTTGGACCCCTGGTTCCAAACTCTCTTATATGAATTACTTGAGATTTAAATCATATGTAGTGATATTAAATGATATGAGGTGATCTACCTCATTTAAATCATTTTCCCAAATGATGATGATGAACATTTGACTTAGGTCAATATGAGTTCATATATGATTGTTTGAGAAATTAAATCTTAAGAAGATTTCAATGAGAGGAAATTATTTCTCAAGAACCCTATGGAAACTATCATTTACATATTAAATACAAAGAAGTGAATTCTAGATTTAAACCACACAACCCATGCACCCTAGTTAATTTATTGGTGTGCATAGAATAGTTTGTGTGTTATATGTGATGTATGGAATAGCCATTGAATTAGTGACTAATTATACTCGTATTCAAATTTAGACGGTAGCACCGGAGAGTACGCCGAAGAAGAAGGTTGCTACCAGGAGGAGGAGGAGGAACAGCTTGAGAACTACCAAGGCAAGCTAATATTCTTGCAAAGTGCAAAGCCCATTGGGGCAAGGCACCATGATTCTTATCTTATCTTACATAAGCCTATCCCAAGTTTTTACCTTACAAGTCTTTACTTGTTTTCTCAATGAGTTACTTTTATAGTTAACCTTGGTCAAAGTACAAGTTGGTTATTAGAGTAGTGAAGTTAGTCTCTTCCAAGCAAAGCAAGATAGCACCCCTCATGATTTAGAGCTAGTGCTAATGAAATAAAACTTGACTACTCTAGATGGGAACAATGTGATTTTGAAATGAATTTGAAACCTTGGAATGAAGATGCATTCCATTGAATGATTTTTGAAGGTGAATATGACCAAGAGAAGATGGTGATTTTTGATAAACAATGATGTTGGTTTGAATGCGATACCTTTCCAATTATTAAGTACCCCCACAATACCTGATTATGGGTAGGGCTTAACCGGAAGTTTATGCGTCTTAGTATGGGTTCCCTCCGAACACACGTCATAGGGGTTACGCTTGAGGCTGCCTCCGTTGTTGAGAAATGATGTGAAATTGAGGTGAATTGTACGGCCAAGCCCTCGTGCAGTTCCCGTGTTGACGAGTTGGTCTTCACCGGGAGGCCAAGCTCATGGGGAGAGGTGCTCATACTAGGATTTGTAAGTGAAAGGTTATGGTTGATGATCCGCGTACCGTGTTACGATGATTCGGGGTAATCCCGACGGATGAAATCAAATGTTGTGGCACAAGTGTGCAACCTCCGCAGAGTGTAAACCTATTCGAATAGCCGCGTCCACGGTTACGGACGGTTGGAAAGGCCATACAGTTTCCGATGTCATATCTTTGAAAATGATGTTGAAAGATGATGGTGAAATGACTTGTGGTGAATTGAATTGAAATCACCACTTGAAAGGTGGGAATGACACTAATGTTCCCACTTGAGTTAGTTAGCACTTGAATAAGCTTTTCTCAAACTTTGTGAACTAAAACTAGCTTTATGCAAATAAACTAGAGCTTAGCAAACCATACTAGAAATGTCTAGCACTTACATTAGTATTAGTTTGCGAGTACTTAAAGTACTCACGGCTTTGTCCCTGGCTATTCAAATGGCCAGAGTATGAAGATGAACAAGGAGATGACCAGCAGGACGCCTACGACAACTAAGCGCCTTCCGACGTCAAGCGTTGGCCTATGGACTAGAGAGTCCTTGTATCTTACGCTTCCGCTATGTTGAACTATGAACTTGTGTTTGTTCGTTGATCGATAGATCAACTATTCGTGTAATATGGATCATGTGATTCCAAATTTGTAAGACTTATGGTTTGTAATGAATAATGACTGTGATACTTAACTATTATGCCTCGCAACAACAATATTCCTGGGATTGCGATGTATGACATAATAGGCATTCGGACTTAAAAATCCGGGTGTTGACATTCCCCAACCCCTCTGTAACCTAGTCGGTTGATCCACGGCGACCTCGTCGCCGCCGTTGCTCCTGGTGATTTGGCGCGGCCGCGTGCCTCGCCGTGATGCTGCTGGGACCTGTGCGCCTGGCGACGAGCTGGCTTGGCGTGGCCATGGCCTGGCGCCGCCGTTCGACGGCGTGTGCCTCCATGCCGCCATGGCCGAGCTCCTCTCCGCTTCACCAATAAGTTCTCATCTCCTCCGCCCTTCTTCCTCTGTTACCTGTTCTACCTCTTCTCCTTCCTCCTCCTCTTCGTCTAGCTTGGCCACTGGCCTGCTTGTCCTCGTAGAGGTGTTGGCCGTGCCGATGTGTCGTAGTTGCTACGCCTTGCTAGCCGTGTCTACAGCTGCGCTGCTTGTGCTGCCGTGTCTTCGTCGCTGTGCATATGCTCGCTTCGTGTGTGCTTGCTCTTCTCTATGTCTTGCTGTTGTAACTCATGAACTCTTGCTCATGAGCATACTCGTGATGCTTATGCTCAATTAAGTTGCTCATACTGTTGCTATGTGTATCATGCCTCTCCTGTGTGTGCATTTCTTTGCCCCTGGCTTGATTATTATGCATAATCCTTGCATTCTGCAAGTGCCAGTGCCTCTAATTGGCTAACTCCTTGTGCTGTTGTTCATATTAATGCCCTGTTGAGCATGCTTGCTACTAGATCTCACCATCCTTGGATGGTTTGCTCCTGTATATGACTGATTTAGTTATCTGTGATATAGTTGTTAATGTCCTGTGGCTGAGTAATTCATATTCCTAATGTATTGCTGCTGGGCTGAGTCTGTAACATGCTCGTCATGCTTTAGCAAGCTCCCGATGATCAGATGATCATCGGTTGCTTCTAAAGGATGTTGTTTGGTGTCCGTGCCTCACTCGCTACTCATTCTCGTGATGTGTGTGTGTCACACGGGCTTGTGTTGGTGCGTGATGGTGCTTGCTCAAGCAGCTACGATGCTTGCGAGTGATCCACTGGATCATTTGCAAGTGTCCGGTTCATGATTTACTTATTGATATCATTTATCTGTGTTGCCTTAGTTGATTAAGTGGATAATTGATGTGAACTGCTGAGCAGTGATGATCATATAGATTGATTAAGTGAAGCTAGAGGGATGCCAAAAATTGTTGGGAACCCTAGCTCACTCTGAACCCATCTGGGTAATGATGCAGTGGCTTGGTGTGTGGTCTTTTGGGTTTGAGGTAGCCCCGACGGTCTTTTGATGTCTGTCCAAGGGTAGCTCCCCTTCTCGTGGCTTGCCGTGGTTGGTGAATGCATTACCTGGTTAATCCCTCGTTGGATTTCCAGTGATCTTTGATGTTGACAACAACAATAGACATAATCTGTTTAATGTCTGATGGCTTGCTAGGCTTTAGGTGCTAAATGATTTGGAATGGCTAGTTAGGGATTAATCTAGGTTGGATTTCTCTGGTATGTCATCTGGTTGACATGCCAATGTTCCCTTGGGTAATTTCCCTCTTCTGTTCTCTAATTTGCTTGCACCAAAAGGCTTAGTAGCCAGATGATGATACAATAGGGTACTCACTCCCTTTTTTCTTCTGTGATGCATGTGAATGCTTAAGTATGAGCAAGACAGATGCTTGCTCATGATTCTTGTGTATACCTCACTCCAGCTCCTAGAAATAGGGTTGGTGTAGAGGATTGCTTCAGCAATGAATTGGTGCTTGCCCTGCTCCTCCTTGTGAGCTTGTGATCTTGGTTTGATTCTGTGGTGATTTTGGACAGGTCGAACAGTTCTGGCTGTTCTTCCTGTTCTTGCTGTTCTTGGTGTTCTTGGCGGCTTACCCTGCTGGTTGGTCGATGACTGAACTAGGGTTTACTGTGGCAAGGTTTTATATGGTTGGCTCTTCTTTCTCTGGTCGACAGCTCCACCCTTCCCTTTGGTGACTCACTGTGTGTGTGCTGCATGCACACAGCCATGTGAGCAGGCTGTGTGTGTGTGTGTGCTGATGCTCTGCACTTGGCTGTGAGAGTGGATCAGCCCGGTGATACGTCTCCGACGTATCGATAATTTCTTATGTTCCATGCCACATTATTGATGATATCTACATGTTTTATGCATACTTTATGTCATATTTATGCATTTTCTGGAACTAACCTATTAACGAGATGCCGAAGAGCCAGTTGTTGTTTTCTGCTGTTTTTGGTTTCAGAAATCCTAGTAAGGAAATATTCTCGGAATTGGACGAAATCAACGCCCAGGGGCCTATTTTCACACGAAGCTTCCAGAAGACCGGAGAGCTAACGAAGTGGGGCCACGAGGCGGCCAGATGATAGGGCGGCACGGCCCAAGCCCTGGCCGCGCCACCCTATGGTGTGGGCCCCTCGTGACGCCCCTTGACCTGCCCTTCCGCCTACAAATAGCCTTCGTCACGAAACCCCCAGTACCGAGAGCCACGATACGGAAAACCTTCCAGAGACGCCGCCGCCGCCAATCCCATCTCGGGGGATTCAGGAGATCGCCTCCGGCACCCCGCCGGAGAGGGGATTCATCTCCCGGAGGACTCTACACCGCCATGGTCGCCTCCGGAGTGATGAGTGAGTAGTCTACCCCTGGACTATGGGTCCATAGCAGTAGCTAGATGGTTGTCTTCTCCTTATGTGCTTCATTGTCGGATCTTGTGAGCTGCCTAACATGATCAAGATCATCTATCTGTAATACTATATGTTGTGTTTGTTGGGATCCGATGAATAGAGAATACTATGTTATGTTGATTATCAATTTATATCTATGTGTTGTTTATGATCTTGCATGCTCTCCGTTATTAGTAGAGGCTCGGCCAAGTTGATGCTAGTAACTCCAAGAGGGAGTATTTATGCTCGATAGTGGGTTCATGTCTCCGTGAATCCGGGGAGTGAGAGAAACCTCTAAGATTATGGATGTGCTGTTGCCACTAGGGATAAAACATTGATGCTATGTCCGAGGATGTAGTTATTGATTACATTACGCACCATACTTAATGCAATTGTCTGTTGTTAGCAACTTAATACCGGAAGGGGTTCGGATGATAACCCGAAGGTGGACTTTTTAGGCATAGATGCATGCCGGATAGCGGTCTATGTACTTTGTCGTAATGCCCAATTAAATCTCACAATACTCATCATATCATGTATGTGCATGGTCATGCCCTCTCTATTTGTCAATTGCCCAACTGTAATTTGTTCACCCAACATGCTATTTATCTTATGGGAGAGACACCTCTAGTGAACTGTGGACCCCGGTCCTATTCTTTACATCGAATACAATCTACTGCAATTGTTCTACTGTTCTCTGCAAACAATCATCATCCACACTATACATCTAATCCTTTGTTACAGCAAGCCGGTGAGATTGACAATCTCACTGTTTCGTTGGGGCAAAGTACTTTGGTTGTGTTGTGCAGGTTCCACGTTGGCGCCGGAATCCCTGGTGTTGCGCCGCACTACATCTCGCCGCCATCAACCTTCAACGTGCTTCTTGGCTCCTACTGGTTCGATAAACCTTGGTTTCATACTGAGGGAAAACTTTCCACTGTACGCATCACACCTTCCTCTTGGGGTTCCCAACGGACGCGTGCTGTACGCGTATCAAGCTCTTTTTCTGGCGCCGTTGCCGGGGACATCAAGACACGCTGCAAGGGGAGTCTCCACATCCCAATCTCTTTACTTTGTTTTTGTCTTGCTTTATTTTATTTACTACTTTGTTTGCTGCACTAAATCAAAATACAAAAAAATTAGTTGCTAGTTTTACTTTATTTACTATCTTGTTTGCTATATCAAAAACACAAAAAAATTAGTTACTTGCATTTACTTTATCTAGTTTGCTTTATTTACTATTGCTAAAATGGGTACTCCTGAAAATACTAAGTTGTGTGACTTCACAACCACAAATAATAATGATTTCTTATGCACACCTATTGCTCCACCTGCTACTATAGCAGAATTCTTTGAAATTAAACCTCGCTTTATTGAATCTTGTTATGCGAGAGCAATTTTCTCGGTGTTAGTTCCGATGATGTCATGCTGCCCATCTCAATAATTTTGTTGAACTATGTGAAATGCAAAAGTATAAAGATGTAGATGGTGAAATTATAAAATTAAAATTGTTCCCTTTCTCATTAAGAGGAAGAGCTAAAGATTGGTTGCTATCTCTGCCTAAGAATAGTATTGATTCATGGACTAAATGCAAGGATGCTTTTATTGGTAGATATTATCCCCCTGCTAAAATTATATCTTTGAGGAGTAGCATAATGAATTTTAAACAATTGGATAATGATCATGTTGCACAAGCTTGGGAAAGAATGAAATCTTTGGTTAAAAATTGCCCAACCCATGGATCGACTACTTGGATGATCATCCAAACCTTTTATGCAGGACTGAATTTTTCTTCGCGGAACCTATTGGATTCAGCTGCTGGAGGTACCTTTATGTCCATCACTCTTGGAGAGGCAACAAATCTTCTTGATAATATGATGATTAATTACTCTGAATGGCACACGGAAAGAGCTCCACAAGGTAAGAAGGTAAATTCTCGTCGAAGAAACCTCTTCCTTGAGTGATAAGATTGATGCTATTATGTCTATGCTTGTGAATGATAGGACTAATGTTGATCCTAATAATGTTCCGTTAGCTTCATTGGTTGCCCAAGAAGAACATGTTGATGTAAACTTCATTAAAAATAATAATTTCAACAACAATGCTTACCGAACAATTCTAGTAACAACTATAGGCCATATCCTTATAATAATGGCAACGGCTATGGTAATTCTTATGGGAATTCTTACAACAATAATAGGAACACACCCCTGGACTTGAAGCCATGCTTAAGGAATTTATTAGTACACAAACTGCTTTTAACAAATCTGTTGAAGAAAAGCTTGGGAAAATTGATATACTTGCTTCTAAAGTCGATAGTCTTGTTCGCTGATGTTGATCTTTTGAAATCGAAAGTTATGCCTCATGAAAATCATAATAATAAAAATTTTACTACAGCAAATGCCATCCAAGTTAGAATTAATGAGAATATAAGATTGATGGCCGAATTGCGTGCTAGGTGGGAGAAAGAAGAAAATGAAAAAGAAGATAATATAGCTAAAGTTTGGACTATTAACACCACTAGCAATGCTAATGCTACACATGTTGCTGCATCTCCTACTAATAATGGTAAAAGAATAGGTGTTAGCAATGTTTCTACTTCAAATGCAAAGCGCGAAAAACTGCCTGAAACTGCTAAAACTGCTGAAACTGCCTGTGATAAAACTGCTAAAAAAATTTCCAACATTGGGGATGATGATCCCATTGCTTTAGATTCTAATGGTTTAAATTTTGATGATTGCCACATCTCTGAAGTTATAAAGTTCTTACAAAAACTTGCTAAAAGTCCTAATGCTAGTGCTATAAATTTGGCTTTCACGAAACATATTACAAATGCTCTCATAAAAGCTAGAGAAGAGAAACTAGAACGCGAAGCTTCTATTCCTAGGAAGCTAGAGGATGGTTGGAAGCCCATCATTAAGATGAAGGTCAATGACTTTGATTGTAATGCTTTATGTGATCTTGGTGCAAGTAGTTCTGTTATGCCTAAGAAAATCTATAATATGCTTGACTTGCCACCATTGAAAAATTGTTATTTGGATGTTAATCTTGCTGATCATTCTACAAAGAAAACTTTGGGGAAAGTTGATAATGTTCGCATTACCGTTAACAATAACCTTGTCCCCGTTGATTTTGTTGTCTTGGATATTGAATGCAATGCATCTTGTCCCATTATATTGGGAAGACCTTTTCTTCGAACTGTTGGTGCTATCATTGATATGAAGGAAGGTAATATTAAATATCAATTTCCTCTCAAGAAAGGTATGGAACACTTCCCTAGAAAGAGAATGAAGTTACCTTTTGATTCTATTATTAGAACAAATTATGATGTTGACACTTCGTCTCTTGATAATACTTGATACACACTTTCTGCGCCTAGCTGAAAGGCGTTAAAGAAAAACGCTTATGGGAGACAACCCATGTTTTTACTACAGTAATTTTATTTTATATTTGTGTCTTGGAAGTTTTTACTACTGTAGAAACCTCTCCTTATCTTAGTTTTGTGCTTTGTTGTGCCAAGTAAAGTCGTTGATAGTAAGGTTCATACTAGATTTGGATTACTGCGTAGAAACAGATTTCTTTGCTGTCACGAATCTGGGACAAATTCTCTGTAGGTAACTCAGAAAATTATGCCAATTTACGTGAGTGATCCTCAGATATGTACGCAACTTTCATTCAATTTTAGCATTTTCATTTGAGCAATTTTGGTGCCTCAATAAAATTCGTCTTTACGAACTGTTCTGTTTTGACAGATTCTGCCTTTTATTTCGCATTGCTTGTTTTGATATGTTCGATGGATATTTCGATTCCATTGACTTTCAGTAGCTTTGTGCAATGTCCAGAAGTGTTAAGAATGATTATGTCACCTCTGAACATGTATATTTTGATTGTGCACTAACCCTCTAATGGGTTGTTTTGAGTTTGGTGTGGAGGAAGTTTTCAAGGATCAAGAGAGGGAGATGATACAACATGATCAAGGAGAGTGAAAGCTCTAAGCTTGGGGATGCCCCGGTGGTTCACCCCTGCATATATCAAGAAGACTCAAGCGTCTAAGCTTGGGGATGCCCAAGGCATCCCCTTCTTCATCGACAACATTATCAGGTTCCTCCCCCGAAACTATATTTTTATTCCATCACATCTTATGTGCTTTGCTTGGAGCGTCGGTTTGTTTTTGTTTTTGTTTTGTTTGAATAAAATGGATCCTAGCATTCATTGTGTGGGAGAGAGACACGCTCCGCTGTTGCATATGGACAAATATGTCCTTAGAGGCTTTACTCATAATATTCATGGCGAAGTTTCTTCTTCGTTAAATTGTTATATGGTTGGAATTGGAAAATGATACATGTAGTAATTGCTATAATGTCTTGGATAATGTGATACTTGGCAATTGTTGTGCTCATGTTTAAGCTCTTGCATCATATACTTTGCACCTATTAATGAAGAAATACATAGAGCATGCTAAAATTTGGTTTGCATATTTGGTCTCTCTAAAGTCTAGATAATTTCTAGTATTGAGTTTGAACAACAAGGAAGACGGTGTAGAGTCTTATAATGTTTACAATATGTCTTTTATGTGAGTTTTGCTGCACCGCTTCATCCTTGTGTTTGTTTCAAATAGCCTTGCTAGCCTAAACCTTGTATCGAGAGGGAATACTTCTCATGCATCCAAAATCCCTGAGCCAACCACTATGCCATTTGTGTCCACCATACCTACCTACTACATGGTATTTCTCCGCCATTCCAAAGTAAATTGCTTGAGTGCTACCTTTAAATTTCTAATCCTCTACCTTTGCAATATATAGCTCATGGGACAAATAGCCTAAAAACTATTGTGGTATTGAATATGTACTTATGCACTTTATCTCTTATTAAGTTGCTTGTTGTGCGATAACCATGTTCCTGGGGATGCCATCAACTACTCTTTGTTGAATATCATGTGAGTTGCTATGCATGTTCGTCTTGTCTGAAGTAAGGGAGATTTACCGCTAGAATGGTTAGAGCATTGCATAATGTTAGAGAAGAACATTGGGCCGCTAACTAAAGCCATGATCCATGGTGGAAGTTTCAGTTTTGGACAAATATCCTCAATCTCATATGAGAAAATTAATTGTTGCTACATGCTTATGCATATAAGAGGAGTCCATTATCTCGTTGTCTATGTTGTCCCGGTATGGATGTCTA
>NC_061512.1:210244894-210264286 GCF_022539505.1 Lolium rigidum | reverse complement strand
CGGACTCATATATAAGCGATGGCTCAAGCGATGTCGACGAGCTACGACTTCGTCGACAAATCTCTCACAGTAGGGCAAGGTCTTCATCAATCTCAACAATGATGTCACCGAACCCAACATAGATCCGAGTACAAAATATCATCGGATTTATGCTATCGAAGATCAAGAGGAAACATCGGAGGCTTTCGATCAATTGGGAAATCCTTTTGTCGATCCCTCGTATCTAAGGAGAGGTATGGGCACTAAATATGTCGGGCCCACACCACGCGTCGAGTCCAACTTCCACAGCAGCTCGGGATAGAGCGCAAAAGCCATAGATGGTTCGGAACCAATGACGACAACAGCTACAGCTCAAGAACTGCAAGCTTATCAATATATGCTCGCACGAACCGCCCGAGAAATAGAAAAACAGACAGACTGAGCTAAACAGGAGAAAGGAGGCAGCTTCGCATCCAACAGGAGAAGGGCAGATCTAAGTGGACAATCTAGAGTTTCGGGTGATAGCCACAGGGAGGCTCGGAACGAGAGGAAGATCAAGGCTACAACACATACCCGAAGCGTACAGAGAGTACTTGGTTCAAAACCTCGACATGTCCTTTATGTCGATAGATACAAGAGGAAATATTATCCCTAGGACACCGAAGCTGGGTATATGGCGACACAAGCTTACATCCTCGCATCCAAGCCACCCCAGGAGATCCAAGGGAAACATTATACAACATGGCATTGGCAGGAGTTGGAGCTATGGGGACAGCTGTTCGTAGCAACGCCTCCCGAAGGAGCAAGCAAGGCAAAATAGTCCACGACCTGCGGCAGTAGCAGCGGCGAGCTCCGAAGGACCAAGTGGAGCAAGAGACACAGGAGTACAAGCAAGGGTCGACAGAGCAAGGCAAAGCGAGAAGAGATCATCGGCAGCCCCCGGAGCTTAATGACGAGGATATGTGTGGTCTACCTTGTTTCACGAGAAGAGTCCGAAAAACTCGAGTCCCCTCAGGATTCAAGTTACCCGATCACTTCAAAAAGTTCGACGGCCTGCAAGACCCGGAGGATTGGCTAATTGATTACCTCGAGACGGTAAAGCTAACTGGAGGAACTAGAGCAACAGCCATGCAAAGTATTCAGGTGCACCTAAGTGGAGCCGCACGATCTTGGATCAAAAAACTTCCGCCAGGATCCATCGACAGCTGGGAAAGTTTCGAGGACGTTTTCGTCAAAAACTTCAGATCCACATGCAAAAAGCCGGCATCGTTGGAAGAGCTGAGGGCGTGTCGACAAAAGCCAGATGAGTCAATGAGAAAATACATCCAAAGGTGGAACATCATAAAAAACTCGGCAGAAAATATATCTGACGAGAGAGCAATAGATGCGTTTGTCGCAGAATCGAGCGCGGAGATTTTGTCGAGGACTTGGGAAGGACCAATCCAAAAACAAGTATCCGCGTTGATGGAGATAGCAAATAGATGGGCAGACGGAGAAGACGCTGTCCACAATAAACGACACCGGTCGCCGAGGAGGACCGTAGTCGAAATTATCGACGAGGCGACGATTTCCTCGGCAGTATCCGAATTACGACGCCCCGGGGCAAATTTCGGCGAGATTTCGGTCAAATACAGGAGCAAGCAACGGAGATGATTATCGGAGAAGCAATGAGCAGCGAGGCGATAATAGGGACGACTCCCGTAACGAGCAAAATAGTGGGCCAAGGTTTCCACGACCTTTTATGTCTCCCGAAGAAATGCTGAACGGACCGTGCCGGATGCATTTTTTCCTCGATAGCAATGGGAAAAGATAGTCGGGACACCTGCGGAAAGATTGTCGAAATTTCCAAGCAATGTTCGGATGTGCGAAAACGCTCACGCACGAGCAGCACGAGAGAAACCCTCGGGAGCCTAGGAGCGAAATTCATCTACCGCCACCTCCCGCGATTACGAAGGCAATCAACACCAGCTCGGAATAGCGGCAGCACCAAGCACCACCACCCTATGTTGATCCTAACTCCAACGGAGCAGAGTGTCGATGATTCGAAGGGAAGGCCATCCAATAGAGCTCAAAAAGTAATCTCGCGACAGTGTTCATGGCAGAGAAAATGCCTCCACCAACGAGTTGAGTACCTCAATTGGTCGGGACAAGACATCGGCTTCACCATAGCGGACCACCCGCAAGCAAGTTCCTCGACCAGTGCGGTCAAGCACTCATTCCGCCGGCAGCTTATCGCAGGATTTGACGTTTCTCGAGTATTCATAGATGGTGGCAGCAGCTTAAACCTCATGTATGCGAGATACATTGAGGAAGATGAACATATCCTTAGCAAACCCGAAGCCAACGGACACAAGGTTCCACGGCATCACACCGGAGAAACCAAGTTACCCATTGGGGAAGATCAACCTCGACGTTCACTTTGGAACCCGAGAAAATTATAGAATCGAGAAGCTGGAGTTTGAAGTCGTGGATTTCCCATCGCAGTACCACGCTTTGTTGGGACGACCAGCATACGCTAGATTTATGGCAGTACCACACTATACATACCGGTTATGGAGATTGCCTGGACCCAAGGGACCAATCACGGTCAAAGGGAGTTTTGCTTTAGCCGATAAGTGCGACAAGGATTTCCATCGATTGTCGAAACCTTCGGGATGCAAGCGGAATACTTGGCGTCGAAGAGCATGACTCGATTACGACGTATCGCCGGACGTCGGAAGGCCAAACAAGGAATCAACTTTCAACACGAGAGAAAAATTCTAAGGAGGTGCGGATTCACCCGACGGATCCAAAAAGACGACATCCATTGCAAACAACATGGATATCGCATAGGAAAGCGCGCTCGTCGAGTTCCTCCGTGAGAACTGGAAAATCTTCGCATGGTGTCCAGCTGACATGCCGGGAGTACCCGGGGAACTTGCCGAGCACCACCTAAATTTGGATCCAACAGCGAAACCAATCAGACAACCTTTGCGGCGCTTTTCAGAACCAAACCGCAAATCCATGCTATCAGAAATAAATCGACTAGAGGAAGCTGGTTTTATCAGAGAGATATCTACAGAAGCCACATGGGTAGCTAACCCAGTGATGGTGCCAAAGAAAAACACGACAGTCCTTCGCATGTGCGTCGACTTCACGTGTCTCAACAAACATTGCCCTAAGGATCACTTTCCCCTCCCAAGGATCGATCAAATTATCGACTCCACGGCAGGTTGTGAACGTCTTTCCTTTTTGGATGCATACTCTGGTTATAACCAGATCAGACTAAAAGAAGATGATGAAGCCAAGACAGCGTTTATTACACCTTACGGCGTGTTTTGCTACAAGACAATGCCCTTCGGTCTAAAAAATGCGGGAGCAACATATCAAAGGATGATGCAGAAGTGTTTAGCAACACAGATTGGGAAAAACGTGCAAGTATACATCGATGATGTCGTCATAACATCAAAAAAGGGGGCAACGCTGATCGAGGATCTCAAAGAAACTTTTGACAACCTCGACAAATTCTGCCTCAAGCTGAACCCGACGAAGTGTTCTTTTGGGGTCCCAGCGGGAGAACTTACGGGATTTCTAGTTTCAGCAAGAGGGATTGAAGCAAATCCCGACAAAATACAAGCCATAGTAACAATGAGGAAGCCAACGAAGTTAAAAGAAATACAAGCAGCTAACCGGGCGAGTCGCAGCTTCGAGCAGATTCGTCGCCAAGTTAGGAGAAAAAGCACTACCATTTTATGCGCTGATAAAGCAAGGAGATAAATTCCAGTGGAACGAAGAAGCTGATCGAGCTTTCGAAGATCTAAAGCGAAAAATATCGACACCACCAATCTTAGTGGCTCCTAAGGAAAAGGAACCTCTCCTGCTGTATATTGCAGCCACGCCCCAAGTGGTTAGCACGGTGTTAGTTGTCGAAAGAGAAGAAGAAGGGAAAATCCATGGAGTGCAGCGACCGGTATACTTCGTGAGCGAAGTCTTGTCGCCCTCGAAACAGAGGTACCCTCGGTACCAAAAGCTAGCATATGGAGTGTTCACGACGAGCACGAAAATTGCGCCACTATTTTTCGGCACACCCGATCATAGTGGTCAATGAAGCTCCTTTGTCAAATATACTTGAACAACCCGGAAGCTACGGGTCGTGTCTCCCTTTGGGGAATAGAACTTTCCCCTCGGGACATCACGTATGAAAAAGAAAAGCAATAAAGTCGCAAATACTACCGGACTTCATCGCGAGTGGATGGAGTTGCAAAATACGAGGACCCCCGATTTATCGAGAACCTGGACTATGAACTTCGATGGGTCCAAGAGGCTAGAAGGGGCTGGCGCAGGAGTAGTACTCATATCACCCGAAGGCGACAAGTTGAAGTACATCCTTCGTATGACGTTCCCCAACGCATCTAACAATGAAGCGGAATATGAGGCTCTCATACACGGGATGAAGATGGCGAAAGCACTGCGGAGCAACTCGACTAAAAATCTTTGGCGACTCACGGTTGGTAGCTCAGCAAGTTATGAACCAATGTGACGCAGATCAATGATAGCATGATGGCATACAAGGAGGTGTACAATGAGCTCGAGAAATTGTTCGATGGATGCGAAGTAAAACATATTAGCAGATTGAGCAACGACGAAGCCGACGTTCTTGCAAACATCGGGTCGCGAGTGCCTTGCGGTCCCACCAGGTGTATTTTGGGAGGAGATAACAGAGAGATCCACCGAGACGACAAAATCAAAAAAGAAGGAGAAGAAACCCTCGGGGGCTATCAAGGAGAAGCAAGAGGAAGAAGAAGAAGAGCAAGACCTGGTCCTAGTAATACGGATACCATGGATGCAGCCATACATATCATATATCCTCGGGAAAGAAATACCGGATGACCCGGTTGAGGCAAGGCGAGTAATCCGACGCTCCAAAGCTTTCACGGTGGTTAAGGGAGAATTATATAAGCGAAGTATTTCGGGCGTCTTGCAAAGGTGCGTTACACCCGAAGAAGGAAGAATAATTCTAAAGGACGTACATGAAGGAATATGTGGCCACCACGCAAGTAGTCGAGCTATCGCAGCCAAGGTTTTTCGGGCAGGATTCTACCGGTTGACGAGCAATAGAGGACGCTAAGGACATAGTACGAACTTGCGACGCGTGTCAAAGGTTTGCCGCAAAACCTCACTCTCCAGCGAGCGAGCTAGCACCAATACCTTTGTCATGGCCCTTTGCACAATGGGGACTCGACATGGTTGGCAAGTTACACAAATCGTCGCCGGGAGGAAAGGAATACATGCTAGTAGCTGTCGACAAATTCACAAAGTGGATAGAAGCGAAGCCGATAAATTCACCGGACGGAGCATCTGCAGTAAAATTCATAAAAGACCTCGTCTTCAGGTTTGGAGTGCCCCACAGCATCGTCACAGACAACGGCGGCAACTTCACGTCCAATGAATCCAAAGACTATTGCGAAGAGGTGGGTATCAAGCTGAACTTTGCATCGGTTGCACATCCTCAAACCAATGGGCAAGTCGAGAAAGCCAATGGCATCATCCGCAATGGCATCAAGAAGCGCTTGTTAGGACCACTAGAAAAAGCTCGACATACCGGCTCTGAAGAACTACCAAGTGTGTTGTGGAGCATCCGAACAACTCCAAATACAGCGACACAGGAAACTCCGTTTTTCCGGTACATGGAGCGAAGCGATACTACCAATCGAGATAGAGCACAACTCTCCACGTGTCGCGGAGTATGACGAAGAAACGTCGAGAAAAGCATTAGAAGATGATGTGGACGCACTTGATGAAGCTCGAGATGAAGTATTGTCTCGAGTAACCAAATATCAACAGGACTTGAAGAATTACCACAGTCGACGTTTGCGGCCAAGATCTTTTCAGGTGGGCGACCTAGTCGATAATTTGACAAGGGAAAATATGTCGACAAGAGAAAGGAGAATGGCGACAGGATAAGTTATTTGAATGCATCGGGAGCCTTTGGTCAGAAACAAGTTTTTGCCCAAACGCTCGGGGGCTACTTCGAAAAAAGAAAACTTTCGACAATGGCAAATATAGAAAATGTTGAGCCTACAGTCAAGCACAAGTTCTTGGCCGTAGCCTCGAGCTACTCCCATCGGGAACGCCGTTCGCGTGCCCGATGAAATTAACAAAGGAAAAATAGAACAAGCAAGAGAGTATATTTCGAGTTATCATTAACTCTCCATATACTCCCATCGGGAAAGCAATATAAGTCATATTTGACTCAATAAAATGTGCCATTCCAACAGCCTGGAAAAGCACTCGACAATATATTCTCGAACGCCGAAGTTGCGATCAATTTCTCGAATGCCGCAAAATTGCGAAGGTAAGACCCCGTACCTATTCTCGCTGGGCGTGGCATCGCCGAAGATTGCGCTCTGCTACTTTTATCCGTATCAACAGATACGAAGAAAAATCCTAACGGACGCGTTAGGTACTCGATAAATTTAACTGGGACTCGACAGAATGGTAAGACCTTAAGCGGCACCTGTCGAAGTTTACACCAGTATCCCGAAATCATGTCCGGGGACGTGATTTTGAAGTAGGTTTTTGCGGATTGCCACTAGAGCAGTTAACTAGTACCTGATCCGTCAGATGAACTAGCCCCAACTACCAATATCCCTGTACAATATAGAATTTTATGAGAAAAAGTATAAAAGTTAAAAGCTTTCGAATAAAAATAGACAGTGGAGATTTTCCCGATTCTACGATTCAAGCAAAATCTCGGGGCTACTGACATAGGCATCCCAAATGGGCCTGCCTAATATAGTACCCGGAGTTTATTGAAGGCCCACTACCCGAAGAATAAGAAGACTCGACAGCCCAAGATGTATTTAAGGAAAAGATAGAGTTGTAATAGGAAGTGTTATTTGTAAATCGGGCGGGATGAGTTAGAAACCGTCCCGGACTCGTAATCCTTGTATAGCACGAATCCCTCGGCTCCACCTATATAAAGGGGGGTCGAGGGACGAGAGGATCATCGAATCATTGTTTGCAAACCCTAGTTTTCATATTCGTCGAGTACTTTTCGGCTGAAACCTTCGAGATCTACTTGCCCTCTACTTCTAACTAAACCCTAGCCTATAATCCATAGGCATTGACAAGTTATTCCCTTGTCATCATGAAAACCAGCTTCCCCAAGCTTAGAACTTTCTACATTATTATCAACAATGGTGTTCAAAGCGTTCATACTAATATTACTACCAGCATGCAAATAAGATTCCATAGGTTTTTCAATTTTCGCATCAAACAATCCATGTTTTAAATCGGAAATAGAATAAGAAGCTCATTGTTGTCCATTATGCCAAACTAGTGTAAACAAGAAACAAAAAGATGCAATTGCAGGATCTAAAGGAAATAGCTTCGAGCACAAACACAATGGCGCCGAAAAGCACTCGTTACTCGGAACCGGAGTATGAGTGCCTTTTTACCTTTCCTCCCCGGCAACGGCGCCGTGAAAAGTGCTTGATGTCTACGGGAGCTTCTATTCTTGTAGACAGTGTTGGGCCTCCAAGAGCAGAGGTTTGTAGAACAGCAGCAAGTTTCCCCTAAGTGGATTACCCAAGGTTTATCGATCTCGGGGAGGAAGAGGTCAAAGATATCCCTCTCATGCAACCCTCGCAACCACAAAGCAAGAAGTCTCTTGTGTCCCCAACACACCTAATAGGTGCACTAGTTCGGCGAAGAGATAGTGAAATACGGGTGGTATGAATAAGTAGTAGCAACGGCACCGGAAAAATGCTTTGCCCGGGACAAGTAAACAAGCAAGTAGTAACGCGGCAATAGTAACGCAAAGAAACAAGAAACAAGCAGCGATAGCGTATTTAGGAACAAGGCCTAGGGATTACACTTTCACTAGTGGACACTCTCAACATTGATCACATAACGAATAGATAAATGCATACTCTACACTTTTGTTGGATGATGAACACATTGCGTAGGATTACACGAACCCTCAATGCCGGAGTTAACAAGCTCCACAATAATGCTCATATTTTAGTAACCTTTAGTGTAAGATAGATCAAAAGACTAAACCAAGTACTAGCATAGCATGCACACTCGTCACCTTCATGCATATGTAGGAGGAATAGATCACATCAATATTATCATAGCAATAGTTAACTTCGCAATCTACAAGAGATCATGATCATAGCATAAACCAAGTACTAACACGGTGCACACACTCGTCACCTTTACACACGTGCAGGAGGAATAGAACTACTTTAATAACTTTGCTAGAGTAGCACATAGATAAATTGTGATACAAACACATTGCAATCATAAAGAGATATAAATAAGCACCTCACTATGCCATTCATCGCTGAATAAGTATTCTGTGAAATATAGCCTAAGAGACCCACACGGTGCACACACTCGTCACCTTTACACACGTGGGACAAGGAGTCTCCGGAGATCACATAGGTAAAACTCACTTGACTAGCATAATGACATCTAGATTACAAGCATCATCATATGAATCTCAATCATGTAAGGCAGCTCATGAGATTATTGTATTGAAGTACATAGGAGAGAGATGAACCACATAGCTACCGGTACAGCCCCGAGCCTCGATGGAGAACTACTCCCTCCTCATGGGAGCAAGCAGCGGTGATGAAGATGGCGGTGAAGATGGCAGCGGTGTCGATGGAGAAGCCTTCCGGGGCACTTTCCCCGCTCCGGCAGGGTGCCGGAACGGAGACTCCTGTCCCCGGATCTTGGCTTCGCGATGGCGGCGGCTCCGGAAGGTTTTCCGTATCGTGGTTTTTTCGTATCAGGGTTTTCGCGACGGAGGCTTTAAATAGGCGGAAGGGCAGCGTCAGAGGGTCGAAGGGGTGGCCACACCATAGGGCGGCGCGGCCAGGGCCTGGGCCGCGCCGGCCTATGGTCTGGGTGGCCTGTGGCCCCCCTCTGGTCCTTCTCGGGTGTTCTGGATGCTTCCGGTGAAAATAGGAACCTGGGTCTTTGTTTCGTCCAATTCCGAGAATATTTCGTTACTAGGATTTCTGAAACCAAAAACAGCAGAAAACGAGAACTGGCACTTCGGCATCTTGTTAATAGGTTAGTTCCGTAAAATGCACGAATATGACATAAAGTGTGCATAAAACATGTAGGTATCATCAATAATATGGCATGGAACATAAGAAATTATCGATACGTCGGAGACGTATCAAGCATCCCCAAGCTTAGTTCTCGCTTCGTCCCGGAGGGTAAAACGATAACAAAGATAATTTCGAAGTGACATGCCATCATAATCTTGATCATACTATTTGTAAACATATGTAGTGAATGCAGCGATCAAAACAATGGTAATGACATGAGTAAACAAGTGAATCATAAAGCAAAGACTTTTCATGAATAGTACTTCAAGACAAGTATTAATAAGTCTTGCATAAGAGTTAACTCATAAAGCAATAAATCAAAGTAAAGGTATTGAAGCAACACAAAGGAAGATTAAGTTTCAGCGGTTGCTTTCAACTTGTAACATGTATATCTCATGGATAATTGTCAACATAGAGTAATATAACAAGTACAATATGCAAATATGTAGGAATCAATGCACAGTTCACACAAGTGTTTGCTTCTTGAGGTGGAGAGAGATAGGTGAACTGACTCAACATAAAAGTAAAAAGAAAGGTCCTTCAAAGAGGAAAAGCATCGATTGCTATATTTGTGCTAGAGCTTTGGTTTTTGAAAACATAAAGAGAGCATAAAAGTAAAGTTTTGAGAGGTGTTTGTTGTTGTCAACGAATGGCAGTGGGCACTCTAACGATAAAGAGAGCATAAGAAATTATCGATACGTCGGAGACGTATCAGGCATCCCCAAGCTTAGAGCTTTCACTCTCCTTGATCATATTGCATCATACTCCTCTCTTGATCCTTGAAAACTTCCTCCACACCAAACTCGAAACAACTCATTAGAGGGTTAGTGCATAATAAAAATTCACATGTTCGGAGGTGACACAATCATTCTTAACACTTCGGACATTGCATAAAGCTACTCGGACATTAATGGATCAAAGAAATTCATCCAACATAGCAAAAGAGGCAATGCGAAATAAAAGATAGAATCTGTCAAAACAGAACAGTCCGTAAAGATGGATTTTATTAGGCCACCATACTTGCTCAAACGAAAATGCTCAAATTTAATGAAAGTTGCGTACATATCTGAGGATCTTGCTCGTAAATTGGCTTAATTTTCTGAGCTACCTACAGGGAGATAGACCCAGATTCGTGACGACAAAGAAATCTGGAACTGCGCAAGTAATCCAAATCTAGTACTTACTTTTCTATCAAAGACTTTACTTGGCACAACAAAACATAAAACTAAGATAAGGAGAGGTTGCTACAAGTAGTAAACAACTTCCAAGACACAAATATAAAACAAAAATGCTGGAGTAAAAACATGGGTTGTCTCCCATAAGCGCTTTTCTTTAACGCCTTTCGCCTAGGCGCAGAAAGTGTAACTCAAGTAACATCGAGAGATGAAGCATCAACATCATAATTTGTTCTAATAATAGAATCATAAGGTACCTTCATTCTCTTTCTAGGGAAGTGTTCCATACCTTTCTTGAGAGGAAATTGATATTTAATATTACCTTCCTTCATATCAATAGTAGCACCAACGGTTCGAAGAAAAGGTCTTCCCAATATAATGGGGCAAGATGCATTGCATTCAATATCCAAGACAACAAAATCAACGGGGATAAGGTTATTGTTAACCATAATATGAACATTATCAACTTTCCCCAAAGGTTTCTTTTTAGCATTATCACTGAGATTAACATCCAAATAACAATTTTTCAATGGTGGCAAGTCAAGCATATCATAGACTTTCTTAGGCATAACAGAAATACTTGCACCAAGATCACATAAAGCATTACAATCAAAATCTTTGACTCTCATTTTAATGATGGGCTCCCAACCATCCTATAGCTTTCTAGGAATAGAAGTTTCAAGTTTTAGTTTCTCTTCTCTAGCTTTTATGAGAGCATTTGTAATATGTTTTGTGAAAGCCAAGTTTATAGCGCTAGCATTGGGACTCTTAGCAAGTTTTTGTAAGAACTTTATAACTTCAGAGATGTGGTAATCATCAAAATCTAAATCATTACAATCTAAAGCAATGGGATTATCATCCCCAAGGTTGGAAAAAATTTCAGCAGCTTTATCACAGAGCGGTTTCAGCTAGCTTTAGCAGCTTCGGGTAATTTTGCGCGCTTTGCACTAGGAGTAGAAGCATTGCCAACACCAATTATTTTACCATTTATAGTAGGAGGTGCAGCAACATATGAATCATTAGCATTGCTAGTGGTGGTAATAGTCCAAACTTTAGCTACATTTTCTTTTTTAGCTAGTTTTTCATTTTCTTCTCTATCCCACCTAGCACGCAGTTCAGCCATTAATCTTATATTCTCATTAATTCTAACTTGGATGGCATTTTCTATAGTAACAATTTTATTTTCAATATCCCTATTAGGCATAACTTTCGATTTCAAAAGATCAACATCGTAGGCAAGACTATCAACTCTAGAAACAAGAATATCAATTTTATTGAGCTTTTCCTCAACGGATTTGTTAAAGGCAGTTTGTGTACTAATAAATTCTTTAAGCATGGCCTCAAGTCCAGGGGGTGTATTCCTATTATTGTTGTAAGAATTCCCATAAGAATTAGCATAACCGTTACCATTATTATAAGGATATGGCCTATAGTTATTACTAGAATTGTTCCGATAAGCATTGTTGTTGAAATTATTATTTTTAATGAAGTTTACATCAACATGTTCTTCTTGGGTAACCAATGAAGCTAATGGAACATTATTAGGATCAACATTAGTCCTATCATTCGCAAGCATAGACATAATAGCATCAACCTTATCATTCAAGGAAGAGGATTCTTCAACAGAATTTACCTTCTTACCTTGTGGAGCTCTCTCCGTGTGCCATTCAGAGTAATTAACCATCATATTATCAAGAAGCTTTGTTGCTTCACCAAGAGTGATGGACATAAAGGTACATCCAGCAGCTGAATCCAATAAATTCCGCGAAGAAAAATTTAGTCCTGCATAGAAGGTTTTGATGATCATCCAAGTAGTCGATCCATGGGTTGGGCAATTTTTAACCAGTAGATTTCATTCTTTCCCAAGCTTGAGCAACATGTTCATTATCTAATTGTTTAAAATTCATTATGCTACTCCTCAAACATATAATTTTAGCAGGGGATAATATCTACCAATAAAAGCATCCTTGCATTTAGTCCAGGAATCAATACTATTCTTAGGCGAGAGATAGCAACCAATCTTTAGCTCTTCCTCTTAATGAGAAAGGGAACAATTTTAATTTTATAATGTCACCATCTACATCTTTATATTTTTGCATTTCACACAATTCAACAAAATTATTGAGATGGGCAAGCAAGCATCATCGTAACTAACACCTGTAAAATTGCTCTCTCATGACAAGATTAAGTAAAGCAGGTTTAATTTCAAAGAATTCTGCTGTAGTAGCAGGTGGAGCAACAGGTGTGCATAAGAAATCATTATTATTTGTGCTAGTGAAATCACACAACTTAGTATTTTCAGGGGTGGCCATTTTAGCAGTAGTAAATAAAGCAAACTAAATAAAGTAAATGCAAGTAAACTAATTTTTTTGTGTTTTTGATATAGCAAACAAGACAGCAAATAAAGTAAAACTAGCAACTAATTTTTTTGTGTTTTGATATAAGTGCAGCAAACAAAGTAGTAAATAAAATAAAGCAAGACAAAAACAAAGTAAAGAGATTGGGAAGTGGAGACTCCCTTGCAGACGTGTCTTGATCTCCTCGGCAACGGCGCCGGTAAAAAGAGCTTGATGGCGTGTATTTCACACGTTCGTTGGGCAACCCCAAGAGGAAGGTATGATGCGCACAGCGAGCAAGTTTTCCCTCAGAAAGAAACCAAGGTTTATCGAACCAGGAGGAGCCAAGAAGCACGTTGAAGGTTGATGGTGGCGGGATGTAGTGCGGCGCAACACCAGGATTCCGGCGCCAACGTGGAACCCGCTACAACACAACCAAAGTACTTTGCCCCAACGAAACAGTGAGGTTGTCAATCTCACCGGCTTGCCGTAACGAAGGATTAACCGTATTGTGTGGAAGATGATTGTTTGCGAGAGAAAATAGTAAAAACAAGTATTGCAGCAGATTTGTATTTCAAGATTAAAGAATGGACCGGGGTCCACAGTTCACTAGAGGTGTCTCTCCCATAAGATAAAAGCATGTTGGGTGAACAAATTACAGTCGGGCAATTGACAAATAGAGAGGGCATAACAATGCACATACATGGCATGATAAGTATAGTGAGATTTAATTGGGCATTACGACAAAGTACATAGACCGCCATCCAACCGCATCTATGCCTAAAAAGTCCACCTTCAGGTTATCGTCCGAACCCTTCCAAGTATTAAGTTGATAACAACAGACAATTGCATTAAGTATTGCGCGTAATGTAATCAATAACTACATCCTCGGACATAGCATCAATGTTTTATCCCTAGTGGCAACAGAGACATCCATAACCTTAGGGTTTCTGTCACTCCCGCAGTTCACGGAGACATGAACCCACTATCGAGCATAAATACTCCCTCTTGGAGTTACTAGCATCAACTTGGCCGTAGCCTCTACTAATAACGGAGAGCATGCAAGATCATAAACAACACATAGGTAATAACTTGATAATTAACATAACATGGTATTCTCTATCCATCGGATCCCGACAAACACAACATATAGCATTACGGATAGATGATCTTGATCATGTTAGGCAGCTCACAAGATCCAACAATGAAGCACAATGAGGAGAAGACAACCATCTAGCTACTGCTATGGACCCATAGTCCAGGGGTGAACTACTCACTCATCACTCCGGAGGCGACCATGGCGGTGTAGAGTCCTCCGGGAGATGAATCCCTCTCCGGCAGGGTGCCGGAGGAGATCTCCGTAATCCCCCGAGATGGGATCGGCGGCGGCGGCGTCTCGCAAGGTTTTCCGTATCGTGGTTTTTCACATCGGGGTTTCGCGACGGAGGCTTTAAGTAGGCGGAAGGGCAGAGTCGGGGGCCTCGACGAGGGGCCCACACCATAGGGCGGCGCGGGCCCCTCCTTGGCCGCGCCGCCTTGTGGTGTCGCCACCTCGTGGCCCCACTTCGTATGCTCTTCGGTCTTCCGGAAGCTCACGTGGAAAAATAGGCCCCTGGGTCTTCGTTTCGTCCAATTCCGAGAATATTTCGTTACTAGGATTTCGAAACCAAAAACAGCGAGTAAAACAGGAACTAGCACTTCGGCATCTTGTTAATAGGTTAGTTCCAGAAAATGCACGAATATGACATAAAGTGTGTATAAAACATGTAGGTATCATCAATAATATGGCATAGAACATAAGAAATTATCGATACGTCGGAGACGTATCACTCGGTCACTCATCCTCCCACTATTTCAGCACTAGCACGCTTAACTTCCGAGTTCCTTACCGTCCCGCTTCCGAGCACTAGTATCATATAAATCCTATTAACATGTTGGTCGATGTCATATTTCTTTATTGTTTAAATTTCAAATAATTCTTTTAATAAACAAAAGTAATGATGTAATAATAATCTTGAATAAATAAATAAACATTAACTTTTTAATTTGTATTATTTTAATTATTTTTAGTTTTAAATATTTTAAATATTTTTTCGCCAAACCTAAAACTTGAAAATTTAAAAATCTAAAAATTTGCTAAAAGTAATAGTAATATTTATGCAGGATGCAATTATTAATTTTATTTTTAAAAATAAAAAAATATATAAAATCCTAAATTTCTAGAAAAAATAAAATCTTCCTGCTTTCATACTTTTATTTGGAATTTTGAAAAACAAAAAAATTGGCTAACCGAATAAAAATCATGTTTATATCCTACTTATAAACTCTACAAAATAAAATGAAATACATGTCCAAGCCTTATTAGAGTTATACAAGTTCCTTTTGCCAATAAGGTTGTAATTTCGTGCACTCATGTTGAGTTGGCCTTATATGATCTAGTAATTAGAAACCTTAACTTTTAGTTCCATGTCATCAACCTTAAACCCCATTATTTAGTATAACCATGATGATCAACTAAAATAGCAATGCTTTGTAGCAACTCACTTTATATATTCATGCTCAACTAAAACCTACAAGTATTAGAGGGTTATGAATCACCTAGTTTAGGAAACCATTATAGAGTACTTAGTGAAGCAAATAAGAAGGCATAATGAACTCTCATGGTTAACTCATGACACCACCTTGATCACCATACTTTGTTATAATATCATATGATCAACCATAATAATAACCATATGTAGTAATCTACTTTGTGATCCATGTTTAGCTAAACCATACCAATACTTGTTGAGTATGAACCCGTTCTACTTAGGAACCAATTAGTCCCTAAATAGTGAATTAAATGAATCCAGTAGTAAACCCTAGAAGCAAGTAGCTCCTATTAGTAATAGTTTTTGTTCTTTATTTAACATGTTCTTCAAAAGTTATTTTTTTAAAGTAAATATCAAGAAAACTATAGAAGCAAATAGTTCTTACTTGAAATACTCATTATTTCTTAATTAACCTGTTTTTTAAAAGTTATTCTTTTGAAATATATTATAAGTAATCATCAATAAGACTTAAAACTGACAACTGCTCTTTACTTATTATGCAACCACTATTCCATTGTTTGTATGATTGCTATGATGCATTATATCACTTGTTTGTGATGCTAAGGTAACCAAACCCTAATAAGAACCTTGTTTGAGAAACCACTCTAAAAGTGCAACACACTCTAATGAAATCTTCACAACTTAATCAATCATAAATCATCGGGGTTAGCTTACGCTTAGGACGATTGCATTCCATACTATGCATTATAGCATATTTGCCTGTTCTTTAAACATTGTCCTTACTGGACGATGATGCTATTTCAGAATTTGGAGTTTTCATATCGAAGTCATTGTCTGCATAATCTTGCAGTCAATAAAGAAAGTTCATCGCTTGCTCATACCATTTGATTATTTTTATCAAATTATATGCAAGTACTATACTTATCACTCCTGCATTGAAAAACAAAATATTATTTTACAATTATGAATATGACTATGTGGTGGGCAATGGAACCATGGTATGAGATGATGGTGGAGGTTCCATTGCAACTGGGAAAGTATTCATATAGGATTAATGGCCCGTTGATATGCGGGAGGAAAAACTTGCATTGACCTATGACTTTCTGGTCTATGGCTGTAGCTAGTGCGTGATACACCTATTGCCTATAATGAACTTGTTGAGTACGCTCGTACTCATCCCTCTTTGAATCCCCTGCTTAGTTATGGAGGCACCGAAGGAGATACTACCGTGGTACTCGAAGATAAAGGAGTCAACTGCAACAAGATGAAGAATCCGATCAATGAAGTCAATAGAGGCAACTTCTGCATCAGCTAGAGTGGAAATCTAGACTAGTAATAGAAGTGAACCTTTTCCCTAATCCTAGTACGTAATTAGCTAGAGTTCTATAGCAAGCCAAATATCTCTAAAGCTAGAGTTAGCAATAAGTTAGACTACGAGTTGTTCTTTTGGAGCTTTATTTGAAGTTTTACCTCACTGTAAAGTAGGAGGCTATGTTAATCTTCTGTAAGCAGTTCATGTATCTTTCTATAGATATACCTTGGACTCGCATATGTTTCTGTTCTACCACTCTGAGAGATGTAATACGAGTGGAACGGTGTTTCACTTGTGTTATGTCAACGCCTTGCGTGCTACACCATGCAGTGGTATGTTGGGTCACGGCAGTTGCTCATGGCTTGAGATGAATGGCACGCCGATTGGAGATGAAGATACGAGAACATACGGGAACTACTCACAACGTGCAAACATATGGAAACTCCTCAAACGTGCAAACGTGATCATATTCAGTGGCATAAGTGGTACAACACAATCTGAAAAAATAACTTCACCTCCAAATAATGACAAGTGCTCAATCACAAACATGAATAGGAACGCAAAACAAGTATCTAGGGTATAGCAACTCTCAAACTACGAGGGGGATGGAATGGACCATGGAGATTATGATGGAGATGGTGCTGCTCTTCATGATGGTGATGATGGAGAGGCCTCCTGCCACGCCAAGGAGGAGAGGTTATGACGATGACAATGATTTCCCCTTCTCCGGAGCTCCGGAGCAGCAGGATCTGACCCTGCCCTCGAAGGGAATCAGGAGTTTTCGCCGCCACTGCGGTCTCGGATGGTCTCGGTAAAATTAGGGCGTTCCTTTTTGGGCGAGACGGAGGAGTGTTAAAAAGCCCCGAGCGAGGAAGTGCCCCGAGGCACCAGATGGTGGGTCCCACGCGGCCAGATTCCTTGGCCGCGTGGGCCACCCCCTTTCGGCCCTCGTGGCTCTTCTTCCTTCGATCTTTTGCCCTCTGGGGTTCTCCCGATGAAAAACCAACTGTGCAATTTTCCTTTTTTCCATTTGGGTTCCTGTAGTTCCTGAAATATTAAAAGCAAGAAAAATGAGGTTTTTTGCCTCCTGAAAATTAAATACGGAAAATAGGAACTTTTTATGGAAGTCCCATAAATCATCTAAAACATGCAAAAACAATGATATAACATTGCCAATAACATTCTAATATGGTAATATGAGTTTTAAAATGATGATATAAAATGCACGTATGAGACGCTCCATTCCAGTGCTCGGCGCGACTGCGGAGACGCAAACGTGCCGCATGTTTGCGCCATGTTTGCGTCTCCGTGAACGACCCAGACACTATGCGTCGACCCGTTGGATCAAGGTGCATGCGCATTTCCGATCCGCACGGTGGCAACCTGAGAGCATCTCCAGTCGCGTCCCCCAAAGGGATTTGGGGCGCGCCGGACAGAAAATGCGTTCCAGCCGCGTCCCCCAAAGCCCTATTTTGTCCGGCGCGCCCCTATACGGTGTCCGGCGCCCCGAGCCCGTCCCCGTCCCACAGGGGACGCACCGGGGACGCCGGACACAACGAAAAGCGAGGCGGGGAGTGGCGGGGCCGACCCGTCGGCCGGCACAATTAATTTAAACCTAACCGTCGCCTACCTCGCGACGGAAGTTATTGGCGCGCGGCCGACGGTGCAGCTTCCCGCGAGAGGACGCAGCGACGCGTCTCCGTCGCGCCTAGCTCGCGTGCCGGCGTTAATGAGCGCCACCGCTCCTCCGCCTCCTCCGGCCTATAAAAGGGGCGCCTCTCATCGTCCCTCTCACACACAAACCCTAGCGCCTCTCTCCCAAACCCTAGCCTCCACCATCTCTCAACAAGACTCGACGCTATGTCTGGTAGAGGCGGAGGCCGACCTCGCGGCCGCGGCCGTGGTCGTGGCCGCGGCAGAGCTGAACGCTCGCCGTCGCCTCCCACGCCGTCGTCTTCATCGTCGGAGATGGACGTGGAACCGGACGTCCTGTTCGAGTTCGTCCACGTCCTCAAGGGCGACCCGCGCGGCATCCAGAGGCTGCCGGACTCCTTCGCCGAGTATGTCGGCGGCGTACGCCCGCGCAAGATGCATCTGCGGGAGCATTCGTGCGGCTACTGCCGGTGGATCGTCGACGCGCGCGGCAAGATGTACCTCAACATCGGCTGGGAGAAGTTCGCGCGCCACCACGGCCCTCGGGCCGGCTTCATCCTCGTGTTCTCCTACTTCGGCAACAGGGACATGAGCGTCAAGGTCCGCGACGAGAGGCGCCGCCTCCGGGACTACCACGGCGACAGTGGACTCCCACGACGACAGCGACCGACGAGGAGGACGACCGAGTGTTGTTTCTTCGCAGCGAATACGTGCACGGAGGTTTCGCTCGTGCGCCTCATCGGTAGAACCAACAAGGGCACCATCCTCCCGCCGGATTTTCCGGCTTAGGTGATCAGGTGTGTCCTCGAGTGTTCTTTCTTAGCGAGCGAACACAGAAACCTTCGATGCACGGCCTAGTTAGGTTTAGTATTGTTGCAATATTTTATATTTGTGTCCACCATGGTTCAAACTATGTATTAGTTTGTGGAAAACCATGTTCCAAACTATGTCTTCGTGTAAACCACGTTCCCAATTATGTATTAGTTTGTGGAAATTGAAATAAAAATGCCAAGAAAAATTATTTTAAATGTTTAGGGGCGACGTTTGGGGACGCGGCTGGGAAGCGATGTCCCCCAAACGCAGCACGAACGAAACACGTCCCCCAAACGCTCGATCCGGCGCGGTTTGGGGGACGGTTTGGGGGACGCGACTGGAGATGCTCTGATACCGTTGGTTTTCAATGGGACGCCCTTGGTTGGCGATCTGTTGTGTCCTGTTTTTTTTCCAATCAGGTGTGCTTGCGCTGCCCTTGGGCAAAACAAAACAAAAGAAATCTTG
>NC_061512.1:210225750-210244794 GCF_022539505.1 Lolium rigidum | reverse complement strand
GAGATTTTAGTCAAATCTTTCTGACTTCCACATTTGCCTGGACCTTTTTGCTTGTACACCTTCCTAGGATCTTTTCCCTCTTCCGCGCCTGGTTTCGGACCCATAGTTTGACACGGGAACCAGGGTATGCTTTGGGTAGCCGTGCCGCTCTAGGCGACGCGGTGGGTCGTACGGACAAGCAAGCAAACAATAGGAACAAACAAAAACACCAAAAAATTGGTATCGATGCAAAAAGATTCAAAAAAGTACTAGTAGTAGAAACACAAACGTGCAAACGATTCAAAACAGTATCTGCAAACAGTACATAAGTGCATGGCTGATTAGACCACAGGAGAAACACTTGCTGGAAATGGGGACAACTTTGGTAGGATCTGGTTTTAGATAGGATTTATGAGATTGATTTTTTTAATACAAGAAACATGTTTAAAATATTTTAAAAAAAAAGTGACAAAATACATCCGTGCTACATATGCAACACCTGAAATTTGCTACTTCAAATTCGGCCTACCTTTAGAGATCTTAAAAAGATAAGTTTAGAAGTGAATTGTGTGATATACTATTCACCCAAGATTGACACTATTTACAGCAGAATTTGTGATTCTCTAAATGTAGATCGAGTTTTGAGATAAAAAAAAAATTGGAGTTGTAATTACATATTATAGGTCTGTTGTAAACTTTTTCTCGATTTTTTCGCATTTTGTAAGTATGATTTTTATGAACTGATCCTATGATCTCACCTAATGAGTTGATCATGTACAAGTCTTCTTTTTGGTGAATAAAAATAAAACATACAATAGTTCAATAATTTGAATTAAACTTTATCCAGCCGCCGACACTGTTAACTGTCCTTTGTGCCTCTACAAATGCAAATGAGATAATTTTGCAATTGGTGATGGCCATCTTTGTCACGGATTCTGCACGTATGGCGAGAAATCAACAAAATATGCGGGCACATGGTGATCAACATGGGCAAGAGGATTCTGACACTCGTAGGAACCCACATAAATCCGTGGACTCTTTCGCTCACCCTCGATGATCACACGAGCATTTATCACCTCTCACATTTGATCTCAGAACCGAACATTCCAGATCGAGAATATAGCATAACAAATGTTCGTTCGAGATCCTTCCTGCAACTCTCCTGGTGCGAAGCAAAGTGAGACTTCATTTGGCCTAGAGGCTCAAAGATCGTCTTGAAAAATGTCGAACATATTAGATATATGCCATCGGCTAGGTAGTACCCTTAGTGTATGTGTGGTCATTGATCGTACAGTTGCATAGTGAAGCATGACCTTCAACTAGTTGCACAAACATCGTAGAGGGATGTTATTGTGTTATCCCACCATGCCAAATTCACATGTCTTGATCTGCCAAAACTTTAAGTACCATACCGCAGTATATGTGATGCCTTTTATACAAACTTTGCCAATCAAACGGGCAGTTCTTCCATGAGTGCATGCAATCGATGCTTCCAAGTATCCAGGAAATCCCTATGTTTCGTGCCATGATCCTAGCAGTGTTTGCTTCATTTGGCCCTCTCAAATAGTTTGTCCCAAACTATTCCACGTCCGCTCTGCATAATTTGTACATTTTATCAATGGATGTTTCATCACTCGTGCACATGTACCCGTATTTTGAATCTCCTTGCACTCCATATGCAAGCATCCTCATGGTAGCGGTGCATTTTTGAATTGGTGAGAAGCCAGCCATGTCCTCTGAGCCTCCACAAGTGCTCTATAACCCCATCGAGAGAGGCAAGATCTACAAAAAATGTTGCCTACTGAAGCAATCGGCGGAACAACTTGAGTGCAGAGAGGCTGCGCAAAGCGGTTGTTGCATTTGGTGCTCGACTCGACGAACGTTTGGCTAGGAAATGGGTGGGCGGTGAGGCAGAAGCAATGTGGCAGCAGGCGCATGCGAACTACTGACGTTGAAGTGAGTGGCGGCAACAGGAGGGGAGGTGTTCCTTGTGGGGGATGAATGGGTTGGGACGCTGGCAGGTCGCACCCAGCTGGCTTTTTACCTACATGGTGAGGCGTGCGGCTTCCTTCCAACGCGCCCATCACGTCCCCTGTGGGGTAGGGATGGCATCGGGGCGATGGACACATTGTTGGGTCGCGCTGGACGGAAAAGGCCTGTGGGGCACACGGCTTGGCGCTATTTTCTGTCCGATGTGCCTGATAGGCCTTTGGGACGTCGTTTTGGGGACATAACTGGAGATTGACTATGTTTTGATAGACGAGACCTTCATATAATTATGTGACAAATACTTCTATCACTTCTATGATTTAAATATAATTGTATTTAATTAAGGAGGAAAGGACATCTTGTGGATTCAAATCCTATTTTTTTATAAAGATTCAAATCCTATGAAAACCTAGGAATCTAAGTACAACTATATTGCATTGCAAGGGGCCTTTTTATTCAATGTTTTAAATAATAATTCATTTCTAGTGATTTTTCCTATATAGGATTTGTAAAGATAGAAGCCATGCACTATCGTATATAGGTCCAAGGGAAGTTTTCCATCGAGTTCATTCTAATAAAAGATTACCTTTAATTTTGTGTCAAATATGTGAAGCAAGTAATATTCTAAGCAAATTCATGTGTTTGTTCACCTGGTTCAAGCAAAACACTCTTATCATGATTTAATGTTTTTCAATTTCCCCATATTCAAATCCTATTTTTATAAAGATTTGAATCCTACGAAAAACTAGGAATCTAAGTACAACTATATTGCATTGTAAAGGTTTTTTCAATCAACTTCTTAAATAAGAATCAATTTCTAGTGATTTACTTGTAGAACTTGTTTGATTTGTATATGTAGAAGCCGTAGATTATTGAGTATATGACAAAGGGGAATTTTCCACCAAATTTATTCTAATGAAAAATTATACTCCCCGGATCCATATTAATTGTCGCTAATATGGACGTATCTAGACATATTTTAGTTCTAGATTCATCTATATTAGTGACAAGAAATATGAATGGGAGTGAGTATTTAATTTTGTGAAAACTATGTGAAGCAACTAATATTCTAAGAAAAATCATGTCTTTTCACCTGATTCAACCAAACAACTCTTATCGTGACAGTTTCCCACCTTTCTCAGAAAAAAAATATATCATGATGGCGAATTCATGTGTTTACTCTTTATTGTGTTGTAATATGTGTTTAACATGGATCTAGCAAAGCTGTCAAAATCGAATCTCTGGGGCTTCCTTGATGTAGCCAAGCTGAAAGGGGCGTGGAGCATCTGTGTGTAGCTTTTGTTAATAAAATGACAGTTATAAGACAAATGAAGAAGAAAGTGATTGAATGTTTTGTTCATAGTTAGAATGTTTTGTTCATAGACAAACGATTCAACAATATGTTGGCTTCAAGGTTAAAAGAAGAAAAAAGTGAAGAAGATTAAGTGATGACCAAAATGTTCATGGTGCGATAAGAAAAATATTCATGGGAGAGTTGAGGATATTATAATCATTCAGGGTTAACTTCAAAACAACATTATCATGATAAAGGAGAATTGAGTTAAGGTTGACTAAATCAAAGCGTAAGTTCGAGATAAGAATCTAGAAGAGATCATATGCTTCAACTTTGCCGTCTAATTGATGATAATGGATATGTAAAAATATGTGTAAGAAGAAGCTCTCTCATCACTAGTGGAAAAGAGGATTTTAGTCTCGGTTCATTTGGGCCTTTAGTCCCGGTTGTGCAATCGGTACAGCGCAATTGGGACTAAAGGCCTCCACATTTAGCCCCGGTTGAAATATAAACCGAGGCTAAAGGATCCTCCACGTGGTGCGGCCAGGGGGGCTCGGGGTGGAAGAGCTTTAGACCCGGTTCGTATTACGAACCGGGACTAAAGGTCAAGCGCAGGGCACAGCCGTTTCTCTGCCGCGGCAGAGGTTTAGGGTTTTATGTTTTTCATTCAAATCTCCATGCATGCATACATCATTCAAGGAACCACAACATCATCATGAATATATAGACATCATCATAAAATACAGTACACGTAATACATATTACGATATAAAGTCGATCCTCTTTACGATCTCTATTGTCTATCCATAATGTCTAAATACAAACTCCCGATAGTATTCTCTATTTGGAGCTATGACCTCCCTAACTAAGAATCCTGTCAATTCCTCTTGAATTGCTCGTACGCGATCCATCGTTAGGAGAGCGTACCGCACGATTTCCATCTAATTTAAAAAAAAAAGATCAATATATACGAATGGAACTCAACACAATTGATGGTAATAAAATAAGATTGTGAAATATTGTTCACGTACATAAAGGGCATGTATAGCCCTTTCCGCCTCCCGATGACATGTCATCTCGCGAATGAACTCGCAGATGTAGTATCCACATAAATTATTCTCAGCTTCCTGCTTCAAACACTTTACGAAAATATAGTTCGATCAAACTAATAATCAAGCATGATAATGCATGGTATTGAAACAAAAAATCAAAGAGATTCACGGACATAGCTATAGTACTAGTTACAGCGCGATCTTGAAACGGAAGCTCCAGTTTCCATTCACCCCTAGTAGTCTTGATGAACCGTTTCCAAACCCTTCCCGGCAAAGAAAAAATGAGTGAATGAGTTATTAATTACTTGATATCAGGAAATGAACGGAAGATGCCGACATGGAGCGATAATGATTGAAATTACCTCTGCCTTATTTATTATTTCCTTTATATTCGAAGAGAAGCCAGACGAAACCCTGATACTGCTCAAGCATTCAAAAAAAGATTTCATTCTCTACTTTTGTAAGAGCGTAGCTGGAGTAATGATGTTCCTTATCTATCTCATTCTCCGAATGCATGATGTCTTGTTCTTTCATATGTTGCTGGTCTTGCCGTGCTTCTGGTGTATATTTCGTCTTCCCGTAGACGTCCAGGAAGCCTAGTAGGTGCACGCAAAGATTTTTCGTCACGTGCATCACGTCGATTGAAGAGCGGACCTCTAGGACTTCCCAATAGGGTAGCTCCAAAAATATAGATTTCTTCTTCCACATGGCCGCGTGTCCGGCAACGTCATTCGGAACAGACTGTCCGCTAGGACCCTTCCCAAAGATTACTTCTAGATCCTTGACCATACCAAATATATCATCACTAGTACGGTGGACAGGATTCTTCCGGTGATCTAACCTCAACTTTGAAATGCTTCCCTTTCTTTCTTACAGGATGGTTACGCATAAGAAATCAACGATGCCCCAGGTACATGACCTTCTTAGATTTATCCAAATATATATTACCAGCCTCATCTAAACAGTGTGTGCATGTATTGTATCCCCTGTTTGACTGTCCTGAAAGGTTACTAAGGGCTGGCCAATCATTAATTGATGGTTACGAAAATTAGCGATCGTAGGTCAAATTCCTCCCGTTTGTGCTCGTTCCACACACGTACACCTGTTACGGCCCACAACTGTAGAAGTTCTTCAACTAATGACTTTAGGTACACATCAATATCGTTGTCGGGTTGCTTCGGCCCTTGGATGAGCACTCGCATCATAATGAACTTCCGCTTCATGCACAACCAAGGAGGAAGCTTATAGATACATAGAGTCACATGCCATGTGCTATAACTGCAGCTCTGCTCTCAAAAAAGATACATGCCATCTGTACTTAGATCAAAACTTAAGTTCCTTACGTCATCTGCAAAGTTCGGGAGCTTTCTCTCGAGTTTTCTCCACTGCGACTCATTAGCGGGATGTCTCAACATCGCGTCTTTCTTACGATCTTCTTTGTGCCATCACAACAACCTGACATTCTCTTTATTTCTGAACAACCATTTCAACTGTGGTATTATAAGAGCATACCACATAACCTTGGCAGAAACCCTCTTCCTGGGGCGCTCACCCTCAACACCACCGGGGTCATCTCATCTGATCTTATACCGGAAAGCAGTGCACACCGTGCATGCATCCAAATTCTCGTGATCACCACAGTAGAGGATACAGTCATTAATGCATGCATGTATCTTCTGCACGTCTAATCCTAGAAGACAGATAACCTTCTTTGCTTCGTACGTACTGGCGGGAAATTCGTTACCCCTTGGGAGGTGCTTCTTAATTATTTTTAGCAACTTAATTTTCAAATCCCGAGACAGTCACACCATTCTTTGCCTTCCATTGCAACAATTAAGTATACTACCTAGCTTTTTCTGGCCATATTCGCAAGTTGGGTACACTAATTTGTTGTGATCCTCTAACATCGGGTCGAACTTAAACCTTTCATTTTCAGTTTCGCAGTCTCTCTTTGCATCGGCAATGGCCCGACCAAGATCATCAGCAGGCTCATCTGATGCCTCTTGATCATCTGTTTCCCCCGTTGAAGTATCACCGTATTCAGGGAACATGGGATAGCTTTAATCATCCTCTTCTTCTTCATTGTCTTCCATTATAACCCCTCTTTCTTCGTGCTTGTTACAACAATTGCAGTTTAGCATGAAACCGAGCGCATCAGGTGGGTGTGAATGGTTTTATAGGAAGAGTAATTTATCTTATTCTGACAGTTAACACATGGATAATACATAAAACCATTCCGGTTGTTTTCCTCAGCCACACAGATAAAAAAATTGCAGGACCGCAATCAACTCGTTATGGCGTCGGTCACTGTAGATCCATTGCCGATTCATCTGCATTATATAATTTATATAATTAAGCTTATCAAAAACCATTACATAACATCATAAATAGTAAACTGATGTATATATACATAGATGCATTTTATCAATGACGGGAGAAATGATAAAGTTGTTAACCTCGATCGAGAAGTGAAAAAAGAAAAGAAAGCTTAAGTGTTGTTATGTGTGAACTCAAGTGACAAATTCTCTTAGGCATTTCATCGAGCATCTCTTGTGAATCAGAAGAGACTTGTGCTAAGTGTGGCTCACAAGTTTAGGCAGGGCAAGGTATATATAGAGATGGCCCTTTAGTCTTAGTTGTAAAGGGGCTCGGGCTTGATGCGCTCTGCCGCTCGGTTGGTAATACCTTGCCCTGCCTAGAGTGTTATGTGGCTCGCGCCATTCGAACCGGGACTAATGCGGCTCATTAGTTTCGGTTTTTTTAAAACCAAGACTAAAGCTTCCAAAGATTTTAGATAAAAGCTATGTTTTCTACTAGTGCATATAGTGGATTAGGGGAAGCAAATCGAAAAACTTCACCAATCAAGCATAATCAAGAAAGGCATTCCATTTAAAAAAAAAATATCGACATCATCCAGCTCAAACAAAATGTGCAAGGCAAATTGACGTTAGGTTTCTTTCATCTTTAATCTTCCGCAGTTTACTTTTTTTTTTTACATCTTATTGATCCTCTTAATTTACTGTTCATGGCAGAGTGTACCATATCCCGATATCATGTAGTCCGATCATGTAGCAGAGTAGCCGTAATTTGACGCGTTCTTTTAACTCCTGTATTCCGTGGAGACAATCAAAGAGGTGGTACCCCTGCGAACATAAAAGGATTTGGATCCAATCCGCATACATGATACTGCTCCGTATATACCGTTATCTGCTTAAGTTTAATAGGTGTGGAATGTTCGGAAATTTAATTTGGCTCTCGGGTGCGTATGATTTCTCTACTAAAAAGTTATATTTTAAAATGTCAAAAATTTTGAATAAAAAGTTCTACATCTACATCTCCACAATATACGTGTGTAAACGTCAAGTTTCGTGAGGAACCAATATTGTTTGTGATCTATGTAAAAAAGATAAAATTTATCTTCTGAAAAGCTTTATTTTTAGAATTGAATTCTGTCTTTTTTTATACACGTCACATGACAAGTCGATTTTTCATGAAACGACTTTATAAGCAAATAGCACGTGAAGACGTACGTGCGAATTTTTTATTTCAATTTTTATTTTTTTAAATGTGTGTAATATCTATTTTAAAATAAAGAAAGCATATGCTCCCGTGTGCCGAAACATCACTCCCCAGAATGTTGTTTATAAATATAAGATACCATGTTATTTATAACTTACATGTAGCCAGTACTTCGTCAATTCCATGAAAGTTATCCTAAATTTATCAAAAGTTGAATGTATCTAGACACCATTTAGTATGTTGATACACAACTAAATTTAGATAAATCTAAAATAACTTTCATGAAACGGAGGAACACAACAGCCGTCCCCATTTGCATGTTGTTGTTGCAAATGATGTCTGCCTTATGAGTTATGAGGCTGTCTAATGAGGCGCATCTCCTCCGGCTTAAGTGGTTTAGGAATGCATGATCGATACATCGGAAAGAACTAAAAGGAAGAATGCTTTATCTTCACTTCATCACAAAGAAATTGAGTACTAGCACGCATTGCTATGGATGCTGCAACCGCACTTTTTGCAATTGCTACCGAAATGGAGCACCTTCAAAATGAGATCACGAATCATCAAGTCAATTTCTCGACGCAACGAAAACGAGAACCACCATTGCAAATCCACACATCCTGGCTTCAAATGACCTTCTCCGCCAGCTGTCTAAATACCGTCATACATGTGCCCAGCGATTAACCAGATATCTAGCCCGCTCATTTCATGGACAAGCATCTATAGTTCAGAAGTCAAAACACGTTCTACTGAATCTACTCCTGATTCTAACTTGAGGTTTTTCTTTCTTGAGGGTTTCTAGCTGATGCGGTGGATTGCCCAGGACGCCAGGACGCCCGCGCACGACGCCACGGCCGCCGTGCGTCGATCGCTATCGATCGGCCGGGAAGCCGGGCGCCTATCCGTGCCACCGAATCCATCATGTCCACTCGACGCGCCATCCACGATCCATCATGGCGCCCGGCCTTCCCGGTACACGCCACGACGCCAGGTCGCCGCCACGAAACGAACAATAATACGGCCGCGCCGTCGCCGCTGCACACCGCTAGCAGCCACAGCCGGCGCGCCGCCGGTCACCGTCCGCCGCGCGGCGGGTAACGTGACATCTGTACGCATGCAGGTGGTCGTCGGCGGCAGCGGCACATGCGCGCTCGCCGTCGCGGGGGCTCGGCCTGTCCCCCAACTAACCGGCCTCTCTTTTGGCTCTCCTCCGGTGGTGACAAATCAATGCGCCGCCACTGATTGCCTCCGCTGTGCTTAGCCAGTAGTAGTTAGTTAAGCCGTTCTTTTCCTGGGTGGGGTTGCTATGCTGGTGCCGAGCTGCTCCACTGCACCGCCGGCGCCGGCGCAGCTGCTCCAACTACGCTAGCCAGAATCCTTTTCTCGTCTTACTTAATGGTCACTTTTAGCCTCCTTGTCTGCAGCTATGGGTGCAATTATGTTGATAGTTTACTAGTGTGTGTCGTCAAAAGCAACGGGGCCTGCGGCGTGATTTGAGATTAGAAGCATATCTTATCGAGTGATCAGCCAAAGGGAGAAGCTTTTCTTCTGAAACTATCTGAATTATGAAATTTTGCTGTCGGTTCTGTTGAGCACGCGGGGATAGAATACAACGATGCGATTTTCAACTTTAGTGGAGAAGACAGAGTGAGCCCAGCAAGCATCGAGCAATGCCGTCGTGGCAGACAAGTACCGACTCGTTGTATTCTCAGAAGAAGCCAGGTTTTTTTTATGAGCATTAAGAAAAAACAGGTGACGGGTGACGGGCGTAAATTCCTCCCTGGCTTCGAACAAACAGAGAGCAGGCCTCAATTACAACATTGTCCGCGAGAAGCAAATGAAGTCGCTCATGTGCTTGCTCGCCATGGCTCTACTAGTAGTGCTAGGGTGGTTTGGTTTTCTGATCCTCCCACTTTTCTTATTCCTGTACTGGTCGATGACCGTGTGGTGATTAGTTAATAAAGTGTGCCTAAAGTTCAAAAAAAAAAACAGAGAGCAGGCCTCACGTTTCCTGCTTCTCGGGCTGGGCTTATGGACAGCTGAGGAGAGGCACAGACATAAGTTGAGATTTTCTTATTTCTCAACAAAAAAAAGAGAAAAGCTGACATTTTCTTTCATTCGAGAGTGACAAGTTTATTTATCTACGAAGATCTCCTCTGATATTTCAGCCTTTCAGCGGACTTGCAAGCAGATTAGGTCAGTGCAGCTGTTTGGAGAGAGTTTTGCTCCGCATGTTGGATTATTCTGATCGAGTAACCTTGAATTTTATACCGACGTGCTAGTGGAGAAAAAAATACTGTAACATTTTTTTTCTATTGTCTAATCTAGATCTAGTGGTAGTTATCAGAATTTATTCTTGTGTGTCAGCTCAGCGCCGCGATTAAAATATTACAGGGTATCTCTCCTAATTCTGTCAGGACTAGGATTAATCCAAGAAGAGCCCACTGCCGACGCCTGCCTGGAATGTGAGAGCATGCCCAATGCATAGCTCCAGGGGTGTTGCTTCACAGCTTTATCTTGGTTCGGGTGGTCCAAATTAGATTCGGATGAGGAGGCAGCCTCTTCATCAGGAGGCAACCTCTTTAGATATAAAGTGAAAACTGAGTGGAATTGTGAGAGAGAAAGAGAAAACCAAATCAACTTTTGAGAGAAAGACATATTAATGGGACCATAACATGGTATGCATATGTCAAAAGTTTTATCCAAGCCTAGTTGGACAGCTGCCTCCATTGCTCATGCCCTGAGTATCCAACATCTTTCCCCTGTGGACACTGGGCAGGCAGGAGGTCCGATCGGTTATTATAGGACATCACAGCAGCTTTACGGTCTATTTGATTCAAATGTCTCCATGAGAACTTTACGGGATTAATAGTCGGAGAAATTTAATTCAGCTTTCGGGTGTTAATTATTCAAAATTTCTAACAAAAAGTTTCGCCTATAAACGCACTTAAAACAATTGGTGTCTCATACGAAGAAGGAAGAGAAAAAACTAGGGTTTCCGCGTCTCTTGGCAGCTGCCGAGCCCCCGAGCGAGAGGATCTTAGGGCATCTCCAGCGGCGCGACGCAAACGGACGCTGAGCGACCGTTTTCGTCCGCCGTGACCGGAAATGCGTCTGGGGTCTGTTCCAGCGGGCGACGCAAAATGACCGGGCCGTCCGCGGAGACGCAAACCTGGCCCAAATATGCGCCAGGTTTGCGTCTCCGCGGACGCTCGGCGGTCGCTCCGAGCGTCCGCTCGCGTCCCCACGGGCCCTCATGGCAGCGACCTAGGTTCGATCGGCCTCGAATTCACAACCTCCGGCGACCAACCGCCGCAATGGAGCGCCGAACCGCTGCGGAAGAGCAACCGCCGGCCTCTTCGTTTTACGCACCGCCGTTAATCCGCGCACATTATAACCCTCGCGTCTACGGTAATTCAAGTTCAACCGCCTCCTTCTTCATCCTCTTTTCTTCTTCTCCAACACCGACACGTCATGAGCGACTACACGCTGCCGTCCGACTCGGAGAGCGAGGGCAAGTCGCCCGGATTCCTGCATTGGTGGGAATCGCCGGCGACGCCAAGCGATCCGGGCTCCACGCCCAGCTACCCTACCTCCACACCGAGTGAGGACGAGGAGGATGGAGGCGGCAATGGCAGCGAAGGCCAGGAGGAGGACGGAGGCGGCGCTGCCAGCGATGCCGACGACGAGGAGGAGGGCCAGGAGGAGGAGGAGGACTCCGACAACAAGTTCGCCCGATTGGAGGCGCAGGAGGCGACGGACGACAAGGCGGCGGCAAGAAAGAAGTCCAGGGCGCTGGCGCGGGCGGCGCGTCGTCGTCCGTTCACCGACGACGACGACGAAGACGCCATTTCTTCCATTTTCAAGTCCTCGACGGGCGCGTCGTCCTCCAGTTCCGACGACGAGGTGACAAGCAAGAGGCGGAGGAGTTTCCACGACGACGACGCCTGGCCTTCGAACAAGAAGGCCAAAAAATAGTTTTAGTTTATATGTTTTTAAATTTCTTCTTATTTGTATGTTAAATATGTTTGAATCTAGTCGATTGACGTATCCGGTTAATTGTTTAGGCTATAATATATTCGATTGGACCAATGAGTACATCTTTTTCGCGTTTAAAACTTGATCATTCAACTATAAACTGTAAAGAAGTAGCACAAAAAAAACAGTTGCATGTCCAAAATGCGTCGGACCGCTGGAGGTAGCCCCCGACGCAAACGGACATTTCGCCCCTTGCGGTCAATTTGGCGTCCGCGGGGCGACGCAAACGGACGCTCGCGATCACTTTTGAGCGTCCAAAATGCGTCGCGCCGCTGGAGATGCCCTTACGAATCGGTGCTAAAGGGTCCGCCGCGGCAGGAAAACGCCTCGAAACGCTACCGCGGTAGAACCCCGCTACCAGTGCATTTTTTATATTCAAATTTTTAAATTATTTTTCACTCCCTCTTTTTTCTTTTTTTAAATTTCTAATATTTTAGTTATTTGACGAGTTTAGTCTCTAATTACACTTATCTCTAGTCAAATTACTTACTCTCATGGTCAAACTTCCCGCTCGGTGATGGCGTGTATTTCACACGTTCGTTGGGCAACCCCAAGAGGAAGGTATGATGCGCACAGCAGCAAGTTTTCCCTCAGAAAGAAACCAAGGTTTATCGAACCAGGAGGAGCCAAGAAGCACGTTGAAGGTTGATGGTGGCGGGATGTAGTGCGGCGCAACACCAGGGATTCCGGCGCCAACGTGGAACCCGCACAACACAACCAAAGTACTTTGCCCCAACGAAACGAGTGAGGTTGTCAATCTCACCGAGCTTGCTGTAACAAAGGATTAACCGTATTATGTGGAAGATGATTGTTTGCAGAGAAAATAGTAAAAACAAGTATTGCAGCAGATTTGTATTTCAGTATTAAAGAATGGACCGGGGTCCACAGTTCACTAGAGGTGTCTCTCCCATAAGATAAAAGCATGTTGGGTGAACAAATTACAGTCGGGCAATTGACAAATAGAGAGGGCATAACAATGCACATACATGGCATGATAAGTATAGTGAGATTTAATTGGGCATTACGACAAAGTACATAGACCGCCATCCAACCGCATCTATGCCTAAAAAGTCCACCTTCGAGGTTATCGTCCGAACCCCTTCCAGTATTAAGTTGCTAACAACGAGACAATTGCATTAAGTATTGCGCGTAATGTAATCAATAACTACATCCTCGAACATAGCATCAATGTTTTATCCCTAGTGGCAACAGCACATCCATAACCTTAGGGGTTTCGTCACTCCCCGCATTCACGGAGACATGAACCCACTATCGAGCATAAATACTCCCTCTTGGAGTTACTAGCATCAACTTGGCCGAGCCTCTACTAATAACGGAGAGCATGCAAGATCATAAACAACACATAGGTAATAACTTGATAATTAACATAACATGGTATTCTCTATCCATCGGATCCCGACAAACACAACATATAGCATTACGGATAGATGATCTTGATCATGTTAGGCAGCTCACAAGATCCAACAATGAAGCACAATGAGGAGAAGACAACCATCTAGCTACTGCTATGGACCCATAGTCCGAGGGGTGAACTACTCACTCATCACTCCGGAGGCGACCATGGCGGTGTAGAGTCCTCCGGGAGATGAATCCCCTCTCCGGCAGGGTGCCGGAGGAGATCTCCGTAATCCCCGAGATGGGATCGGCGGCGGCGTATCGCAAGGTTTTCCGTATCGTGGTTTTTCGCATCGGGGGTTTCGCGACGGAGGCTTTAAGTAGGCGGAAGGGCGAGTCGGGGCCCGACGAGGGGCCCACACCATAGGGCGGCGCGGGCCCCTCCTTGGCCGCGCCGCCTTGTGGTGTCGCCACCTCGTGGCCCCACTTCGTATGCTCTTCGGTCTTCCGGAAGCTCCGTGGAAAAATAGGCCCCTGGGTCTTCGTTTCGTCCAATTCCGAGAATATTTCGTTACTAGGATTTCGAAACCAAAAACAGCAGAAACGAGAACTCGGCACTTCGGCATCTTGTTAATAGGTTAGTTCCGGAAAATGCACGAATATGACATCAAGTGTGTATAAAACATGTAGGTATCATCAATAATATGTCATAGAACATAAGAAATTATCGATACGTCGGAGACGTATCAAGCATCCCCAAGCTTAGTTACGCTCGTCCCGAGCAGGTAAAACGATAACAAAGATAATTTCTGAAGTGATATGCCATCATAACCTTGATCATACTATTTGTAAACATATGTAGTGGATGCAGCGATCAAAACAATGGTAATGACATGAGTAAACAAGTGAATCATAAAGCAAAGACTTTTCATGAATAGTACTTCAAGACAAGCATCAATAAGTCTTGCATAAGAGTTAACTCATAAAGCAATAAATCAAAGTAAAGGTATTGAAGCAACACAAAGGAAGATTAAGTTTCAGCGGTTGCTTTCAACTTGTAACATATATATCTCATGGATAATTGTCAACATAGAGTAATATAACAAGTACAATATGCAAATATGTAGGAATCAATGCACAGTTCACACAAGTGTTTGCTTCTTGAGGTGGAGAGAGATAGGTGAACTGACTCAACATAAAAGTAAAAGAATGGTCCTTCAAAGAGGAAAGCATCGATTGCTATATTTGTGCTAGAGCTTTTATTTTGAAAACATGAAACAATTTTGTCAACGGTAGTAATAAAGCATATGAGTTATGTAAATTATATCTTACAAGTTGCAAGCCTCATGCATAGTATACTAATAGTGCCCGCACCTTGTCCTAATTAGCTTGGACTACCGGATCTTTGCAATGCACATGTTTTAACCAAGTGTCACAATGGGGTACCTCCATGCCGCTTTGTACAAAGGTCTAAGGAGAAAGCTCGCATTTTGGATTTCTCGCTTTTGATTATTCTCAACTTAGACATCCATACCGGGACAACATGGACAACAGATAATGGACTCCTCTTTAATGCATAAGCATGTGGCAACAATTATTATTCTCATATGAGATTGAGGATGTGTGTCCAAAACTGAAACTTCCACCATGATTCATGGCTTTAGTTAGCGGCCCAATGCTCTTCTCTAACAATATGCATGCTCCAACCATAAAGGTGGTAGATCTCTCTTACTTCGAACAAGACGGACATGCATAGCAACTCACATGATATTCAACAAAGAATAGTTGATGGCGTCCCCGAAACATGGTTATCGCACAACAAGCAACTTAATAAGAGATAAAGTGCATAAGTACATATTCAATACCACAATAGTTTTTAAGCTATTTGTCCCATGAGCTATATATTGCAAAGGTGAATGATGGAATTTTAAAGGTAGCACTCAAGCAATTTACTTTGGAATGGCGGATAAATACCATGTAGTAGGTAGGTATGGTGGACACAAATGGCATAGTGGTTGGCTCAAGTATTTGGGATGCATGAGAAGTATTCCCTCTCGATACAAGGTTTAGGCTAGCAAGGTTATTTGAAACAAACACAAGGATGAACGGTACAGCAAAACTCACAAAAAAGACATATGGTAAACATTATAAGACTCCATACCGTCTTCCTTGTTATTCAAAACTCAATACTAGATGTTATCTAGACTCTAGAGAAACCAAATATGCAAACCAAATTAGCAAGCTCTAAGTATTTCTTCATTAATGGGTGCAAAGTATATGATGCAAGAGCTTAAACATGAGCACAACAATTGCCAAGTATCAAATTATCCAAGACATTTTAGAATTACTACATGTAGCATTTTCCAATTCCAACCATATAACAATTTAACGAAGAAGAAACTTCGCCATGAATACTATGAGTAGAGCCTAAGGACATATTTGTCCATATGCTACAGCGGAGCGTGTCTCTCTCCCATAAAGTGAATGCTAGGATCCATTTTATTCAAACAAAACAAAAAACAAAAACAAACCGACGCTCCAAGCAAAGTACATAAGATGTGACGGAATAAAAATATAGTTTCAGGGGAGGAACCTGATAATGTTGTCGATGAAGAAGGGGATGCCTGGGCATCCCCAAGCTTAGACGCTGGAGTCTTCTTAGAATATGCAGGGGTGAACCACCGGGGCATTGATGTCTACGGGAGCTTCTATTCTTGTAGACAGTGTTGGGCCTCCAAGAGCAGAGGTTTGTAGAACAGCAGCAAGTTTCCCTTAAGTGGATTACCCAAGGTTTATCGATCTCAGGGAGGAAGAGGTCAAAGATATCCCTCTCATGCAACCACTGCAACCACAAAGCAAGAAGTCTCTTGTGTCCCCAACACACCTAATAGGTGCACTAGTTCGGCGAAGAGATAGTGAAATACGGGTGGTATGAATAAGTAGTAGCAACGGCACCGGAAAAGTGCTTTGCCCAGGACGAGTAAACAAGCAAGTAGTAACGCGGCAATAGTAACGCGATAGAAACGAGTAAACAAGCGGCGATAGCGATATTTAGGAACAAGGCCTAGGGATTACACTTTCACTAGTGGACACTCTCAACATTGATCACATAACAGAATAGATAAATGCATACTCTACACTTTTGTTGGATGATGAACACATTGCGTAGGATTACACGAACCCTCAATGCCGGAGTTAACAAGCTCCACAATAATGCTCATATTTTAGTAACCTTTAGTGTAAGATAGATCAAAAGACTAAACCAAGTACTAGCATAGCATGCACACTTGTCACCTTCATGCATATGTAGGAGGAATAGATCACATCAATATTATCATAGCAATAGTTAACTTCGCAATCTACAAGAGATCATGATCATAGCATAAACCAAGTACTAACACGGTGCACACACTTGTCACCTTTACACACGTGCGGGAGGAATAGAACTACTTTAATAACTTTGCTAGAGTAGCACATAGATAAATTGTGATACAAACACATTGCAATCATAAAGAGATATAAATAAGCACCTCACTATGCCATTCATCAGTGAATAAGTATTCTGTGAAATATAGCCTAAGAGACCCACACGGTGCACACACTGTCACCTTTACACACGTGGGACAAGGAGTCTCCGGAGATCACATAGGTAAAACTCACTTGACTAGCATAATGACATCTAGATTACAAGCATCATCATATGAATCTCAATCATGTAAGGCAGCTCATGAGATTATTGTATTGAAGTACATAGGAGAGAGATGAACCACATAGCTACCGGTACAGCCCCAGAGCCTCGATGGAGAACTACTCCCTCCTCATGGGAGCAGCGGCGGTGATGAAGATGGCGGTGAAGATGGCAGCGGTGTCGATGGAGAAGCCTTCCGGGGCACTTCCCCGCTCCGGCAGGGTGCCGGAACGGAGACTCCTGTCCCCCGGATCTTGGCTTCGCGATGGCGGCGGCTCCGGAAGGTTTTCCGTATCGTGGTTTTTTCGTATCGGGGTTTTCGCGACGGAGGCTTTAAATAGGCGGAAGGGCAGCGTCGGAGGGTCGAAGGGGTGGCCACACCATAGGGCGGCGCGGCCGGGGCCTCGGGCCGCGCCGGCCTATGGTCCGGGTGGCCTCGTGGCCCCCTCCGGTCCTTCTCGGGTGTTCCGGATGCTTCCGGTGAAAATAGGAACCCGGGTCTTTGTTTCGTCCAATTCCGAGAATATTTCGTTACTAGGATTTCGAAACCAAAAACAGCAGAAAACGAGACTGGCACTTCGGCATCTTGTTAATAGGTTAGTTCCGAGAAAATGCACGAATATGACATAAAGTGTGCATAAAACATGTAGGTATCATCAATAATATGGCATGGAACATAAGAAATTATCGATACGTCGGAGACGTATCAAGCATCCCCAAGCTTAGTTCCGCTCGTCCCGAGCGAGGTAAAACGATAACAAAGATAATTTACGAAGTGACATGCCATCATAATCTTGATCATACTATTTGTAAACATATGTAGTGAATGCAGACGATCAAAACAATGGTAATGACATGAGTAAACAAGTGAATCATAAAGCAAAGACTTTTCATGAATAGTACTTCAAGACAAGTATTAATAAGTCTTGCATAAGAGTTAACTCATAAAGCAATAAATCAAAGTAAAGGTATTGAAGCAACACAAAGGAAGATTAAGTTTCAGCGGTTGCTTTCAACTTGTAACATGTATATCTCATGGATAATTGTCAACATAGAGTAATATAACAAGTACAATATGCAAATATGTAGGAATCAATGCACAGTTCACACAAGTGTTTGCTTCTTGAGGTGGAGAGAGATAGGTGAACCGACTCAACATAAAAGTAAAAAGAAAGGTCCTTCAAAGAGGAAAAGCATCGATTGCTATATTTGTGCTAGAGCTTTGGTTTTTGAAAACATAAAGAGAGCATAAAAGTAAAGTTTTGAGAGGTGTTTGTTGTTGTCAACGAATGGCAGTGGGCACTCTAACTACCTCATCAACCAGACTTTCAAGAGCGGCTCCCATGAAGGACGTTATCTCTACCAGCAAGGTAGATCATCCCTCTTCTCTTTTGTTTACACATGTACTTTAGTTTAGTTTTTCTTTATTTATGGATGACACTCCTCCCAACCTTTTGCTTACACAAGCCATGGCTAACCGAATCCTCGGGTGCCTTCCAACATTCACATACCATGAAGGAGTGTCTATTTGCAAAATTAAGTTGCTTACCGATGAATCAGAAGCAAAACATGTGAAGAGAATTATTAATGCAAGTTAATTAATCGGGCTGGGAACCCCATTGCCAGCTCTTTTTGCAAAATTATTGGATAAGCTGGATGAAGCCACTAGTCCATTGTGAAAGTCTCGTCGAAGTAAATGACAAGATCGAAAGATAAAACACCACATACTTCCTCATGAGCTATAAAACATTGACACAAATCGGAGGTGATAAATTTTGAATTATTTAAAGGTAGCACTCAAGCAATTTACTTTGGAATGGCGGAGAAATACCATGTAGTAGGTAGGTATGGTGGACACAAATGGCATAGTTATTGGCTCAAGGATTTTGGATGCATGAGAAGTATTCCCTCTCGATACAAGGTTTAGGCTAGCAAGGTTATTTGAAACAAACACAAGGATGAACCGGTGCAGCAAAACTCACATAAAAGACATATTGTAAACATTATAAGACTCTACACCGTCTTCCTTGTTGTTCAAAACTCAATACTAGAAATTATCTAGACTTTAGAGAGACCAATTATGCAAACCAAATTTTAGCAAGCTCTATGTATTTCTTCATTAATAGGTG
>NC_061512.1:210131642-210225650 GCF_022539505.1 Lolium rigidum | reverse complement strand
TCTCGCCCAAGCCTCAGGCAATTTCTCTCCATCTTCCTGGTCAAAATTATAAATTCTCTGCAAAACAATATGTTGAGCGCTAGCAGGAAAGTATTTTCGAAAGAAAACATCACGCAAGTCAATTGACTTCTAATAGAACCAGGAGGCAAATTATTATACCAAGTTTTAGCATCATCCTTTAATGAGAAAGGAAAAAATTTAGCGACAAAATAAGTACGCATCTTGACATCATCAGAAAACAAGCTACTCAGAGTAGATAACTCAATCATGTGTTCAACAACACTTTCTTTTTCGGTACCACAAAAGGGTGTTTTCTCAACAATAGCTATATGAGATAGATCAAGAGAAAAATCATAATCTTTATCCTTAATGTTTATAGGAGATGTGGCAAATTTAGGATCAGGAGACAGTTTATATCTAACGACATGTTCTGCAAGCAACTTTTTAATTTTTCTTGCATCGAGTAGTAGCATTGCATTTTTCAATAAAATCATCATCAAGTTCCACATAATCTTCATCAAGATCATCACTAGAATATTCAACGAGACTCGGGTGAATTAACAGGTGTAGCAGCATTTTCATTAGGAGTTTCAGTATTTTCAATTTGCCTAGACCTAGCAATTGTAGCATCTAGAAAAGATCCTAACGAACCATCATTATCAAGCACAGCGAAGCATCATCACAATTATAAGAGGAATTTTCAGATTCAGCAGAAGTACCAGCATTTGAAGCTTGTGGTGGTGAAACAAGTTTACTTATCACGAGACGGTGAATCAAGAGCAGCGAGAGGTACTAAGAGTTGTACCTTTTCTTGTAGTGGATGGTAATATGGCGACTTCGAGTATCGCGAGGTTTACCCATGATGGAGAATTTGCAGCGAACAATATCAATCCAAGTGAACTTCCAAATAAAGCTATGCTCCCCGGCAACGGCGCCAGAAAATAGTCTTGATGACCCACAAGTATAGGGGATCGCAACAGTCTTCGAGGGAAGTATTACCCAATTTATTGATTCGACACAAGGGGAGACAAAGAATACTTGTAAGCTTTAACAGCGGAGTTGTCAATTCAGCTGCACCTGGAAACAGACTTGCTCGCAAGAGTTTATCAGTAGTAACAGTTTTATAGCAGTAGGAATAGTGGAATAACAGCATCGGTGAAATAAAGACAGCAGTAGTGATTATAGTAAACAGCAATATTAAAATACTGTAGGCACAGGGACGGATTAATGGGCGTTGCATGGATGAGAGAAACTCATATAACAATCAAAGCAGGGGCATTTGCAGATAATAATAAAACGGTATCCAAGTACTAATCAATCAATAGGCATGTGTTCCATATTTAGTCGTACGTGCTCGCAATGAGAAACTTGCACAACATCTTTTGTCCTACCAGCCGGTGGCAGCCGGGCCTCTAGGGAAACTACTGGAAATTAAGGTACTCCTTTTAATAGAGTACCGGAGCAAAGCATTAACACTCCGTGAACACATGTGATCCTCACATCACTACCATTCCCTCCGGTTGTCCCGATTTACGTCACTTCGGGGCCATTGGTTCCGGACAGACAACGTGTGTATACAACTTGCAGGTAAGATCATAAACAACGAATATCTTCATGAATCAATAACATGTTCAGATCTGAGATCATGGCACTCGGGCCCTAGTGACAAGCATTAAGCATAACAAGTTGCAACAATATCATAAAAGTGACATCTACGGATACTAGGCACTATGCCCTAACAATCTTATGACTATTACATGACCAATCTCATCCAATCCCTACCATCCCCTTCAGCCTACAGCGGGGGGAATTACTCACACATGGATGGGGGAAACATGGCTGGTCGATGGAGAGGCGTTGGTGGTGATGGCGGTGAAGATCTCCTCCAATTCCCCGTCCCGGCGGAGTGCCAGAACGGAGACTTCTGGCTCCCGAGACGGAGTTTCGCGATGTGGCTGCTCTCTGGAGGGTTTCTGGCGACTTCGACTTCTCCACGTGCGTTTTTAGGTCGAGGGCGATAAGTAGTCCGAAGGAGGGCGTCGGGGGCCAGCCGAGGCCGCCACACACTAGGGCCGCGCGGGCCTAGTGTGTGGGGCCCTCGTGCCCCCACCTGGCTTGCCCTTCTGGCTCCGCCAATATTCTGGGAAAATAGGGCCTTCTGTATAAATTCCGAGGTTTTTCCTGAAAGTTGGATTTCTGCACAAAAACGAGACACCGGAGCAATTCTGCTGAAAACAGCGTTAGTCCGTGTTAGTTGTATCCAAAATACACAAATTAGAGGCAAAACAATAGCAAAAGTGTTCGGGAAAGTAGATACGTTTTGGACGTATCAGTGCTATGCATAATACTTCCTACAAGTTGCATGTCTCATGCATAGAGTACTAATAGTGCTCGCACCTTGTCCTACTTAGCTCGGAAAACACGGATTATCATTGCATAACATATGTTTCAACCAAGTGTCACAAAGGGGTACCTCTATGCCGCCTGTACAAGTGTCTACGGAGAAAGCACGCGTTGGATTTCTCGCTTTTGATTATTCTCAACTTAGACATCCATACCGGGACAACATAGACAACAGATAATGGACTCCTCTTTTAATGCTTAAGCATTCAACAACAGTTAATATTCTCATAAGAGATTGAGGTTGTATGTCCAAGCTGAAACTTCCACCATGATGCATGGCTTTAGTTAGCGGCCCAATGTTCTTCTCTAACATATGCATACTCAAACCATTTGATCATGAAATCGCACTTACTTCGAGACAAGACGAACATGCATAGCATCTCACATGATATCCAACAAAGGTAAAGTTGATGGCGTCCCCAGAAACATGGTTACCGCTCAACAAGCAACTTATAAGAATTAAGACACATAACTACATATTCATCACCACAATAGTTTTTAAGCTATTTGTCCCATGAGCTATATATTGTAAAGGTAAAGGAATGAAATTTTAAAGGTAGCACTCAAGTAATTTACTTTGGAATGGCAGAAAATACCACATAGTAGGTAGATATGGTGGACACAAATGGCATGGGTTTTGGCTCAAGGTGTTTGGATGCACGAGAAGCATTTCCTCTCAGTACAAGGTTTGGGCTAGCAAGGTTGTTTGAAGCAAACACAACTATGAACAGGTACAGCAAAACTCACACAAGAACATATTACAAGCATTATAAGGCTCTACACTGTCTTCCTTGTTGTTCAAACACTTTACCCGAAAATATCTAGACTTAGAGAGACCAATCATGAAGACCAAATTAAACAAGCTCTACGGTAGTTCTTCATTAATATATTAAACTACATGATGCAAGAGCTTAAAAATGATCTATGAGAGCTCAAACAATTGCCAAGTTAATCCAAACCATATGCAGCATTTTCTGATTCCAACCAAATAGCAATTTAACGAAGCAATTTCAGTCTTCGCCATGAACATTAAAGCACAATTAAGAACACAAGTGTTCCATATGAAAAAGCGGAGCGTAATATCTCCAATATAAGAATGGTGGGATCCAACTTTATTCAAACCAAAACAAAAATAAAAGCAAACCGACGCTCCAAGTAAAGAACATAAGATGTGATGGAATAAAAATATAGTTTCACTAGAAGTGACTCGATAATGTTGTCGATGAAGAAGGGGATGCCTTGGGCATCCCCAAGCTTAGATGCTTGAGTCTTCTCAAAATATGCAGGGATGAACCACCGGGGCATCCCCAAGCTTAGACCTTTCACTCTTCTTGATCATTGTATATCATCCTCTTCTCTTGACCCTTGAAAACTTCCTTCACACAAACTTCAAGCAAACTCATTAGAGGGTTAGTGTATAACCAAAAATTCACATATTCAGAGGTGACACAATCATTCTTAACACTTCTGGACATTGCACAAAGCTTCTGAAAGTTAATGGAACAAAGAAACTCATTCAACATAGCAAAAGCGGCAATGCGAAATAAAAGACAGAATCTGTCAAAAACAGAACAGTCCGTAAAGATGAATCTGGCAGGGGCACTTAACTTGCTCAAATGGAAAAACTCAAAACTAACGAAAGTTGCGTACATGTATGAGGATCACGCTCGTAAATTTTCAGATTTTTTCGATTTTTTACAGAGAGCTATGCGAGAATTCGTGACAGACAGCAATGCTGTTTCTGCGCAGCGATCCAAATCTATCATCAACTTTAGCATAGAAACTTTACTTGGCACAAAAACATGATAAGGAGAGGTTGCTACAGTAGTAAACAACTTCCAAGACTCAACAATACAGTAAATGAAATGAAACTTGGGTTATCTCCCAAGAAGTGCTTTTCTTTAACGCCTTTCAGCTAGGCACAGAAAGTGCAAATCAAGTATTTTCAAGAGATGGAGCATCAACATCATTACCTTGGGAGTTGGAATTTTTCTCCATAATGCATGTTATCTTATCTATGTAAGTTTCAGAGGCTCCTTTTCATTATTCTTAGGCTTGCTATTCTCATCAAACAAATTTTCAGGAACAATCCAATCATAATTCTTTTCTAGTGCCTCGATCATTCCTACGAGCTTGCAAGGTATCGATGTCTTAATGTCCCCTCCATCATTAATATTATTAGTGTACTTTATCCTATCAATGTCCATCTTTTCAAGGGTACTAGCAAAGTTGGTGTAAGAACCAAGCATTTTATATTTAGTAAAGACTTTTCTAGCCTCTCTTGCTACACCACCAAATTCTTTGAGAAGAGTTTCTAAGACAAAATCTTTCTTTTCTCCTTCCTCCATATCAGAGAGTGTAAGAAACATATGCTGAATTATAGGATTGAGATTAACAAATTTAATTTCCAACATGTGTACTAGAGAAGCAACAACAATTTCATAAGTAGGAGCATGTTCTACCAAGTGTCTATCTTCAAAATCTTCAGCTATACTAACATGAGTAGAAAAATCTTCTATATTATCTCTTCCAATTATAGACCCTCGGCCTACCGGTATGTCTTTTAGAGTGTACTTAGGAGGAAACATGATGAAGTGAACAACAAGTAAACTAAACAAGTAAGGTAAAGACAAGTAACTATTTTTTTTTGTGTTTTGATATAGAACAAGTAAACAAGACAATAAGTAAAGTAACTAATTTTTTTGTGTTTTTAATATGAAGCAAACAAGACAGTAAATAAAATAAAGTAAAGCAAGACAAAAACAAAGTAAAGAGATTGGAAGTGGAGACTCCCCTTGCAGCGTGTCTTGATCTCCCCGGCAACGGCGCCAGAAAACAGTCTTGATGCGCGTAGATGTACACGTCCGTTGGGAACCCCAAGAGGAAGGTGTGATGCGCACAGCAGCAAGTTTTCCCTCAGTAAGAAACGAAGGTTATCGAACCAGTAGGAGCCAAGAAGCGCGTGAAGGTTGTTGGTGGAGGAATGTAGTGCGGCGCAACACCAGTGAAACCGGCGCCAACGTGGAACCTGCACAACACAATCAAAGTACTTTGCCCCAACGTAACAGTGAGGTTGTCAATCTCACCGGCTTGCTGAAAACAAAGGATTAAGCGTATCGAGTGGAAGATGGTGTTTGTTTGCAAAGAACAGTAAGAACAGTAGAATGTATTCAGATGTAAAAGAATGGGGTCCACAGTTCACTAGAGGTGTCTCTCCAATAAGATAACTAACATGCTGGGTGAACAAATTACAGGCGGGCAATTGACAAATAAAGATTCAATACATATCAATGATGATTACTATGTGATTTAATCAGGGCATTACGACAAAGTACATAGACCGCTATCCGAGCATGCATCTATGCCTAAAGAATCCACCTTCGAGGTTATCATCCGAACCCCTTCCGGTATTAAGTTGTAAACAACGAGATAATTGCATTAAGTATGGTGCGTAATGTAATCAACACAAATATCCATAGACAAAGCATCGATGTTTTATCCCTAGTAGCAACAGCACATCCACAACCTTAGAACTTTACGTCACTTGTCCCAGTTAAATGGAGGCATGAACCCACTATCGAGCATAAATACTCCCTCTTGGAGTTACAAGTATCAACTTGGCCGAGCCTCTACTAGCAACGGAGAGCATGCAAGAACATAAACAACACATATATGATAGATTGATAATCAACTTAACATAATATTCTATATTCATCGGATCCCGCCAAACACAACATGTAGCATTACAAATAGATGATCTTGATCATGTTAGGCAGCTCACAAGATCTAAACAATGATAGCACAAGCGGAGAAGACAACCATCTAGCTACTGCTATGGACCCATAGTCCAAGGATGAACTACTCACGCATCAATCCGGAGGCGGGCATGATGATGTAGAGCCCCTCCGGTGATGATTCCCCTCTCCGGCGGGGTGCGGGAGCGATTTCTCGAATCCCCGAGATGGGATTCGCGACGGCGGCGTCTCTGGAAGGTTTTCCGTATCGTGGCTCTCGGTACAGGGGGTTTCGCGACGAAGGCTATATGTAGGTGGAAGGGTAGGTCAGGGGGCGTCACGAGGGGCCCACACACTAGGGCCGCGCGGCCAGGGCCTGGGCCGCGCCGCCCTGGTGTGTGGCCACCTCGTGGCCCCACTTCGTCTCTCTTTCGGTCTTCTGGAAGCTTCGTGTAAAAATAGGACCCTGGGCGTTGATTTCGTCCAATTCCAAGAATATTTCCTTACTAGGATTTCTGAAATCAAAAACAGCAGAAAACAGCAACTGGCGCTTCGGCATCTTGTTAATAGGTTAGTGCCGGAAAATGTATAATAATGCTGTAAAGTATGTATAAAACATTCAAGTATTTTCATAAAAGTAGCATGGAACATAAGAAATTATAGATACATTTGAGACGTATCAGGGTTCCTCACGCACCAAGACGAAGACCTTCTGGATGTTGATCTTCTTCATCGGGCCGGAGTGATGAGTTCCGGAATGCTCCGCCGGCGAATGAAACAATGTATCTTATGTCTAGAGTTCACTAGATCGGGTGGTATTCGGTCGCGCGCACCCATGCTTTTATTCCGACCCTTTGGTTCTGGAGGGAGCAGCACGAAGCTCTTTTTCTGTGTTGACATCAAGTGACTATGGATCCATGATGAAAGTCAGAAGAAGAGAATTTCATGAAAGGCCAGATGGGAGGACTAGCTAAGGGAGGTTCAAGTCTCCACGCTGTTGAGGGACTTGTTTGGTGTTCTGGACTTCACAGCACCGGTATGAAAGTGGGGGCGACAACACAAGTGAAGTTCAGAGTCCTACCTTTCAGGGTGAAAACCAAGGTCTGGCCTTAACTGGTTGTGCCTGACAATGACCTTGTTGGAGGCATTGTTTTGAGAGCGGGGACTATCTTTAGGGTGAAAACCTAAGATCTTTGATCGGGCAACAACGGTGTTAGAGCATTGTTCCCTTCTTGAAGGCGTCGTTTTTGGAGAGTCTGTATTTCAGGTGTTGTCTTGGTGGTGGATGTATTGCTGTTGTTAGGCCCGAGATACTGTAGCGGGACTTTTGTTTCTTAGTTTTCTTTTATTTTTTTAGCTATGTGCATCCGTAGTGCCATTAGGATGGTGCGTTGTTGCAGAGGCTGGGTGTAATTGGTATCTTTTAATATTAATATATTCCCTTTATCGAAAAGGAGAACCCCTATAAACTTTCTTTATCGAAATACCAAAAAGATAATTTGACTTTATGAGAATCCACAAGTAAAACATGAGACTTCATGAACGTACTACATGGATGGCCAAGGGTAAAGTCACATCCACAATTACACAAAATGGTTTGTTCTCAAAATGATTTATGACTTTGACTATAATATAACATCATAGACATATGTGAAAATGTGTATCAAAATTTACCAAATAAGGTTTTTGAAAATAATAACCATTATCACATCTAAGTGGCAAGGATTACGTTCTCGGACTTTTTATTGGCATTTTTATTAACGTTGCTTGTGGCTTTTTTTGAAATGGGGAAAATATCGCCCCAGCTTCTGCATCCAAAGGATGCACACGGCTTTTTAATAGATTATTCAGAACACTTTACAAGAGAAATACAAAAGATCAAACTTGAAGCCACCTCGCTAAAACTACAGAGGGATGAAGGGGGTGACAATTCACCAACTCATATCATCCAAAAACCAAATGCCTTCCCAGGCCGCCCAATAGCAGATGAGAAGCACATCCAGTCAAGCAGACTCTCAGCATACGCCAACGCGCACGCCATAGAAGTTGCTACCGCCGTCTTCCTCGACTCCGTCTTCAAGAGAGATCATCGCATTGACCATGTCAGGACTGCCATCGATGCCGCCATGGTGCCAGACGACTCCACCATCCTGCGTGTGTCCATCACACTGCATCCGTCCCGAGACACCACTCCACCATGCCGCGGCGACTCAACGACGCCGTTACAGTAAAAGCACACCGCTCCACCTCAACACTATTGGAGATATGCCCAAGAGACAATAATAAATTAGTTATTGTTATATCTTAGTGTTCATGATAAATGTTTACATCCCATGCTATAATTGTATTAACCGAAACATTGATACATGTGTGTTATGTAAACAACAAGGAATCCCTAGTAAGCCTCTTGTATAACTAGCTTGTTGATTAATAGATGATCATGGTTTCGTGATCATGAACATTGGATGTTGTTAATAACAAGGTTATGTCATTGGGTGAATGATATAATGGACATACACCCAAATAAGCGTAGCATGAGATCAAGTCATTAAGTTCAACTTGCTATAAGCTTTCGATACATAGTTACCTAGTCCTTCGACCATGAGATCATGTAAATCACTTACACCGAAAGGGTACTTTGATTACATCAAACTCCATTGCGTAAGTGGGTGGTTATAAAGATGGGATTAAGTATTCGGCAAGTATGAGTTGAGGCATATGGATCAAGAGTGGGATTTGTCCATCCCGATGACGGATAGATATACTCTGGGCCCTCTCGGTGGAATGTCGTCTAATTAGCTTGCAAGCATGTGACTAGGTCGCAAGAGATGACATACCACGGAACGAGTAAAGAGTACTTGTCGGAAACGAGGTTGAACTAGGTATGGAGATACCGATGATCGAACCTCGGACAAGTAAAGTATCGCGTGACAAAGGAAATCGGTATTGTATGTGAATGGTTCAATCGATCACTAAGTTATCGCTGAATGTGTGGGAGCCATTATGGATCTCTAGGTCCCGCTATTAGTTATTGGTCGGAGAGGAGTCTCGACCATGTCTGCATAGTTCACGAACCGTAGGGTGACGCGCTTAAGGTTCGATGTAGCATAAGTAGATTCGGAATATGAGATGGAGACGAAGTTTTTTCGAAGTCTCGGATGTGATCCAGGACATCACGAGGAGGTCCGGAATGGTCCGGAGAATAAGATTCATATAAGGGAAGTTGATTTCTAGGTTTTGGAAAAGTTTGGGATTTTTCTGGTGAAAGACTGAGAAGGTTCTAGAAGGTTCCGAGGGTCCCACCAGTGGGCCCACGACCCTAGGACGCCTAGCATGGGCCGAGGGGATGCACCCCAGCCTAATGGGCCAGGGGCACATGCCCCTCAAGGCCCAAGTCGGCCAGCCCACTAGGGTTCCCCAAACCCTAGGGGGGATCAACTTGGGGGGAAGAAATCCCCTCCCCCTCTTGGCCGCCGGCCCTAGATGGGTTTGGGTGTTGGGGGGCCACCCAAACCGACCTCCCCCCTATATAAAGAGGGGAGGGGGCAGGGGGCGCACACCCTTCATACCCCAACCCTGGCCGCCCCTCTCTCCTCCACCACAATCCTGCTCCGGCTTGGCAAAGCCCTGTAGTTTTTCTCCACCACCACCACGCCGTCGTGCTGCTGGGATTCCGAGGGGATCTACCACACCTCCGCTGCCCGCTGGAACGGGGAGAGGACAGGCTTCATCGACACCGTACGCACGACCGAGTACGGAAGTGCTGCCGGATTGCAGCACTGGACGATCGACTACATCAACAACGAGATCTAATCTCGTAGGCTTTGGAATCTTCGAGGGTTAGTCTCACATACATCTCGTTGCTTCGATCTTGGTAGATTAGATCTTGCTTCTTCCTACATTGGATCTTGGTTTTTGTTCATGTTCACGGTAGAAATTTTTTGTTTTCCATGCAACGAACCCATCAAGCACCACCGCCATCCGTTGTCTGCTCCGAAAACGATACCCCCAACAGGGAGAACGACGTTGTGCGCCGCAATCATCCGATCCGGGAGACCCGGGTCTCGGGTTTCCCCTGGAGCAGCCGATGCGAAGAACACAGACTGCAGAGACAATGCCTTCAACAAGGTAACAACGAAACGCGCTGCCATCATCCACCATGACCGAAGTCCGGGCCGGCTTTCACCGGCAGCTGGGCCTCGCCATCGGGAGCTAGGCGACGGATCACAAGAACTGCCACTGCTAGCCACACAACTAGCCTATCTCCCCCGGCGAGAGAGAAGGCCACCACCGCGGTGCCACGGTCAGCGGCACCTGACGCCCGCCACCTGCCACCAGGTCGACGCCGTCACCTCCATCGCCATCCAGGGCTGCCGCCCTTTGGTGCCGTGGTACCAGACCTTGAGGAGGAGAGCACGAGATCCGCCCCTATCACCACCCGCCCGGCGATTCCGAGGCGATGATGGAGGAGAGGACCGCACCGCCCCCATCATCGCCAGGATCTGGGGCCGCGCCGCCGCCTCCATCATCGCATGCCCGGCGAGGAACGAAGGAGAGGCCGCGCCGCCATGTCCAGAGCCGCGCCGCGCCGCCAGGTCCAGGGCCGCGCCGCCGCCCCCCATCACCACCCGCCCGGCGAGGCCGTGGCGAAGACGGGATGAGAGGCCGCGCCGCCATCGGCCGGCAGGGAGCGGGACCATCCCCCCGGCGCGGAGGCGTGCCTCCTACCGCCGCACCAGGGACCACACGTGGATCCCCGCCGCCCCCATCACCGGCCGCGCCAGGCTTCGCCGGCGGCAGCTTCATGGGACGGCGAGGGGAAGGGAGGGAGGTGGGGAAGGCGGTGGCGGCGGGGCTAGGGTTCCGCCCCCGAGTCGCCTGGAAGGGGAGGACCCAAGGGGGTACGTGAAATGCCAAAAAAATTGGTGTTCCGAGTTTATTTGTAAGTGGTGAGAGAAAATGCGGTAAGATATAGTTAGCTTCATGTTTGGAAATCATCAATTGAGAACTTGGATTTTCACTACTATATGTTACTTGTTCTCGGTGTATCAACTAGTTTTCCATTTAACTTTTATCACCTAGCTAGCCATGTTTTGGATATGCTCTATGTCTAGTCGCATGGGGTTGATGTCGTCTTAAGAGATAAAAACAATATGGCATGGAGACGTCAATTTTGTTGAAATATATGTAACAAATCTTCAGTACCACATTTTGTTGTAATATTTGGTCGTTTATAAACCGAATCAATACTTTCCTAGTTTAACTATATTATCCATCAAGATTTCATATCGTGTAATCATCCTTGTAATCTCCTTTCGGTGTGCTAGATTTATTTTTAAAATGGACGCGGAAAATGGCCGGGTGGTAAGATATGGTTAACTTCATGTTGAAGATCGTCAATTGAGCACTTGGATTTTCAGTACTATATGTTTGTTGTTTTCCATGGTGTATCAACTAGGTTGCCGTTTAACTTTTATTCCCTTGCTAGCTATGTTTTTGGATATTTTCTATGTCTAGTCGCAGGGGTTAATGCCGCCATAAGAGACTAAAAAACTCGTTAGGGAGAAAAAGAATTTTTTGTTGAAATATTTGTAACGAATCTTCAGTAGCAAATTCTGTTGTTAATTGTATTATTCGGTGGTGCGTAAAACGAATCAATACTTTCCTAGTTTAGCTATATTGTCAATCAAGATTTAATCCCGTGTAATCATACATGTGATCTCCTTTTGGTGATTGTGGTAAACCTGCCTATTAATAGATGGAAACCCGAGATAAATGGAATAGCCTCCCCACTTTCATATGGTACCAAAGCCAGCCTCTTCCATCTCATCTCTCATGGCGGCTTCTTCCTCCTCATCTACACCAATCACCACCACCACCCTCGGTTTCCCTATGACCGAAAAGCTTACCTAGGAGAACTATCGCCTCTACGGCAAGAATGAGCATGAGGTGCTCAGATGTTGGGAGCGCTTCCATCGCTACTATATGGCGAGCAAAAGGTGGTTGGATCAGCATCAAACTTGTACAGGGTCAACACCAACTGGTACATTGATTCTAACGCCACCTACCACCTCATCGGAGAACTAGAGAAGCTCTCGGTGAGGGTCCATTGTACTTCTCTCTCACCGAGTGATTCTCTAGATCTCTAGTGATGTGGTCGGTGGCCCCTGAGTCGATGTACCAGTTGGTGTCGACCCTCTACTAGCTGTGATGGTCGTCGATCAACCGGTGGATTTGCAATATTTTTCGGTTCAAACCTTGTGTCATGTAGTGCATTTCTCACAACAGAAGCAACCAATATTTTATAGATCAAGTACTGAAGGAGAGTACAAAGATCTAGCAAATCCCACAATATAAATTATATGGTTGCAATCTATCCTTGATGAATTAGGAGTGTCAAGATCTAAAAGTACATGTTGGTGCACTAGTAGGAAAACATTTATAGAAAGAAATGGATTCTGTGGCGCATTTAAAAAGACGTGCTTCACAAAATTATTTATGTGGCGCATAAAAAAAATGCTCCACAAATTTTTTGGAATTTTGTGGCGCAACAAAAATTTGTGCCATATGCGCCAAGAATTTTTTGTTTATATATTTTAATCCAAGGTTTTTAAAATTTATTTTTTTTTAAATTTTGAATTTTTATAATCTTTTCCAATTTTTGAAATTTTAGGATTTTTATATATATATTTTTAATTTCTAAAAATTTACTTTTCTGAATATTTCTATTTTCTAAGTGCTTTTAATTTTTTATTTTCAAATTTTACATTTTTAGAATATTTACCAATTTTTGAAATTCTAGGATTTATTAAAAAGTATTATTTTTAAATTTCTAAAAATTTGGTTTTTTGAATATTTTGAATGTATGTTATTTTGTACATTATTTTCACTTTTTTGAAATCTTAGATTTTTTTAGATTCTTTTCTAATGTTTGAATTTTAAGGATTTTTTTGATATTTTTGAAAAATGTAGTTTTTTTATTTGTAAAAATTTAGAATTTCTCGATTTTTAAATTATTTCATTTTAAACTGCTTTTTACATTTTTCCTGAAATTTTTAGTTTTTTTTGGAGTGTTTTGAAAATTTTGAATTTCCTCTTAAGAGGATTGATATGATACTAAGATCAATAAGAAAGTAGCATAAGCGTAGCTCAATTAAATAGAACTTAGAAGTTAAACATGTTTGTGTTGGAGCAATTTGAGGATGTGAGACGTAGTGGGAAGTCATCATTTCTATATCATTTGAGATATGTTCGTAGTGTTAGTAGATGTTTAAACATTTAAAATGTTTTTCCAGATTATTTCTTTTTTGATTTTCCTTTTTTTCAATTTATTTGATTTTTTTGAAAATTTAAATTTTTGAGAATTCTGTGCCGCATATTGTGTGGATGCGCCACAGAAATGTGAGAATTCTGCTGCGCATGTAGATATGTGCCACAAAAATATAATTTAGGGACTTGACTTTGTGATGCATGGAATATGGGTCATAGAAAGTCAAAACGTGCACCACAGATATGCAGTTTCCTAGTAGTGGTGGTGTGATAATATATGGGCAACATATTTGTCCAGTAATCATATATTTCATGACAGGACTAAGCATATTGAGATAGGCTACCACTTTGACTAGCAAAAGGTAGCAAACTAACATTTTTTATGGATGAAGTTTTTGTTTGGTTTACTAAACCCCTGCCGTTGCGCCAGCTTGAATACTTCAAGCGCAAACTCCCCTTTCACAGTTGTGATTGAGGGGGTGTGTTGAAATATCTATAAACAAATCTTCAGTATCATATTCTGTTGTAATATTCGGTGGTGTATAAACTGAATCGATACTTTGGTAATTTTTCTATCTTGTCAATCAAGATGTAATCGCATGTAATCATCCCTACAATGTCCTTCCGGTGATTGTGGTTAACCGGGCTATTAATAGATGGTGACCGGAGACAAAGGGTATCCACTTCCACACTACTCCCTCCATTCCATTCTATAGTGCCTATAGTTTTTTGGCACGGAAATTAGTGTAAAAGTATTTTTTACATAAGACCCCCTGACTTAACGATTTGAGATCAAAGTAAAATGAGGGAAATCGATAACTTTCTATTAACATAACAAATCCCACAAATCTCTCTGGTTGACTCTCCATATATGTGCAGCCAGGTTCTACTATTAAGGAAAGAAAAATAAGGCTTCCTAAATCTAACGAATCTCAATTAATTGTTTTCCTTTTTATGGATTTTTTTCATGCATGTCGTGTGGAAGCTGACCGGTAGAGGGGGTAATTGAAAAAAAAGCCAAGCTACAACCTTATATTCTGAAATAAATGCCAAAAATATATAGGCATTATAAAAAGGAACGGAGGGAGTATTAATTATTAAAGAAAATTGATCACTACGACAATATGAAGGAATGATATGCATAGTCACTGGAACAATAAATATATTCATCCATTGGAGGCTATATCTTATACAACTCCATAGATAGTCGTATTATTATATATGTATTTTTTGTGGTTCGTTATGCGCTACAATTATCATAGCAAAAAATTATAACAAAATATGATGTATTGTGAAATTGACAAAAAAAATAGATTATGTACTTACTATTTAACTCCCATCACTATTCAGTTCAATCATGCATTTCTTGTCTAGGTCACAAGTAGTCATATTTTTCTATAAAGTTTTGCTAGTGTGCAGGATATAGTTACCAATTACCGTGAACTATTTCACTTTTTTTTGTAATAATCAGAAAAATAAAGAAACGAGAGAAAAATAGGTTGCATGGGCAACTAAAATCCTCTTTCAAGGATGAAATCTTTTGTTGTCAGTATCAACTTGATGTCAATTTGAGATCAATAAAAAATTTATTTTGGAAGAATATATAGATATATTTAGGAAACAACATTACAATTTTGAAAACACTTAAATAGCTATATTAATATAGTATATTTTCCTATTAACGAGGACAATATTTAAACATGTTTGTTTGTGAAAAAATATAGCTGAATAGTAAAACATGTTGAAAGATATTTGGGGGGAAAATAGAACCCCAGTGTAGGAGAGAGGGAGGGTAGGACTTGACACTCTCGAAATCAAGAAAAATTATTAGGGTTTTACGGGAGATCATCCCCCTGTTCTACAGGTTTAGGGAGAATGTTATGGACAAATGAAATATATGTAACAAATCTTCAGTAGCATATTCCGTTGCAATAGTTTAGTGGTGTGTAAACCAAATCAAAACTTGCATAGTTTAGCTATATTGTCAATCATAATGTAATAATGTGTAATCATCCATGTAATCTCCTTCTGGTGATTGTGGTTAACCGGCCTATTAATATATGCCGACTCGAGACAAAGGGCATCGCCCTCCCCACTTTCATGCGGTATCGAAGTCGGCCTATTACATCTCATCTTTCATGGCCGTTCTTCCTTGTCATCAACACCCACCACCACCACCACCATTGGTTTCTCGATGACCAAAACTCTTACCAGGAAGAACTATGTCCTCTATGGCAAGAATTTGCTTGAGGCACTCAGAGGCTGGGAGTGGTTCAACATCGACTATCATGGCAAGGAGAAGGCGCTGCATTGGCATCAAACTCATATGGCTTCAACACCAACTGGCACATCGATTTAGATGCCACCAGCCACATCAATAGAGATCTGGAGAAGCTCTCCGTGAGGGAGATATACAATGGCCACGCAAGCAGGTGCACACCAGAAGTGGCCACTATACATGTACCTCACCGAGAGCTTCTCTAGATCTCTGGAGATGCGGTCTGTGTCGCACCTAATCGATGTACCAGTTGGTGTCGACCCCCTACTAGTTGTGATGATTGTCGATCAATCGGTGGATTTGCGATATTTTTCTATTCAATACTTTAGTGCACGAAAGCATTCTACAGTTTGTGGATCAAGCACTGAAATCTTTAACAAACTCCACATCAGAAATTATATGGTTCCAATCTATCCTTGATAAACTAGGAGTGTCAATGTCTGAAACTCCATGGCTAGGGGCAACATGTTTGTTTGCTAAACCTTTTTTTCATGCATGACTAAACAGATAGACTACCACTTTGTCCGGAAAATGGTAGCAAAAATACGTCTTTCCTTCGAGGAATCAAGTTGCTAATGGGTTTACTAAGCCGCTTCTGGTGCGCCAACTTGAGAACTTCAAGTGCAATCTCCACCTCTCCCGGGTGTGTTAAAATATCTGTAACAAATCTTCAATAACATATTATGTGTTAATATTTGATGGTGTATAAACTGAATCAATACATTCCTAGTTTAGCTATCTAGTCAATCAAGACGTAATCCCATGTAATCATCCCTATAATCTTCTTTTGGTCCTTTTTCATCTAGCGTTTATTTATTTCTTGGCTTGCTTCCATTGGGTGAGACGGTACTCGTTGAGGAAGGAATATGAGAAAATAGTTGTGTGCAATTACACAGTAGCATGTAGTTATATATTTTTCATCCTCGTAATTCCATTTATCATAAAAAAATTATGTGCAACTACAAATATGAGTGTAACTAAAAACCTAAATTTTAGGTGCAATTGCATGTGGATGTGCAACACATATATGTGTAATTGAGAATATATAACTACATTTTAAATACTATATGATTATGTGAGCTACAACATTTGTAAACTATGGACCGTGTACTATTATTATATGAGCTACCACATTTATAACTGAATATAGAGCATTTGTATACACATAGCACTGCATTTGTAAACTAAATTTTGGATGTGCCTTTAAAACTTTTTGGGGCACATTTTGGATATGCCCTTAAAATTTTTGGGCTACATTTTGGATGTGGCCTTAAAACTTTTTGGGGCACATTTTATTTTGGGGCATATTTTTTGTGCGCCTTAAAAACTTTTCAGGGTACATCCAAAATATGCCCTAAAAGATATATATTAGGGTACAATTGTGAAGTGCCCTTAATACTTTCCGAGCAGCTGGTAAATTCGGCACATTTTTATGTGCCCTTAAAAGTTTTGAATGCACATTTCGCACATTTTAGGGCACTTAAAATTGCCTCAAAATTTATACCATGTTGCAGTGTGTGCAATTGCATATATGTGTGGAATTTGATTGTATCTTCCCTTAACTATACATGTAGCTTCCCTTGAGCCTTTTCAGCTAGGATCATTTTGTTTTTGTTTCTCTTGTTTTTTTTATTTGTGCGCAATTTTAAAGATTTATGTATTTTTTTCTCGTAGATACACAATGACCCATGGATTTATGTAGTTGCATTTTTTTCATCGTTTGTAATTGTGTAATTGTCATACATGCCTTTTTTCTTGCTTAAAAAAGTCCCAAATACAAATGGCCATAAAAGATTGAACATGAATATATGACTGAAAAACGTGGTTGTCCGATTGTTGATCAAGAATTAGATTAATTGTCGGTCATTCAGGCCCTAGCACCGTACATATTCTTATGCAACTGCATACATAGTTGTATTGTGTACTTTCCGTGGTTCGTTATGCGTTGTAATTTGCATAACAAAATATTGGTTGCATGGGAAATTAAAATCCTTTCTCAATGTGGAATTCTTCTATTGTGAGTATCAACTTGATCTGAAGATGAGATAAATAAAAGCTTTTATTATGGAATAACATAATTTGGAAATGACATTACAATATAAGAACTTTCAAATATTTACATAAATAAAGTATCTCACTTTCGACACTATCAATATATTATATCTTTTTCAATTAATGTGGAATCATTTAAACATGTTTCTTTGTTAAATTATATAGCCAAATACATGTTGAGAGATATAGGGGACAACGAGAGAGCCCCAATTGTAGTAGAGAGGGAGGCTACTAGTAGAGACTCCGAAAATCAAGAAACTTTGTTAGGGTTCTTCTGGAGATCAACCCCCTATTGCGCGGATTTAGGGAGCATGTTAGGGACCACTTGAGGTTCGAAGATCCTCTAAAGTGCTACTTCCTCCGATCCATACTAAGTGTCGTTGTTTTTGTTTCTTTTTTATCAACTTGCATTGTAGATGACCCAAGAGGCTTTGATTTTACACGTAGAGAGCAATTCAAAAGTGCAGAAATAGGATGTGGATTGCGCCCCTGGAAAATGTATAGTCTATTTGCACGTAAGAACCATTGAGGCAGTTGCTGAAGTAAGCAGGCATGCATCTGTTAGCCTTGCTTCTTTGGGCAAATCCTCGGAGTAAATGTTGTCAGCAACCGCTGCTGCAGCAGCTCTGCAGCTGCTGCTGCTACAAAAAGCTAGTGATATGGATAACTGTCAGCTAAAGTAGCAAAAACTGAGTAGCATTTCGAGGATAGAGACAAGTCCAGAAAGATAAAAAAGAAAACTTTTCGTTTGAATGGACAGACAGACAGAACAGAAAAATTAGTGCTAGGACAGACGTAAGCATCAGTCCATGTCAATCAAAATATGAACATTAGAAGAAGATTATGGATGGGTGGACAATATACTTAAGAAGATGAAAATGACAGCACTCATCTCATTTTCCCCCTTCATGCCTGCTTTCCCCAAGGATTGTTCCATTTATTTCCCCTTTCCTTTTTTTTTTCTTACAAAGCAATCTAAAGCCATGCGAGAAGAAGATGAATGAGTAGTGCTGCTGCTGAACGACGAGAAAACACTGCAAAAATGGGCACCGAAGAAAAAAAAATCTCTCCACTGATCGATCGAGCTAAACAAATTCACGAACTAGAGAAAAAGGATTAACCTTGGATCTTAATCTCTGCATGAACCCACTAATTAACCGTACGTACCACCCCGTAGTGGTTCGAGATTGGATTACAAGGTGAGATCCAAGCTCACGTTTGCTCTGTTGTCGGCGGCGTCTCCCCCGTGGCGTACAGCTTCATGCTGCGAAGACGACGACGCTGATGACGCCGATGACGCCGAGCCAGCTTGTCCTCTTCTTTCCCACGCCACAGCCATCTCATCACGTCGGGCATGAGTCAAGGGCGTTGGCCGTTCTTGCCGCGGCACCGGTGCCGTCACGCTGACGCCCGGGACCCGCCAGAGCGCGGCCGCTGGCACCGGGCTGCCGTTGATCGGCTGGGACACGGAGCCGGGACCGCTGCCGCCGTAGTAACTGGGCACCGCGGCTGGCCCGGTGGGCGCGATGTGGTGGTTGGACCAAGAGGGGTAGTGCGGTGGCGGCTCGTAGCGGGCCATGTGCGCCGGCGCGGCGAGGAAGCGGTGGTGATGGTGGTAGCCGCTGCCGAAGGCCGGGTACGCGTGGGCGGGGTAGTGGCCCTGCATGGCCATGGCGCTCTGGAACTGGGCGCGCTTGGCATGCTGCCGCTCCCTCTTGTGCGCGTTCTGGTGCCCCCCGAGCGCCTGCGACGTCGGGAAGTTCCGGCAGCAGTAGTGGCACTCGAACTTGCGACTGCCGCCGCCACTTGCACAGACCGACACCGCCGCGACCGTCTGGCCGGGAGAAGTAGTGCTGTCGGCGGCAGCATCGCCGTTGGTGACGGAGGACGCCGCCCCGTCGGGCGGGAAGTCGAAGCCGAAGAGACGGATGGAAGACGTGGGGCTCGACCCACCTGCCTCTGTCGCCGGCGGCGGCTTGGGCCGCATGAAAGGGAGCTGGGAGAAGGAGTGGATGTCCGGGGCAACATTCGCCGTCTCGCCGGGAAGGCTGTTGGCCGCCTGCAGCGCGTCTTGCTCGCTCATGGTCGTGGAAGAGAGTGGAAGCTAGCCACACCGCTAGGGTAAGCAGTTTAGCTAGCCGTGTCGTGTGTAGGGGAGCGAGCGAGCGCTAGGTAGCTGGAGCTACAGGGGATTCTTCTCTTGGTCTTCCTATACTGTTGCGCGATGGTAATATGTTGGCCGGGGATGGAGCTCGAGATGGAGCTTGCTAGCTGCGTTGATGTATGGGCCAGCTCCTAGGAGGGGTTAACTTCGTGTGGGGTGGAACGGGACCAGCTTGGAGGTAGGGTTGACAACGAAACTGTTTAATGTTGTTGTGTTTGGTCAGATTGAAAATATGCCATTGGTTGATGTTATGCACTTGTTTTCTATTATGTCCATTTTCATATGCTTTATTTATTTATTGTCATTTTCACGACTGATAAGATTGGTATGTGCATTCCTATCCAACACTAACCCGAAAGTAATTGAATGTGATATACATCAGGACCAATATTGGAGCTGCATTCCGTTGACGCAAAAAAGAGATGAGCACAATAAATAAAATAATTGTGTACTCAAAACCGCAATGAAATTATCGCATGGGGTATATATGGTAGTTGATGGTTAGATATTAAAGACTTGTCTACTTTTGGGGATTGATGGGGATTATACTGGTCTAATTCCAAATCCTCTTGTATCTCCAAAACCCTTGTTTGGCTCTACTGTATTAGACCGGTTTTATGTCCACTTTCCCCATAATGCATTAAATTCTAGTGCATTTTCCTCGATCTTTAGTCCACTACCCTCTAATTGATTTTCAATTAAGGATACATAGGGATTTGACGGGATCGGCTGAAGGGCCTATGAGATTATCCCACTAATCTCTAAACTCGAGTGCCAAACAAGACCTAGCTAGCGATCCTTTGATTCATATGATAGGAAAATCATAGGAATGGGAAAAACATAGAATTTAGATGCCCTGATGTGTTTAATTGTAGCGAAGGAATTTTTCATGAGGTTTGACCTAATGTTTTTTTTTCTATAGGTTTTACACTGCAAGATTCCTATATGACTAATAAGACTCCAATACTTTCTTTTGTTACCTCTCTTAGGAATTGCTATAGGATATGTTTCTATGAATCAAACAACTTGTGCAGGAAAATTTGCCATAGGATCCAAATCCTACATAATTACTATGCAAATCATATGAACCAAATGAGTCCTTAACTAAGTTGTCCACTTGAAAAATAGTTGTTCGGTGAAAAGTAACTGTACCTTCCCGTGACAATTCACAAAATGGAATTGGTCATTCTTATGAACGTGAGATTCCAAGTTCTCTATGAGCTCGTGGAAATGTTAAAAAGCTGAATTTTCGCCCGAGGTCATATGTTATTAGTGCCTATTTAGATATTCCCTTCTTCCCGGTAAATGGGTCCTATGTGTATCCCTATATCATAAATTTTGTCAACATATCAAAGGTATATATTACAAAATATATATTATTAGAAACTTCAGATGTTATACATTCTAATAGTATAATTTTTTATATTCTAAAATTTATATTATATTTGTCAAATCGATAACCTACGGATACATGTAGGACCTATGCACCGGGACGAAGAGAGTATCCTCCAATCTCCAGTATTATATCACCTCGAGCATGAAATGTAATACTTCCTTAGTTGCATTCAAATTATTACGTCTTTATTGGACTATTTCATTGAATAAAGTCATAAACCCTCATTTGGATGGGAACATTAATTAACACCATATGAAAAAATCTATACGGGGAATGTTAAGTCATCAAGGGACAAAACTATTGCCATTCTAAGTAGGCTTCATCAATTAAAATGAACATACATACAAAAGTGTAGTAAGTTTTTTAAGGTACAATATCACTTCTTATGGGCAAATTACGCATGGCAGTGCCCTTGCAAAAGCAAAAGATATGAGACGAGCATCGTGATAATGTAGATTCTCGCTGTCCAAAATGGCGTAAAGCGCACTGTGTTAGGTTTTAGATTTAAAGTTCAAGCATTTTCTTTAAAATCTCCTCATAGTTAACCTCTTAAATTCACCTGATAGATTATGATTTTGTTTTAGAAAGGAGTTACTTAGGCATTAAATTATTGATGCTTCACCGACAAGATGTATATAGTTCTAAGCCGCCCTATGGAATAAAATCGATGTCCATGTCACCCTTTTGATCCGTAGATCCCCATGGTGACACCCGTCAAATATATTCCTGGTCTAGAACACACATTTGACCATGGTCCTGCATCAACCAGATCTGGGTAGGCGTGAGCTCCTCATGCAACACAAACCTGGACAACATGCAAGGAATGAGGTAGTCGTCATTTTTGCAGCCACGACTTCCTGGCCCAGAGCAAACCCTCCAGCAATGCAACAACTGTCATGACGGGGGTACCCATTGATGGAGCAACAAGAGCTTATGTTATGGTTTCGGTCCTCGACCCTAGGTGCAATGAGGTTGCATCCCACAAGAGAGTGACACAAACCCCTCCGCCGCCATGTTTGTCTGTTGTCGTCCACTAGTGGCTAGGGGGAAGGTGTAGATGTGGAAGAGGTTATGGGGGCGGGGAGAATCGCCTCCCTTGTCACACCAAGGGAGCAAATCAAGGTTGTTTCTTTTATTTTAAGATTAAGATAGTTTGCAGCCACCGACGTTGAGGTTACAAGGGACTCGGCTATGGCTAGTTTTGTGTTGGCATCCTGTCATGCTCTTCTTTCTAATAATGTATCATATTTTTAATAATTTAGCATTACCTCCGTTCGGAAATATAAGCTTTTCTAGAAAGCTAGGCTTGTATGTAATATGCATACTTTTTTTGGACAGTAGTAATATGGATACTTGGTTGGTGCGGAGACCCTGCAGATCGTGATAATTAAGTTCGAACTTTCAATTGTAGGAAAACAAAAAAGTAGTTTCTCCCCACAGAGCCTATAATTGATCAGTGTGTGTAATGTCGTAGCACACAAAGAAAACTACAACTCGGTCTTTGTGTTAATGTTTTGTGGGCTTGTGACCGACTCCACTAGGCTTCTATTGAAAGCTGACACAGAGTTGTGCATATGTTAAGGGTTAAGGTGCACATTATGCGGTCTAATGGGTCGTGCTATTTAAAACCTTGTTATGCGTAGTTATCACACGCGTGCGAAATGTCAGCAGGAACTGCTGCATGATACAGCAGGGTGAACCGCATATGTAGCTACCCCGATGACCGTCAACTAACGTACTAAATACTGGCGTCCATATATAGGTCCCTTGTAGCGGCAGCAGGATGCAGACGCTACACCGATACGACGTATATTCGTCATAAATACTGTAGTTGATTGGAAGTTACTGGCCGGTGGCCGCTTGGGTGAATTGTCGAATTGTACAGAAAAAAGCTGTCTACATAATGCACACAGCAAACTCACGTAGAGCGAACATTTGAAACATAATACGCAAAAAAAAAGAACATTTGAAACATAGATACTCGGGATCCCACATGAATAAATCGAAATAAATATTACATAAGATTTAAAATACAAAATAAAATCTTGCATGCATGCCAAGTTTTAAACTTAAATGCAAAAGTATAGAATTTGTACAAAATATAAAAAAATATGACCAAAGAACGGTACAAGGTCTATCAAATGCCGTAAAAATCCTGAACCCTTATAATAACCTTTTTCTACGGGTTTTGCATCGAAAACCTTGTAATAACATTTGATTCGGCCGCCGTGGAGGCTGCAGCCCTTCAGGGGAATTGGAGGCCCCAAATCGATCAGATTGTTGAGTCTGAGCGTGATGTTGATTTTAGAAGACTCATCGTCCTTGAATGATTTGGAAATTGAGGATTTTCTTTTCGATAATGGTGTCAAACAAAAATAAATTATGGTCGTCACCGTGAAGGACCTCGAGAATATAAGGGAGATGAAGCGGTGAGGATTGACGGTCGGACATCTGTGCATCCCATGGAACCGCATGATTGGCCGAGGCACTTTTGGCATTTCCATGGGCAGAAGTTCCCGTTAATTATTCATTTTATTTCCTATTCATTCATTTGTGATTTGAAATATTATTGGCGTCGTTGTTATTTGGATCATTGTTGTATAATTTGGTTTATATTGTTGTCATATTTATATTTAGTAATAAAAAATTATACATATGTGATGAAGAAATAGTGAAATGCTGAAAAGCGGATATACCGTGCCGCGCACGTTCTGTCTAACAGATTCAGCAAATGGGAATGGTTTTACAGTTTCCATCATGTGGATCTGTTAGACATGAGCCCGCAAGTCATCGTAAATGCGTTTTTAGTGTATTTTATACACGTTTTAAAGGTCTGATTTTTAAAGGATATGTTAGAGTACTCCTCCTAAAGCTACTGTTTGAACCATCCTGAAACCTAGGCAAAACAATTTAAGCAGCATAAGAGCATCTCCAGTCGCGTCCCCCAAAGCGTCCCCCAAAGGGATTTGGGGCGCGCCGGACAAAAAAAGCGTTCCAGCCGCATCCCCCAAAGCCCATTTTTGTCCGGCGCGGCCCGATACGGTGTCCGGCGCCCGAGCCCGTCCCCGTCCCACGGGGACGCCCGGGACGCCGGACACAACGAAAAGCGAGGCGGGCTCCCACATGTCGGCGACTATTTGCATAAACCGTTGGTTCGCGCCTCTTTCTCGTCGACTTCCTTCCTTCCCGCGCCTCCCACCCCACCGCCGCCGCTGGATTTCCCGGCCGTTTGGGCGTCCGATCCGTGTCTGCGAGTCGGCACCGTTGTCGCGGCTGGGGCTCCCGCCGGTCGTGCCGCCGCCGCCGCGTGCCGCCGGCGCGTCCCGGAACGCGCCGTCAAATCCGCCCCCACCTCCGCGCACGGAAGGTGCTCGACAACTTGCCGGGTAGGCGCGATTGGTCGCTGTTTGTTGCGTCGTCCGCCTCGGCGCAATCTTAACCATTGATTTTGCTTTAGCCATGGACAGCGACGATGAGATGGTTGCCCCGCTGCCGGAGGACGAGCAAGCGTTCGACGACGACCTGCGGGAGCATTTTCGATCATCGCGTCCCTTCGAGACATGCTTGACGCCGAGGCGGAGAAGAGGAAGAGGCCGCGCCACGGAGGATCAAGGCCGGGAAGAAGGAAGTCGAAGCCCCGGCAGAGGATGGAGGGGCATGCCATGCCTGCACAACGACTACTTCGCCGACGGGGCAACACATGCCGACAATTTTCGGCGCCGGTACAGATGAGCAAGGGCCTGTTCATGAATATCCTCCACGGCGTTCGAGAGTTCGACCCCTACTTCAAGCTCAAGGGCGACGCTGTAGGCGTTCTCGGGTTCTCATCCATTCAGAAGTGCACCGCCGCCATGAGGATGCTTGCATACGGAGAACCTTCCGATACACAGGACGACTACCTTCGCATGAGTGAGTCTACTGCCATTGAGTGCATGTACAAGTTTTGCCGAGCTGTGGTGGGAAAGTTTGGCAAATACTACTTGAGAGGCCAACCGAGGAAGAGACCGCAAGGATCATGGCACAAAATGCTGCCGAGAGGATTTCCTCGGAATGCTTGGAAGCATCGATTGCATGCACCGGGCATGGAAGAACCGCCCATTTGCTTGGCAAGGTATATACAAAGGGCGTCATGGATATTGCAGTGGTGGTGCTTGAAGCCGTGGCGATTATGACCCGTGGATTTGGCATTCTTTCTTTGGCATGGTGGGATCACACAATGACATCAACGTGTTGCAGCGGTCTCCGGTGTTCGACAGACTAGTGGAAGGGCATGCTCCACCATGCAACTATGAGATCAATGGCCACCAATATACCAAAGGCTATTATCTAGCCGATGGTATATATCCAAAATGGGCCACTTTTGTCAAAACAATCTCCAATCCATCAGTCCGAAGAATTCTCACTTTGCTACACGACAGGAGGCTTGCAGTGAAGGATGTCGAGCGGGCATTTGGTGTGCTTCAAGCACAATTTGCCATTGTCCGGCACTCGCTCTAAGCCGGTCTCACGACCAAATGTGGGAGGTGATGCAGGCTTGTGTGATCATGCACAACATGATCATCGAGGATGACCGCAAGAATCATGTTAGGTCACATGTTGGTCCCTATGAGTTTCAAGGCCTCTCTCGCGGAGGTTGATCATGAGTTGCTCGCAGATTTTGCTCGATTTTCTCGCCATGCACGCAGAGATCCGTGACAGCAATGTGCATGAGCAACTTCAAGCTGATCTCGTTGAGCATTTGTGGAGGATCAAAGGAAATACCGTGGCACCTTGATGTATCATCTAGCCCTTTTTATTATATTTGATTACTTGTTTTATTGTTTGTTGTAATTTAATTTGAAAACAATCCTCGAAAACATTTTTTTTCATATGCTACATTTGATATAAATGGTTTATGTGTTAAAAAATTATTTTTAATGTTTGGGGGCGGCGTTTGGGGGCCGCGGCTGGGGAGCGACGTCCCCCAAACGCAGCACGAACAAAACACGTCCCCCAAACGCTCAATCCGGCGCAGTTTGGGGGACGCTTTGGGGGACGCGGCTGGAGATGCTCTAAGGGGGACAACCGGACAAGTCGCTGGCTCGGGCGCAGCTCCTAAAAGTGGTATGGTTCACACGATCGACCCGATCCAGGGAGATGGATAGTTAAAGGCAGGGTCTGCATGCAGACGGTAGCTCGGCCCCTGCCGGGGCATCGGATGCCGATCGACGTCCAGTCGAGAAGTGGGTGCGCGCGTCCAGCTCGCGTCGCTGTCCGGGAGGCCGACTTCGCCATCGCCCAGGATGCTCCCGATCCCGCTGGAGCCCGACGCCACGGCCACCGCCGGTGTCACTGGTAAGCGGTTACTGTCAAAACTCGAGACATACATAGCACTAGTCACTCACTGACCGACGTGGCCGTGCGCTGGCCTCTCCGCTCCCCAGATCCATGCCGGGTCCTCGCGGTCGATCGATCTATCTCTTTCCCCGGCGACGAGCGTTGTCGATCGACAGTAATACTAAGCCAGTACAAGATGCCGTCAACCAGCTGTGGACAGGGACGTACGCGCGTAGGTCGGAAATATAACGCCGCTGTCTGGATCCAGGGCTCAGCTGCAGGCCATCCAAGTAGCTAGATCGGTTGTCAGGGCAAGTGGTCTCAACTGTCAAATTGGGCAAGCAGCTGCAGTCAGTGGTTGGAGCAAATGCCGGCCAAGTTTTGCCGCTAGCGACGGTACACGTTTCACACGCCATCTACTCCAGGAAAACCAGTTAGCAATACGATCCTCTCTTAAAAGGCGACGCACATATGCATTCTTGTCGAGGTCGATCCATGTAGCTAGACTGCGATTGCCTCACATTTATCAGGCGTGACAAGCTTTTGTTTTTTGACGGATCGACAAGCTTAACAAGCTTATAACAAGGAGAGAAGGGGACTTGACATCCTTGACCTCGGCAAGTTCGCTTGGTACCTTGGCTCCGATGGCCATGGCTTCTTTGGAAGAATCCATCGAAGGCTTGGACTGGTAATGACCACCCATGTAGAAAGGATGACAATGACTTTTTCTACTCGAGTTGCGATTTGTGACTCGTTTGCATGCGCAATGACTGCATGGGACCAAACCAGAGGACATTGCTCCATCTATTTTCGTAATCTCTAGGCGCAAAAACTGCACGGTCAACAAAGGAATCTCCGGGGATTTTTGGATCTCTTGCATAAACACAAGTAACGGAATCCGCCCCTGCCACACCACCAAGTTTGTGGAGCTTTGAACGAGGGTGAAAGAGGTCAATCTCATTGAAGGAACAGCATATGACATCATTTGAAATTCACCACCTCGGGTGCCTACTCGGCGGCCTCGGCTTACAAAGCCAGATGTGAATGATTGACTTTCTTGTCTATGTCAACCTTGGTTTGTAATAATTGGGCGCCCCCGAAGCACAAGCTCTTCGCTTGGCTTGTTCTTCAAAACCAGGTTTGGACCGCCGACTACCTTCAACGATCGGGGATGGCCAAATTATGGTCTTTGACAACTTTGCAAATGGGAGCCCGAATTAGCGGACCATCTATCTCCTCTTCAAATGTCGCTACACCCTGATTTGGAATATGCTCATCTCTTGGCTTGGTCTTTTCTCGATTGATACGTCATCTTGGGCATCTTTCATTCGGTCGAAGAGTGGTGGGAGTCCTTCATCAACTTCCATGGGAATAGAAGAAAGTGTTTAGCTTCTCTTATCAGGCACGTCTCTTGGGAGATAAGGAACGAGTGCAACGCAAAGGTCTTCCACAACATCTCGATGATGCCAACCATTGTTGTTCCAAACATTAAAGCGGTGGCTATTTTATGGAGTAGGTTGGGGCAAAAAATTTAAGTTTAATTATGCCGCGGGAGTAAACTTTTCATTATCGAGCTTCGGCTCGTTTGGAATATGACCTAAAGACTTCTTTCTTAATCAGTAGATATAAAGCAAAGCTTTTGTCTCCGTTTAACAAAAAGACTTACAGTTTTGATCTTCATCGATCTGTTCCCGAAACCATCAATCGAATCGTACATGCGTGTACCTCCCGGCAGACATGCCTCCTGGACAGTTTCATGTTTTGTACTGTGCAGATTGAATTGGCGGCACGCACAACAACTGTGAATCTTAATTAATGGCCGCAACCATCAGATTATTCAGGTGTGCGCGCGCGATCTATCCACACCAAGCTAGAACCAATACGCTCCCAGAGGCCAGAGCCCATTGGCAGATCGGATCACACGTACGTCCACGACTAGTATAACTGTGGTAGGTGAAATAGGTCTTGAGGATTCACAAGAGCGTTGTTGCCGCCATAACTCTGCTTCTCGTTTGTAGATCGATGCATATATATGGTCCCGTACGTCGCCCTGTCCCGCGGGCGTCTCACTACACCGGCGTGGCGGGTTTAAGACTTGAAGAGAGTTGAAGTGCCAAAAGTACTTGAACCATGGTGTTCTACTACAATTGGCATAAATGTTCGGCAACCCACTAGCTGGGTACTTGATTTAAGTTAGTTTTGTTTATCTTAAAGCAAATTTCACTTCAAACTACGTACTATAGCTTCCTCTGTCCCAAAATATAAAATGTGTTGGTCAACAACTTTAGCATACCAAAACATCTTATATTTTGAGACGGAGGTAGTAGATATATGTCACTCATTAGTAGTTCGAGAAAAAATAACTTTCCTCCAACACGGTGAACCGGATTCAACCATCATACATTGACTCTCAGCCGAATTTAACGCGTTTTCCCGCCCTGTCAGGTCAGAACCACATGCATGTCAAGCTGGCGGGGCGATGACTGTGATCCCAAATCATACAATACGGGGCTCAGTGATGACTCGGTTTATAGTTGGCATCCTCTAATAATAGACATGTTATTTCTATACCAGTGAGAATAAGGACAAAAATGAATAGCATTTCTGCAAAATATGAGGACAATGGGACAAGTTGGAAAATACTTGGGAGACGCTCGATCTTATTCTTGTTGGCAAAGTGACGAGGTCATGGGCCCCAGGTAGGCCCACCCGGCAGGAAGAAAGCCCGCTCAGTAGGAGGATCCTTAGCCAAGGACGCGTGCACTCGGCCAGGGCCTTGACGACCATTATAGAGTGCAAGCCAAGCTGAGATCACGTCGAGGATTATACATAGTATGATTTGTAACCGACTTCAAATAATATCTTATATATTTTGTTATGATCCTTGCGCCACCGGAGGAAAAGGCTCGACATCTCTAACCCTAGACCTCCTAGTCTATAAGGGGGCTAGGGGTCCTCTGAGCAAGACACATCCATTCTCCACATACACGCACACACGGATCACATCTAATCATCCACCATAGATGAGCTTTAGACCTCCCACGGTTCGTTCTCGAGCATACAAGACATAATACAGTCGCCACAAACAAAAAGTAAGGTCTTTCCGGACGGGGTTTCCTAGGGCCCGAACTTGTGTAAACCTTTGCCTCTCATGTACTACTATCTGATTTTGCCAAGCATCTGCCCATGCCTAACAACAAATCTAATAACGGGAAAATACCAAAACAGTTGATGCGTCATGTAGGGAGTAAGCGCATTTGGATCTACTTCAACACGAAAATGGCGAACGTCAACATCGACATTGATAACTGAAGAAACTATTGCCACCCCATGGCAGGTGTTTTGGTTCGGCGCGCTTGACTCATCACCGACTCTATTGGCAAGTTTTGCCTCCACAAAATCAAACATGTTGTGCCCACAACAACCTCCTCGCCCTGGTTGGTCTCGGGACTTCACTCCAACCCCGACTATGGTGTCCTAAGTGTTAAACCCTTCGCATCCACGATCATAAAAAACTCCTTCTTTAGGCTCTAGGAGAACCCCAACTTCCAGATGTATTCAGACCCCGCTTCACCAGATCTGATGTCAGGGCCAGGGGCATATGTTATCTACACCCACAACGACTCAGGGGGCATGGACATCAATGTACCAGCGGGTGACGCGAAGCTCCCGGATAACACCCGGGAGGCTAGCGGCCTCTTCTTTATTAATGATATGAGGCAAAGCTCTGCGATTCAAACAAAAGTATAGAAGATTTATTCTTGTTGAAATAGGAAAAAAAATTATTCAATGGAAATATCTAACCCAGCTGGCTGGTCCATTAGCCGACTTGGATGCTCCACGCACGAGTCTATGCCTCCTTTATCGCGCGTGCGCCCCTAGGTCACATGCATGCTTGTCTCTCTCTCTCTCTCTCTCTCTCTCTCTCTCTCTCTCTCTCTCTCTCTCTCTGCCGTGAAGTTCCTCCAATAGACCACCATGAGACCTTCCCTCTCCTATCTCCCATTGTTGCCCCTCCTCCTTCCTCCCCCTTCTCCTTCCCCCCCTTAGGGAGGCCCACCTCCCTGCCCTAGGTGGCTTCCATGGGATTAGGTGACGAAGCTCGATTATTTCCCTACCAAGCTGCAAGGAGATGTTGGGACTACAGGGAATGGATTCGCAGTGGCCCAACCTTTGAAGTTCTGACAAGTCGGAGGCTTGGCCGGCGAGATCGGATCGGCGCATGGCTATGCCTCAATGATTATTTGAATTTTCCAAAGGTATCTTGGAATGCTACAAATCATTTTTGTTTTGTATCCATGAGTAAAATGTTGCAATGAATACCGGGTGTATGCTAGTATGCTACAAAGGGATTTCTTCAATGATCAATGCCCACATATTTGTGTAATGTTGGATGTTTTGGTCCTTTTTGTTGCAGGTAGTGACACGGTTCTTTACGCTTTGTCGCATCCAAATTGAGATTTATTACACACGTTGGTATTTTCTACATAGATATGCTCAAAATGTTACAACACTTTCCGCAACCTTTGTGCACCATGGACAAATGTTGCAAGCAATGTTATACACATACAAAAAAAATTGCATGCATAGTTTTTCTGTTGCAATCATAGGATGTTTCATATTCATTCACTTAAGAAAATCGGACGATGGACAAGGTAGTTGATTTTTTTCCCATATCAACCATCTGATTCCTACCACTGCCCTAACTAAATTTGGTTTAGATGCATCGTAAAAGGTAAGACCTGACTGAGGTTAGTGGTCTTAGTTTCATCTCCGTCCAATACTTTCCTCATATGGTTTTTCATTTCCAGATAGCCATGGATTCTGATGAGGATTATTGCTACTGTTACGAAATGGGTGTGTGTAGGGGTAGTATTGCTAGAACTTGTCTTTGAGTAATCGCTAACCTTGGTTCTTGTTATTTAAGCCACTACACACAATACTACTCCATTAATTCAGAAGAAATTAGTGCACACTCTATCAAATCAACCGGAAGAAAAGTGGCCAGGTCGAGAGGCACACACATCAGTTTTCCCTTGTCATCATCACAGATAGGAACAACTAATCAACACCAGGGAAAATATGAACATTACAAGAAAACTGGGGTGAACACATCAGTTTTCACTTGTCATCATCAGGGACAGGAACGCATCAACACCAGAGAAAATATAAACAATTTTGGGAACATCGGAAGCAACGTTTATATATATAGATACATATTGCCAAGAAAGTCGAGGGGGACATAACTGCTCATGCGCATCGATTGCCAAAAGTTTGAAGGCTGACAGGTGCTGTGAGGTGTAGACGCGCACAACTGTGAGATCCTCTCGTTTACCTGCAGAGGGCAACGCGACCTGCCGCGGGCGCGCCACCATTTGTGGCAAGCTCAGGTGGACGACGTTGATCGTATGGAGGCAGCAAACCACACCCTGCCGCTGCCTGCCTTTAAAGCGATGGCTCCCCAGCACCTGTCCACGAGCGAGCCGATCGGCCACTTGCCCTCCTCCTCGTCGTCGTCGCCCCCACGGCCACGGCAGGGGCCGGGGAAAGCGACCGCCCCCTTGCTTCCCCGGCGCGCATCACGGCACCCGGCCATGAGTACAGACGTACAGCTTGCTGGTGCTGGTCCATCCCGGCTAGACGGACGGAGCAAAGCCGGGGAGAAAAGTCCGTAGTACTCACTGGGAAGTGGGAACTTCCCTTTCGCTGCCTGCATCGCATTCCCAAACACGCACTGACAGCGGTAGCAGCGCTGCTCCCCATTGTTCCCGGACCAGCTCGTGTGGAGCTTGCATGCATGCCACTGTGCGTGTGGTGTGATGAGCTGAGCTGAGACTGAACCGGAGAGCAGCCACTGCCAATGGGGTGGAGAAAACGATGAGCGGTCCAAGTACGTCGCACGTACAGTACCAGGCACCAGCCGCGCTGCGTACCTGCGCCGTTTCATTCGGCTTTACCGAAGTGGCAAAACTGGTGCTTGCATGCATGTGCTAGCTACAGAGACCTGTGTTTATGTGGCAAGACCAAGGTTAACTCTGCTGCGGTTTGCATGCATGGGGTGTGCCAGCAGCAGCTACGTTGCTAACTGTATCTCCATCGGCCCCACGAGTAAACGATCGTGGTTGTCTACTTTGGTTCGCATGGACAGAGAGGACAGATCCAGCCCAACGATCCACTGCAAACGGACCTAGGTGTTTCGCGGTGATCCATTTCCAACTCAGAGTTAGGGCATCTTCAAGCGGAGACCCAAACCTAAAAACGGACCCTCCTAGCGTTTGGTTGGGTCAAAACTGCACCCAACGGGGCAACCCATCGTAAAAACGGATATATGCAACTTATCTGCGCCACAACCCTACCGTGACACCATCGCCTACCCCACCCATCGCCGTTCCTAGCACCGTTTGTTTCGGCCGCTGCTCGCCGGAGGCTGGCCCTAGTACTGGTGCTCTTGCAAGGACTTGCCGGCACCTGGACGGGTGAAGTTCGCAGCTCGTCGCCTTGGCCCCACACACCAGTAGTGATGCCCACGACATGTTCGGCCATTTGCGTCGGCATAGATAGTTGCGAGTGACGCATATATGACCAATGTATCATGTTGTATATAGATGGAAATCAACAAGTCGATCGAGCTTTTCTAAAAAAACATCATCGACACATCGTTGGACAATGAATCGGGCGGTGATTCCAAACGATTGATGGCCGCCCTCATCCATGAGCACATCAAGGGGGTAGAGGCATGTGCACGGGGCTCAACCAAGCCACGCATGGGCAATCTCAATTCTCAAGCGCAATCAAGAAGTTGGCCACTACCAACTCTATAAGGAGTACTTCCATTCTACAAATCCAATCTACCCGGAGCACAAATTTCATGGCCGCTTTTGGATGTCAACAAAGCTGATCTTGACTACTCTGGAAGGCGCGAGGGACTATGACTCATACATTAGATGCAAGCTCGATGCAGCCGGTAATCTAGGCTTCACTTTATACCAAAAAATTGTTCGCATGTATTCGCATGCTTGTGTATGAGTTTCTAGTGATCTCGTGGATTAGTACTTGCAAATGAGCGAGACCACATGTTACCAACATTTCCCGGTTGTTGTCCATCAATGAGGCAAGGGGTTTCCTAGATGTTTGGAAGCATAAATTGCATAAATTTGAGTGGAAGGGCTGCCGTTTTGCTTGGCGGGGGCAATGTAGCGGGCATGAGGAAGGATGGACTGTCATTCTTGAGGTTGTTGCACGACATGATCTATGGTAGGTTCCCACAATGACATCAGCGTGCGGAAGGCAACGCTCGAGTGGTGAACTATGATATCATTGGACAAACAACGAGAAGCTTGCAAGAAGGATGTCGAGCGTGCATTTGGTGTGATCCATTCTTGGTGGGCTATTGTTTGGCACCCTGCTATAACATGGAGTGTTGAGACCATGTGGGAGGTGATGACTCTTACTTGATCATGCACAACATGATCGTTGAAGTTGAGAGTGATGATAGACGCCTTGACCAAAGATGGCAATTTCAAGGTGAATTGGTTGAGCCGCAGTCTGGGCTGGCAATATTTGAGGTGTTTTTTCATGTGCATCATGAGATCCGTGATTGCCACACTCACGATCAACTTCAAGTGGATTTGATTGAGCATCAGCAGGCACTGGCAGGAAACCAATAGATATGACCTTCATTTTATTTGTTTTCTTGTGAATTGTGTTGTTTACTTATTGGTCTACATTGATTGTGAACTATGTCGTTTATTTGGTTGTACACTATTTAAATTAAATTGTTGCAACATTATTGTTTTCCATTTATATTGTTTTGGGTGAAAATGGGGAAAATAGGGACAGATGACTGGGGCGGACTAAAATGCGTCGGGCCGCTTTGTCTACTCATGGTCCAAATGGACAAGGTAGCGAAACGGTTAATTTTGTGTGCACAACCGGATCTAAATGAACCAAAACGGGGACCTTTGGTATCTGAAGGGAAGCAAAACTATTTCAAAATCAGAATTATTTATGCGGCGAATCGGCGCCAATAAGTATGGAGCCAAATTTGTGCATGTTGACGCCAAATCTAATTTGGCATAGGATTGTCGTCTATCTTATTCGATGCTTGAGATGGTTTGGCGCCGAATTATTCAGCTTCATACTAGTTTAGCGCCGAAGCCCTGGGGTTAGATTTCGAAATAGTTACAACAGAATATCAGAGATGAAACATAGTTTCCCCAAAAGATCAGATAATTCATTAGTTTAGGTAGCCCTGCAATTGGTGGTGATTTCTCTCCTTCCTTAAATTGTGGAGCAGTCTCCTGTTTTTTTTCCAATCTGCTGTGTACGTGGGTGTCCGTAAGATTTGTTTTTGTAAAACATGACCGTAGATGTAGCATTAGGGCATCTCCAACCGGGCGACCCAAACGGACGCGCTGGGCCGTCCGTTTTGGGCCGGCCGAACGGACACCCGGACAGCGCCCCGCGTCCGCGTGTCCGTTTGGGTCGCACGCTGCGCCCAACGCAGCGGCCACCCAATTTGGCCATTTGGCCTACTTCTTTGGGAAATAGGCCATCTGGCCACAGATACTTTATAAAACAATGTCTAAACCTAGAATAATATCTCATAAACATGGAATAATATATAACAAACATAAAATTTAGCAAATAGCATAAAATAGTATCAAATGTAACATGATAAATCAATTAAAATGTGCCATAGTTTGAGAAAAATATAAAAATTACAATTGAGATTGTCTAACTCAATTTGGGTGCTCGAGGATCTCCTTCTGCCTCTTCTCGAACCAAGCTCTCTTCGCCTCACTCATGTTGGTCAAGTCGGCGTTCATGATGAGGTTGTCCTCGGCTTGGCGTCTGAGCTCAACTTCCTGCGCCTTCATCTCCATCTCCTTGGCCCTTGCCATTGCTTTGAGCTCAATTTCCTTCGCCTTCATCTCCACCTCTTTCGCCCTTGCCACTGCTATGAGCTCAAGTTCTCTCTCTTTGAGCTCAAGTTCTTTAGCTTTGGCCTGGGCCTTGACCTCTTCAATCTCAAGCTTCTTCGCTGGACATCAAAGAATTTCTTCCTGTCCTCTTCTTTCTCCCGGCGCCTCCTCTCATCCCTCTTGTCCGTGGACACCTCTCCGTCCGCATGCATCTCCTTCAAAGTGCCATACAATAGCATGGACGAAGCATCACGCTTCATGTCGGCTTTGGTTGACTTGTGGCCGCGTGGACGACTTGCACGAGAAGCGGAGCTACCGCAAGGCTGCCCACCATCAAGGTCAATGACCGTGGCATCTTTGGCGGGGTTGTTGCCGATCAAGGTCGCCATGTACCCCTCATACCCCTCCTGGAACTTGGGGGTGCCCTGGAGTTCCTTCCAACAATGAGGGAAGGCAAAGGTCTTGTCTCCATTGTTGGCTTTGTAGAAGTCCAAAGCTCGCCACACCTAGAGCAAAGCGAGAGAACAACGATAAACATATGTGCGAATATCGGATGATTAAGTTGAGGTTAAGAATCATACCAAGTCCTTCATACCCATGCCACTAACGGGGAGCCGCTTCGCGTGCTCATACGCCGCCTGGAACTTGTTGCATTCCGTTTGAATTGTTCCCCACCTCTTTTGGATCGATATCTCGCTGCGGTCGCTCTCAAATGGCTCCTGTCCATATTTGCGATGTTCATGGAAGTATTCATAGATCCGGCGCCAGAATGCGGTCCCCTTCTGCTCGGCACCTGTCAACGTATCTTGCCCGATGGTCAACCATCCTTGGACGATCACCTTGTCCTCCTTCTCCGTGTAGTTGGCGGTTCGTTTGCTTACCCGGCGAGCTCTAGCTTGTGCAGCTGCGGCTTGTGTGAGGCCCTCAACGAACAACGGCTCCTCCTCGATGTTTATGCTGCTGGGGCAGGCAGTTGTGCCCTCCTGTGTGTCAACGGGAGGTGGCTGGGGAGCCTGCTGTGTCGAAGGATATGGCAGGGTGGCCGGCATCGTCTGCGCGTAAGACGGAGGGGCCTGCACGGTCGACGGTGACTACGCGCGCGCCGCCGACAAATCGTCGAACAGGTTGCGTGCACCGGCCATGGCAGCTGCTGCCAGGTTCTTGGGGCCTTTGGAGTTCGTCGGCGCACGGTTGAGGTCAATGGACGAAGGTGACGGCCCCGTCATGGACTCTCCCACCTCCGGTGACCCATCCCGTGACTGGTACGCGTGCCGCCCAGAATGCGGCCCCAATTCGTGCCCAAACGGGGCAGACGGTGGGCCGCTTGATCTTGGAGGAAGGGGCAGGGTCACGGATGAGGCCGAGCTCCCCCCCGAGGCCGTGCCGGTGCCGGGGATGAGCATGTGCTGGCCGAGCGCTGAGTGGCCGTAAAACAGCATGGCCTGCGCCTGCTGCTCTTGCATGACCGTGTTCTTCGCCTGTGTTTGGAGTTGGAGGAGGTGCTCCGCCGCCCGCACCCGCTCCTCCTCGGCGGCGGCCTCCTTCTTCCGTTGATCAGACGCCCTGCGCCGGTCCGCCCGCTTCTTGGACTCCATCGCCCTCTGCTCCGCGGTGAGCTCGGGCTTCGCCTTCTTCGTCGGCGGCCCGGGCTCCACGACCACCGGAGCGTCCAGTTCAGGAGCCGCCTCCACGGCAGGAGCGGCAACGGCCGCGACCAGTGCCTCCTCTCTCGATGGTGGCGGTGGTGGCGGTGGCGGCGGCGATCGCTTCGTCGGCCATCTCTAGGTTTTGGGAGTCGGAGTGGAGTGTTTCGTTGTGGGAGGCAGACAGGCGGGCCAGGGGCGGACAAGGGGAGGACGCGAGCGACCAGCCTTTCGCGTCCGCGGCCACGCAAACTCGTCCAAGATTTGGGCCGGGTTTGGGTCGTCCCGGACGGCCCGGCCATCCGTTTTAGGGATGGGTGCGCGCGCTGGGCCGCGATTTTGTCCGTTTCGACCCATCCGGACGCGCGGGCGCGGGATGGGTCGCCCGGTTGGAGATGCCCTTACTCCCCAGGAACACAAGTACTGTTCTGTCCGGTCTCTCTCGGATGGTTAGGTCCCAACCGCACTATTCAATTAACACAGTGGAGTGCGTATGACTAGATTGAAAAATTGAAAGGTCGCTCGATGGTTGCAGGTCGATCGACGCATCAAGTGTGAGCTAGCTACTTGTGGTTTGTGCGCGTTTGCCACATTACAGCGTCGACGGCGACCCGTCGAACTGGTGTGTTGCACGATCCGTCGGATCGGTTGGCCACTGGCCAATGCGCGGGAGCACGTTGCTGTCTTGCGGCATGAGGCGCAGGCCCGATCCATACACACGCGCGCGTGAGGTATCGTCGCGGGCGCTGGGTGGTTTGACGGCGATTGGCGAGCGGTGGGCGGTGGAAGATGGGTGGCCGGCGAACTCGACAAGTAGTTCATGCGAGATGCGAGACGCAAACTGGTTTGGTTTTAATTTGTTCTCCAGTTCTGGTGGAGTACATTGATATGTTTTGCAGTATCCGTATAATCCGGATGTGTGGCTGGCCTGGCCTGGCCTTCTTCTTTTTTGTAATGCTCCGTATAATTTGGTTTGTGTTGATTGATGGGAAAGCGAAAGAGCTGATTAACCAGCTGATTCTGCATTGGGCTCTCTCAAGCTATGGCCGTGCGTTGTCGTATGTAGTCTTTTTCATGCGACTGAATGTTTTTTCTTAATTTGGTCAACTAAATAGTCTACTCCCAGCTCCAATGATCCCTTTGTTCAAAAACAATAATCAAACGAAAATTTATAAGTTTACAATAATATAAAAAAACAAATCTCGGCATAGCGAATGATATAATCTAGAAGCATGAAAAATCACAATACGAAATTCTTTGTATTGTGAGCTACACAAAGTGATAAAACCTCTGATTAAACTTGAAGATTTAAGAATATACATACTCAAATCCACGCATTTATCATTTTTGTGCAAGATAGAATACAAAGTATGTGAAATTGATATTTTACACGGTTTTGGGTTGTTAGGAAATTTCCTAGTGAGTTCAATTATGAAAAAACAACACATATACACTAGGTCATTTAACCATAAACATTAGAATAAGCACATCTAGCAGATCTAAATATGGAACAAGCACTAGTGCAAAGTAAGAGATGAGAAGCACATAAATCGCGACTGGCAAGGTCTCCACCACAGCATCATCATGGCCATTGTTCTTGTCGCCCATGGTGTTGTCGAAGTTGACAGATTTGTCGAGAAAGTAAGCCGACAAGGCAGCAGATGGGCAGAGGCAGGCTACCACGCCTAGACGCTCCGACCTTGACGAGCGGGGTTTTGGTGGCCATCTCACCCAGATGGCCATTCACGCAGTTAGTTGGGATGGAGAGAAATAGAGAGCAACATAACAGAAGAAAATTTTCATGAGAGAGAGTCATGAGGGAGTGGAGAACTCTTAATCTATTCCGTCTCTCGTCTTCTAGTATCGTCTGGCAGAAGAACCACCAACCGAATCGTCAAGCATGGAGGATGGGATCACGAGCCACACTCGCCGGGCAGGCTCGAGACGCCCATCCGAAGTAGGTGGAAGAGCTGGTGGTGCAGACGGAGGGTCGCCACGGTAAGTGTGTTAACATAGGTCTAGCGTATGTATTCTGTCATGTATTGTACACATGTATTTGTACCCTGCTGATCAATATATATAGAGAGGCGTGAGAGGCTTAAGCCCACGCAAAACCCTAAACACGTTTTCTAACTTGGTATCAGAGCGAGGCTTCCCTCGCGCGCCGCCGCTAAACCCTAGCGAGATTGGCGCTCGTCAGCCGCCGCAGCCGCGCCTTCACGCCGCCGCCGCCGCGATGGCCCAGACTCCTACGACCTCTTCCGCCCTGTCGCTCACCACCGTCGTTGGTCCCGTGATCGCGCCGCCCGCTCCCACCACGGCCGCGCCCGTTGTCGCTCCGATCGCCGTCCGCCTGGACGGGAAGAACTTCATGTTGTGGAGAGCTCTCGCCCTCCCCAACCTCTCAGGCGCACGCCTGCATGGTTTCCTCGACGGCTCTACTCCGGCACCGCCGAAGATGATTACACAGGGCACCGGGGACGCCGCCCGCTCCGTGAGCAATCCTGATTATGAGCACTGGTGGACGCTCGATCAGAAGGTTCTCGGTCACCTCCTTGGGTCGATGAACGAGGACATTTCAGCCCAGCTGATAGGCTGTACCACGGCCGGCGCCGCATGGGCTGTTGTGCATGCCATGTTCGGCGCGCAGAATAGCGCCGGTGTTCGGCATCTCCGGCGCCAGATCCAGGCGCTGCGGAAGGAGGACAAGCCTGCTGCCGAATACATGCAGAAGGTCAAGGGGATGGCGGATGCTATGGCCACCGCAGGCTCCCCACTTCGCGATGACGAGGTCATCGACTACATGCTGACTGGGCTTGGCAAGGCGTTCAACCCCATCGCCGCCTCGATGAACTTCTCGCCGGTACCGGTTACCCTCGCCGTGTTCTACAACAATGTCCTCAATTTTGAGGCCCTTCAGAAGCAGCAGGAGGAAGACGAGGACTGGACGTCCTCCGCTAACGCGGTCTCCCGGCCAGGCTACAACAACAATACCGGTCGTGGTGGCCGTCCTGCAGGTGGTGACTCTGGGCAGGGAGGCCCCGGCTATGGCGGCCAGGGTGGCCAAGGCTATGGCGATCATGGCCAGGACCGCTACCGCAATGGCGGTGGCAATGGCGGTGGAAATGGTGGCGGCAATGGTGGCCGCAATGGAGGAGGCGGCAATGGCCGCAACAAGCGCTGGCGCCCCCGCTGTCAGATTTGCAAAGGATGGGGGCATGAGGCGGCGGACTGCCGCAAGCGCTACGACACCGACCACCGCGCCGGGAACTCTGCTTCCACCTCTTCTAGTGATCCGCCTCACTGGATTATGGACACGGGGGCCACTGATCATCTAACCAGTGATCTCAATCGCCTCCAAATTCATGAGCGCTATGGGGGGAAGGATCAAGTGCAGGTGGCCAACGGAGCAGGTTTGTCTATCTCCCATATTGGTCACTCTAAGCTAGCCGGTTCATCTTTGCACTTACGTGATATCCTTCATGTTCCACACATTAGCAAACACCTTCTTTCCGTTTATCGTCTTGTGTGTGATAATAATGTGTTTGTCGAATTTCATAAGTTTTTTTTCCTTGTTAAGGACAAGGCCACGAAGAAAGTTCTTCTTCACGGTAGAAGCCATGGCGGCCTCTACCCAATTCCGCTTAGTCGAGCTTCGCCCACACCACGACGCCAGGCTTCTTCCGGTGTCAAGATCACCTCGTCTCATTGGCACCATCGTCTCGGTCATCCCACAAATAATGTCGTTCAAACAATTTTTAGTCAGAATAATCTAGTGTGTTCTTCCAATACTCAGACCTCTATTTATGATGCTTGTCAGCGTGCTAAAAGTCGACAATTGTCTTATAATGCTTCTCATCGTGTTTCTACTATGCCTCTTGAATTAATTCATTCTGATGTTTGGGGTCCTGCCATTGCATCCTCGTGTGGGTATACATATTATGTTAGCTTTGTCGATGACTACTCACGTTTCTGTTGGATTTATCTTCTCAAGCACAAGTCTGATGTTGAGCAGGTTTTCTATGCCTTCCAGGCGCATGTAGAGCGTCTCCTTGACACTAAGATTAAAGCCATCCAATCAGATTGGGGTGGTGAGTACCATAAGCTGCATCGATATTTTCAGCGCACTGGCATCTCCCATCGCATCTCGTGTCCCCATACCTCGCAACAGAATGGGGTAGCCGAGCGCAAGCATCGCCATCTAGTGGAAACTGGTCTCGCACTGTTAGCTCACTCATCTCTTCCTTTGCGTTTTTGGGATGAGGCGTTTCTCACTGCTTGCTACCTCATTAATCGCATGCCTACTCCTGTTTTACACAAGGACACGCCCATTCATCGCCTGTTCAAGGTTGAGCCAGACTACTCCTTTCTTCGCATATTTGGTTGTGCATGTTGGCCTAGTCTGCGTAAGTATAATGCACATAAGCTCGCGTTTCGTTCTACTATGTGCACCTTCCTCGGGTATAGTCCTATGCATAAGGGGTATAAGTGTCTTGATCGCTCCACGGGACGTATTTATATTTCTCGTGATGTCGTCTTCGATGAATCTGTCTTCCCCTATGCCACTCCTGGTGTCCATGTCGATGTCTCCACTCTCGCCGATCTGATCACGTTCCCTTCCACCGAACCGGCTACTAGTGATCATATGCGGAAATATGACCTGTCTTATTTGTCCACTAATGCACCTGTTCCAGGTAGTGCCCCTCCCGTGCAGGTTTCGTCCACCGCGCCGGCGTCGACTGATCCGTCAACGCCCGTGATCGACGTGCATGTGCATGTCCCGCACCCTGAGACGCCGACCCCGCCTTCGCCCGGGATGCCTTCGTCGCCTCCGTCGCCTGGCCCGCCATCGGCTGGGCCATCTCAGCCCGTGCCGCCTGCTGTTGAGGGAGCCCCCTCGACCGCGACACCTTCGGCTGCGCCGTCCTCCACGACGCCTACTGATGTCTACGTTCCCCCTCCTTTCCTGTAGACAGTGTTGGGCCTCCAAGTGCAGAGGTTTGTAGAACAGCAGCAAGTTTTCCCTTAAGTGGATCACCCAAGGTTTATCGAACTCAGGGAGGAAGAGGTCAAAGATATCCCTCTCATGCAACCACTGCAACCACAAAGCAAGAAGTCTCTTGTGTCCCCAACACACCTAATAGGTGCACTAGTTCGGCGAAGAGATAGTGAAATACAGGTGGTATGAATATATATGAGCAGTAGCAATGGTGCCAGAAAATAGCTTGCTGGCGTGTAGTTGATGGTGGTAGTATTGCAGCAGTAGTAACGCAGTAAAACAGTAAACAAGCAGTAGTAACTCAGCAGTATTTAGGAACAAGGCCTAGGGATTACACTTTCACTAGTGGACACTCTCAACATTGATCACATAACGAGAATAGATAAATGCATACTCTACACTTTTGTTGGATGATGAACACATTGCGTAGGATTACACGAACCCTCAATGCCGGAGTTAACAAGCTCCACAATAATGCTCATATTTTAGTAACCTTTAGTGTAAGATAGATCAAAAGACTAAACCAAGTACTAGCATAGCATGCACACTTGTCACCTTCATGCATATGTAGGAGGAATAGATCACATCAATATTATCATAGCAATAGTTAACTTCGCAATCTACAAGAGATCATGATCATAGCATAAACCAAGTACTAACACGGTGCACGCATCTGTCACCTTTGCACACATGCGGGAGGAATAAAACTACTTTAATAACACATCACTAGAGTAGCACATAGATAAATTGTGATACGATGCACATTGCAATCATAAAGAGATATAAATAAGCACTTCACTACGCTCTTCAACGAGTGAATAAGTACTTCGTGAAATATAGCCTAAGAGACCCACACGGTGCACACACTCGTCACCTTTACACACGTGGGACAAGGAGTCTCCGGAGATCACATAAGTAAAACCCACTTGACTAGCATAATGACATCTAGATTACAAGCATCATCATATGAATCTCAATCATGTAAGGCAGCTCATGAGATTATTGTATTGAACTACATAGGAGAGAGATGAACCACATAGCTACCGGTACAGCCCCGAGCCTCGATGGAGAACTACTCCCTCCTCATGGGAGCAGCAGCGGTGATGAAGATGGCGGTGGAGATGGCAGCGGTGTCGATGGAGAAGCCTTCCGGGGCACTTCCCCGCTCCGGCGGGTGCCGGAACAGAGACTCCTGTCCCCCGGATCTTGGCTTCGCGATGACGGCGGCTCCGGAACTTTTCTCGTATCGTGGCTTCCTCCGTAAGGGTTTTCGATGCGGGGGCTTTATATAGGCGAAGAGGCGGCGCGGGAGGGTCAACGAGGCGACGACACCATAGGGTGGCGCGGGCCCAGCCCGGCCGCGCCACCATGTCATCTGGGCCCACGGGGCCCCCTACGCGGCTCTCGGGTGTTCTGGATGCTTCCGGGCAAAATAGGAACCTGGGCGTTGATTTCGTCCAATTCGAGAATATTTCGTTACTAGGATTTCCGAAACCAAAAACAGCGAGAAAACGAGAAGCGGCACTTCGGCATCTTGTTAATAGGTTAGTTCCGGAAAACGCATAAATATGACATATAATGTGCATAAAACATGTAGGTATCATCAATAAAGTAGCATGGAACATAAGAAATTATCGATACGTTGGAGACGTATCGGCATCCCCAAGCTTAGTTACGCTCGTCCCGAGCGAGTAAAACGATAACAAAGATAATTTCTGAAGTGACATGCCATCATAATCTTGATCATACTATTTGTAAACATATGTAATGAATGCAGCGATCAAAGCAAAGGTAATGACATGAGTAAACAACTGAATCATAAAGCAAAGACTTTTCATGAATAGCACTTTCAAGACAGGCATCAATAAGTCTTGCATAAGAGTTAACTCATAAAGCAATAAATCAAAGTAAAGGTATTGAAGCAACACAAAGGAAGATGAAGTTTCAGCGGTTGCTTTCAACTTGTAACATGTATATCTCATGGATATTGTCAACATAAAGTAATATAACAAGTGCAATATGCAAGTATGTAGGAATCAATGCACGAGTTCACACAAGTGTTTGCTTCTTAAGGTGGAAGGAGATAGGTAAACCGACTCAACAATAAAAGTAAAAGAATGGTCCTTCAACGAGGAAAGCATCGATTGCTGTATTTGTGCTAGAGCTTTTATTTTGAAAACATGAAACAATTTTGTCAACGGTAGTAATAAAGCATATGAGTTATGAAAATTATATCTTACAAGTTGCAAGCCTCATGCATAGTATACTAATAGTGCCCGCACCTCGTCCTACTTAACTTGGACTACCGGATCTTCGCATGCCATGTTTCAACCAAGTGTCACAAAGGGGTACCTCCATGCCGCCTGTACAAAGGTCTAAGGAGAAAGCTCGCATTTCGGATTTCTCGCTTTTGATTATTCTCAACTTAGACATCCATACGGGACAACATGGACAACAGATAATGGACTCCTCTTAAATGCATAAGCATGTAGCAAAGTTATTATTCTCATATGAGATTGAGGATATATGTCCAAAACTGAAACTTCCACCATGGTTCATGGCTTTAGTTAGCGGCCCAATGTTCTTCTCTAACAATTTTGCATGCTCCAACCACTAAAATGATAGACCTTCAGACAAGACGGACATGCATAGCAACTCACATGATATTCAACAATAGTTGATGGCGTTCCCCGAAGCATGGTTATCGCACAACAAGCAACTTAATAAAATATAAAGTGCATAAGTACATATTCAATACTACGATAGTTTTTAAGGCTATTTTGTCCCATGAGCTATATATTGCAAAGGTGAATGATGGAATTTTAAAGGTAGCACTCAAGCAATTTACTTTGGAATGGCGGAGAAATACCATGTAGTAGGTAGGTATGGTGGACACAAATGGCATAGTAGTTGGCTCAAGGATTTTGGATGCATGAGAAGTATTCCCTCTCGATACAAGGTTTAGGCTAGCAAGGTTATTTGAAGCAAACTCAAGGATGAACCGGTGCAGCAAAACTCACATAAAAGACATATTGTAAACATTATAAGACTCTACACCGTCTTCCTTGTTGTTCAAACTCAATACTAGAAATTATCTAGACCTTAGAGAGACCAATTATGCAAACCAAATTTTAGCATGCTCTATTTATTTCTTCACTAATAGGTGCAAAGTATATGATGCAAGAGCTTAAACATGAGCACAACAATTGCCAAGTATCACATTACCCAAGACATTATAGCAATTACTACATGTAGCATTTTCCAATTCCAACCATATAACAATTTAACGAAGAGGAAACTTCGCCATGAATATTATGAGCTAAGAACACATGTGTTCATACGAACCAGCGGAGCGTGTCTCTCTCCCACACAAGGATGAACTTATTCAGAGAACTAAGATAACAAAACAAAAGCTAAAATAAAAGCAGACAGACGCTCCAAGTAAAGTACATAAGATGTGACTGAATAAAAATATAGTTTCACTAGAAGAAACCTGATAAGTTTTCGATGAAGAAGGGGATGCCTTGGGCATCCCCAAGCTTAGATGCTTGAGTCTTCTTAAAATATGCAGGGATGAACCACCGGGGCATCCCCAAGCTTAGACCTTTCGCTCTTCTTGATCGTAGTATATCATCCTCCTCTCTTGACCCTTGAAAACTTCCTTCACACCAAACTTCAAGCAAACTCATTAGAGGGTTAGTGCATAATCAAAAATTCACATGTTCAGAGGTGACACAAACATTCTTTTCACTTCTGGACATTGCATAAAGCTACTGGACATTAATGGATCAAAGAAATTAATCCAACATAGCAAAAGAGGCAATGCGAAATAAAAGGCAGAATCTGTCAAAAACAGAACAGTCCGTAAAGACGAATTTAAAGCTGGCACCAGACTTGCTCAAATGGAAAAACTCAAAACTAATGAAAGTTGCGTACATATCTGAGGATCACGCTCGTAAATTGGCAGATTTTTCGAATTTTCTACAGAGGACTGTGCCCAGATTCGTGACAGACAGCAATGCTGTTTCTGCGCAGCGATCCCAAATATAACATCAACTTTGACATAGAAACTTTACTTGGCACAAAAACATGATAAGGAGAGGTTGCTACAGTAGTAAACAACTTCCAAGACACAAATATAAAACAAAGTACTGTAGTAAAAAAACACATGGGTTATCTCCCAAGAAGTTCTTTTCTTTATAGCCATTAAGATGGGCTCAGCGAGTTTTAATGATGCACTCGCAAGAAATAGAAGTTGAAGCAAAAGAGAGCATCAAGAGGCAAATTCAAAGCACATTTAAGTCTAACATGCTTCCTATGCATAGGAATCTTGTAAATAAACAAGTTCATGAAGAGCAAAGTAACAAGCATAGGAAGATAAAACAAGTGTAGCTTCAAAAATTTCAGCACATAGAGAGGCATTTTAGTAACATGAAAATTTTTACAACCATATTTTCCTCTCTCATAATAACTTTCAGTAGCATCATGAGCAAACTCAACAATATAACCATCACATAAAGCATTCTTATCATGAGTCTCATGCATAAAATAATTACTACTCCCAACATAAGCATAATCAATTTTATTAGTTGTAGTGGGAGCAAATTCAACAAAGTAGCTATCAAATATAGGAGGTATATTGTAATCATAATCAAATTTATCCTCCATAACAGGTGGTAACAAAAGACTACTATCATTATAATCATCATAAATGGGAGGCAAAGTATCATCAAAGTAAATTTTCTCCTCAATGCTTGGGGGATTAAAAATATCATGCTCATCAAAGCCAGCTTCCCCAAGCTTAGAATTTTCCATAGCATTAGCAACAATGGTGTTCAAAGCATTCATAGTAATAACATTCCCATTAGCATGCATATAAAGTTCCATGGGTTTCTTAATTCTTTCTTCAAACACATCATGTCCTAATTCAAGATAAAGTTCATAAAGATCTCTCATATTTTTGTTGTTTTCCATTATGCCTAACTAGTGTAAACAAGAAACCAAATGTCGCAATTGCAGAGTCTAAAGGAAATAGCTTTGAGTACTTACAACGGTGCCGGAAAATAGCTTAGTAGCCGAGATCCGGAGTGTGAGTACCTTTTACCTTTCCTCCCCGGCAACGGCGCCAGAAAAGTGCTTGATGTCTACGTTCCCCCTCCTTTCCTGTAGACAGTGTTGGGCCTCCAAGTGCAGAGGTTTGTAGAACAGCAGCAAGGTTTCCCTTAAGTGGATCACCCAAGGTTTATCGAACTCAGGGAGGAAGAGGTCAAAGATATCCCTCTCATGCAACCCTGCAACCACAAAGCAAGAAGTCTCTTGTGTCCCCAACACACCTAATAGGTGCACTAGTTCGGCGAAGAGATAGTGAAATACAGGTGGTATGAATATATATGAGCGGTAGCAATGGTGCCAGAAAATAGCTTGCTGGCGTGTAGTTGATGGTGGTAGTATTGCAGCAGTAATGACTGCGATAAAACAGGTAAACAAGCAGTAGTAACTCAGCAGTATTTAGGAACAAGGCCTAGGGATTACACTTTCACTAGTGGACACTCTCAACATTGATCACATAACGAGAATAGATAAATGCATACTCTACACTTTTGTTGGATGATGAACACATTGCGTAGGATTACACAGAACCCTCAATGCCGGAGTTAACAAGCTCCACAATAATGCTCATATTTTAGTAACCTTTAGTGTAAGATAGATCAAAAGACTAAACCAAGTACTAGCATAGCATGCACACTGTCACCTTCATGCATATGTAGGAGGAATAGATCACATCAATATTATCATAGCAATAGTTAACTTCGCAATCTACAAGAGATCATGAACATAGCATAAACCAAGTACTAACACGGTGCACGCACTGTCACCTTTGCACACATGCAGGAGGAATAAAACTACTTTAATAACACATCACTAGAGTAGCACATAGATAAATTGTGATACGATGCACATTACAATCATAAAGAGATATAAATAAGCACTTCACTACGCTCTTCAACGGTGAATAAGTACTTCGTGAAATATAGCCTAAGAGACCCACACGGTGCACACTGCTTGTCACCTTTACACACGTGGGACAAGGAGTCTCCGGAGATCACATAAGTAAAACCCACTTGACTAGCATAATGACATCTAGATTACAAGCATCATCATATGAATCTCAATCATGTAAGGCAGCTCATGAGATTATTGTATTGAACTACATAGGAGAGAGATGAACCACATAGCTACCGGTACAGCCCCGAGCCTCGATGGAGAACTACTCCCTCCTCATGGGAGCGGCAGCGGTGATGAAGATGGCGGTGGAGATGGCAGCGGTGTCGATGGAGAAGCCTTCCGGGGGCACTTCCCCGCTCCGGCAGGGTGCCGGAACAGAGACTCCTGTCCCCCAGATCTTGGCTTCGCGATGACGGCGGCTCTGGAACTTTTCTCGTATCGTGGCTTCCTCCGTAAGGGTTTTCGATGCAGGGGCTTTATATAGGCGAAGAGGCGGCGCAGGAGGGTCAACGAGGCGACGACACCATAGGGTGGCGCGGGCCCAGCCCTGGCCGCGCCACCATGTCATCTGGGGCCCACGGGGCCCCCTCTGCGCGGCTCTCGGGTGTTCGGATGCTTCGGGCAAAATAGGAACACAGGCGTTGATTTCGTCCAATTCGAGAATATTTCGTTACTAGGATTTCGAAACCAAAAACAGCGAAAGACGAGAGCTGGCACTTCGGCATCTTGTTAATAGGTTAGTTCCAGAAAACGCATAAATATGACATATAATGTGCATAAAACATGTAGGTATCATCAATAAAGTAGCATGGAACATAAGAAATTATCGATACGTTGGAGACGTATCACCTACACACGCGATGGTCACTCGTGCGCGTGATCATACTCGTCGCGCCAAGGAGTATACCGACGGAACAGTGCGCTATGACCCTCGCCGCCATGCCTTCTTCGCCACACCGGTGTCTCACCGCGATGCGTTGCATGATGCGGCCTGGCGGGATGCTATGTCCGAGGAGCTTAATGCTCTTCGTCAGACCAAGACCTGGATTTCGGTTCCTCGGCCCGCTGGTGTTAACGTTGTGGGCAGTAAATGGATATTCAAAACTAAGCAGCGCCCAGATGGTTCTGTGGATAAATACAAGGCACGGCTTGTTGCGCGTGGTTTCACTCAGCAGCATGGCATCGACTACGGTGATACTTTTAGTCCAGTCGTCAAGCTAGCCACAGTTCGCTTGGTTCTTTCGCTTGCTGTTTCTCGTGGCTGGACTCTTCGGTAGGTTGATGTGAGCAATGCCTTCCTTCATGGATATCTTTCTGAGGATGTCTATATGCAGCAGCCGCCCGGTTTTGAGGATGCGCGTTATCCTTCCTATGTCTGCAAACTACAGAGATCACTCTATGGACTTAAGCAGTCTCCCCGTGCCTGGTATGCCCGTCTCAGTGCTCTTCTGGCTACTCTTGGTTTTGTTGCTTCTAAAGCAGACACGTCCCTGTTCACCTTCACACATCAGGATGTCCAGTTCTATATGCTGGTCTATGTGGATGATATTGTGATTGCTGGCTCCACTCCCAGTGTTGTCAACTGCCTTGTCCGGTCTCTCTCTGCCAGTTTTCCTATTAAGGATCTCGGTCATCTTCACTATTTTCTTGGTCTTGAAGCGGCTCGCACTTCAGGGGGGATGACATTGACACAACGGAAGTATTCACTGGATCTCTTGCACCATGTGAGCATGGAGAACTGTCGACCCACTTCTACGCCACTGGTTGTAGCCGAGCGCCTTGCTCGTGATTCTGGCACTGCTTTGAGTACTGAAGATGCTTTCCGGTATCGCAGTGTAGTTGGCGGCTTACAGTACTTGACTCTTACTCGTCCGGACATATCCTTCGCTGTCAACAAGGTGTGCCAGTTTCTCTCGCAGCCCACTCATTCTCATTGGGAGGCTGTCAAGCGCATTCTACGCTATGTCAAGGGAACACTGAGTACCGGACTGAGATTTCGCAAGTCCCCTTCCACCGATGTCAACATCTATACTGATGCAGACTGGGCAGGGTGTGTTGATGATCGACGATCCACTGGAGGATTTTCTATATTTGTTGGACCGAACCTTATTTCTTGGAGTTCGAAGAAGCGACCTACCGTCTCAAGATCTAGTATCGAGGCGAGTATAAGGCGTTGGCTAATGGTCTTGCTTGAAGCTATATGGATTGAATCCTTACTCAAGGAGTTGGGAGTTACTCAGCATCATATACCCATTTTATGGTGTGATAATCTAGGGGCTACATACCTGACTGCAAACCCAGTTTTCCACGCTCGGACTAAGCACATTGAGATCGACTTCCATTTTGTGCGTGAGCGTGTTGCATCTGGAGATCTTCGAGTCAGGTTTCTCTCTTCCAATGATCAGTTGGCTGATGTGTTTACTAAACCAGCCACTCGACAGATGCTAGACCGTTTTGGACCCAATCTGAATCTTGTACATAGTAGCGGTTCAGATTGAGGGGGTGTGTTAACATAGGTCTAGCGTATGTATTCTGTCATGTATTGTACACATGTATTTGTACCCTGCTGATCAATATATAGAGAGAGGCGTGAGAGGCTTAAGCCCACGCAAAACCCTAAACACGTTTTCTAACATGGTATCAGAGCCAAGGTCTCGAGTTCGAGTCCTGGTATTCACAATTTATTATATAAATTGCTGTTACTCCCCTCCTGTATACGTACTGGCCTCTAGAGCCATACGTCGTTGTTTACACGTGTCGACTTGTCTCCGCCGCGTCACACGTGAGGGGGGATGTTAAACTATAAGTGGATTGCCTAACACTTTCCATCAGATTGGTCTTTTGGAATAGTTGGTTAGTGCATGAAGTCTAACAGCGTCGAGCATGCATATGCACGCGGTACCCAACTCAGTTGATGCACTAAGAGAATAAAGTAGTCTTCCACAAAACCGGCTTCGAAATAGAGTCATGCGACACACTGCGATGTGTGGCGGGCGTGTGAACTTCTTCTCTTCTCACTCACTTACGGGAAAAAAAATTCTATGTTGAGTAGTAATGATACTCGGTGAACTCTAAAAAAGAAACTCTGTAAAGCACCGGTGGAAAAAAGGGCTTCGGTCGCGGTTCGTAACTGCCATTGGTCGCGGTTGCGCAACCGCGACCAAGCAAGCGCGACTAAAGCCCACCCCCCTTTGGTCGCGGTTCTTTACGAACCGCGACTAAAGGCGCCTCCACGTGGCCGCCAGCGAGTCCTTCGGGGCGGAGGACCTTTAGTCGCGGTTCTCCTCGCCAACCGCGACTAAAGACCGCCACGAGTTTAGGGTTTTAGCCCCCCTAAACCTGGTTTCTTTTTAGTTTGTATTGTTTTATTTTCTTTTCTGTTTTATTTTAATTTTGAAGGAGTTTCACATATTCTACTATATACTACATATACATGCATATGAACGTACAATTTCAAACAAATTTGAAATTAGAACCAAAAAGAATTCAAGAGGAATTGACAATATATATTCAATATCGATGACCGCCATATACAATTTTGAACTAGTTTTCATACATATGATTTACGCATATGAAGTTCTACGTCCTCTACATAGTGTTCTCCTCTAGGATCCATGACTTGCTTCGCGATCCATCCAGCTAGTTCCTCTTGAAGTGGTCGGAAGCGAGCTTCTAGACTAAGCGTCTTCCGAAGGTTATTCCTGCTAATGTTGTTCGGACACGAAATCCGCTCAGAGGTGTATCTCCGGATCATCTCACAAAGATAGTATCCACATAGATTGGTCCCCTTTGGCTGAATATCTTGGGTCGCGGACACTACCCTTTTCCATCGTAGCTCTTTTTTGAATTCACCGACCTTTGTGTTTACGAACCGTGTCCAAACCCTACGAGGCAAAGAAAATTAAATGAACAAGAGAGTTATTAGTTACTTGATATTAGGAAATGAACAAAATAGGCCGATCGATATAGAGCGCAAGTGAATGAAAATATATATATAATTACTTCGCATCATTTTTCTCAAGTCGGCCCAAAGCTTTGCATTCATATTCAGAGAGTCGTGGATGAGAACTGTGAGGTCGTGAAATTGAATTACTAGCGAGAATCCAGTGGAACCTGCGGACACGATACATGCACGATCATGCATAATTAACTCATCGATTAGCCACATACCTTGCATGGAGTAAACAAAAGAGAATGTGCTCAAGACAGAAACACTCACCCAAAATGGTAAGGAAATAGAATATCACTTTTGAGTTCCTGCCTTGAAAAAAACATCCACAGGTCGGCCTCCATGTCGGCGGGAAAATGTTGTAACACATATGAATTAACGATTTGTGGGTCAATGAACCCAACATCATGGATGTTCCTTATTATGCATTCTCGCTTCTTCATTATGCATACACAACAAGATAGTTAGGACAATATATATATATAGTGCAGGCAATGAACGAGATGGGGTAGAAATAAATCACTTACAGAACGTAGCAACTGATGATAGATTTGTCAAGCTCGCGCAGATTGAAAAGCTGGAACAATTCACTCCGATGAATTTGTACATAGTAATGTTTGAAGTGATGCTCAGCTCTAACTTCCGCATAAATATAGTCTTTGGCGTTTTTTAATTTTATGTAAGCCTTGTACCAATTTAGCAGACCTGTCATTTGTGGAGGTAGATCCTTTTCCTGCGCAGGCTCGACGAGAGGCCCATTCGACACATATGTAATTACTACGTCCTTCATTCTTGGCGCCTCATCAAGGCCTAACACTGCACGAAGAGTGATACCTAAGTTGGCCGCTTGTTCTGTGGCACTCGCTACAGTCAATCCATGTGCTGCCGCAGCTGCTATGATTTGGGGGTCATCCGGATCGGCGGCTTTCACTATGAGAGGGGCGATGGATTGTTTACTCTGTTCCCCGAGCTGGGCAACTTGTTTCCCCTCTTTTTTACTTTGTAATTTTTCTCGGCCTCCTCCAAGGCTTTCTTCTCCTGCTTCTCCGCCAACTCTTGCTTCTCCTTGAAGATGAATGCTTGCCTACGAAGTTCATGTGAATAGTAGTCGGGCGGATTCTTCGCGGCTTGGGACGGTTCGGTCAAAAATGACTTAGCCCACTTCTTTTGCTTGTCGAATATACTGGCTTGGGCTCGGGCTCTCTTTTCTTCTTGCAGTCCGCCTGCCATTTCTCATGCTTGAGCAGCCACGGCCTTTGCATTTTCCTCGACACTAAGTTCCCAAGGTCTCGGGGTGAGAGGCTTCGGTGATGGCTCCGGTATCTTTGTGGTCCTAGGTACATAAGGATCCGGGTTAATAACCCGAGGACTGCTTCGCTTCTTTGCCGGGGCGACTGCTTCTTCGCCGGAGGTGGACTGAGGGGCGACGTCGCGCACCCGCCGGAGGTGAATTGGGGGGCGGCGTCGGCTGACGTGAAGGGGGTGTAGGTGAACCACCACCACCGCCGCCGCCGCCACCACCACCGGAGGGGGGTGGACTTGTTCGCCTTGGCGCCTCGTCTGGAAACTTCTTTTTCCAGAGAATAAACTGGCGCTTGACACCTCCAAGTCTTGTCTCCCCTTCGGGTGTAGCAATGTCAATCTCCAGGTCCTCAAACCCTGGGACTATTTCCTCCACCGTGACACGAGCATAGCCATCTGCAATGGGTTTGTTGTGGTGGAGTGCTCCGAGCTCACATGACAAAGCACTGCCGATGGCTACCTTCGTGGACATGTTCCCGATAGGATAATGCGGATGACATTCTTTCATCTCCTTTACATCGTCCACGGGGTAGCGAGGAGGCTCCGGTGCAGTAATTTGGATCTCCGGTGCATCGGTAGCCGGCTGGACCTCCGTGGAAGCCACGCCGCTTCTCCGCTGTCGGCTTCCGAGATCCGCTGGATGATCTTCATGCGTCCCAGCTGCCGATCTCTCCTGTACTAGTATAGACAGGGTTTTCTTCATCTCATCGACTTCCGATGCCAACCGCGCCACAACATCGGCATCCCGATCCGACTTTCTCTTACGGCTTCGTAACCGTACGGGTCATCGTCCGGGAGAACCCTTCTTTCCACGTAATGTTCCCGGGCATGCCTCGTACACGTCCTCCGTGTTCGGGATTCCCGAGGGCTCTTGTCAGCGCGTCGTTCTCTCTGTTGAACTTGATCTTCCCCTCTTGAGCATCCCTCATTGCGTCAATAAGGGCTTGGGTGGGTTTAAACATTTTGTTCCCGTAAACACACGCCCCTGTCTCCGGGTCTAGCGTTCCCCCATGCCCGTACCACCAGCTTTTGGCCCTTCGGTCCCATCCCTCCGTACTGGACGGATTCCTCGCCTCCTCAGCTCGTTCTCCATCTTCTCCCACTTAGGCTCCCAAAAGCGATACCCTCCTGGCCCCATAACATGATTGTACTCCTTCTTAGCCGCATTTTCCTTATTTTTTTTCGATATTTCAATGAAATGCTCCGATTTCTTCTGCTTCACAAATTCTGGCCAATCATGTTCAAGTCTCTCATACTGTCCTTTGAATTCCGGAGTCTTGTTCTGGTTGACATAGTCACGGGCTAGATTCTGCTTGAATTTCCGGAATGTATCGGCCATCTTACCAAGAGCGAAGTGTTTGAGTAGCCTCCTCCTCTCCTTGTTTTCCTGAATCTTGTTACCCGCCTCATCGAATTTGTGGTATTCCGGAGGTAGGATGAAATGCTCCATAAGCTTTTGAAAGCAATCCTTTTTAGTTCTCTTGTCAACAAAAGTGAAACCAAGACGTGCCTTCTTTGGCTCATTCCACTCCTGGAGGGTGATCGAGATGTTGTCTCTAACAACGGCTCCGCATTGGCTGATAAACTTGGTGGCGTACTTCGGGGCTCCAGCGGCCTGCCGGTTGCACTGTCGACAACCTCGATGGTATATGTTTCTCCTGGTTTCAGCGTCTTGGTTGCGCCACGCTTTGACGACGACGTACTCGATTTTTTCGACGATCCGGCCGAGGGCTAAAATAAGAAAGAGAGGCGCGCGTGTTAGTACACACATATTTATTCAAATCGGTAAGTTTGTATCACCGGAGGAAAAATGTATATATATATACCTCGGCGCCGGAGCTAGTTGCTACTTGCAATTGAAGATCGTCGTTGATCGACGTTTCTTCCCCATCATCTTGCTGACGGCCTTCATCTTGACCGTCAAGATTCAGATAAGAAGAAATATCCTCTTCATCTTGTTCGCTCGGCACATAAGGAATATCGCCTTTTATGATGCCAAATAGCTGTTCTTCAATTTCTTGATCATAGTTCTCCATAATCGGGTCAGCTCTATCGTCCGCCATATGTCAGTCCTGAAAACATGTAGTAAAAACTAATTAATTTGGCGGTGGCAAAAGGAGAGAGGGCGGTGGCGGTGGCGAAAGGGGGGCGGCGGTGGCGGTGGTGGTGGCGAAAGGGGGGCGGCGGTGGCAAAAGGAGAGAGGGCGGTGGCGGTGGCGAAAGGGGGGCGGCGGTGGCGGTGGCGCCGCCCCCTCGCCGCCCCTCTCTCCTTTTGATTAACAAATTTTAAGTTTAAATTTTAAGTTAATTATTTTGATTAACAAATTTATAAGTCAAATTTAGTTCTTTTTTGAGACAAAAATTTTAAGTCATTTTTTAGTTTTTTTTAAGTTAATTTTAGTTTTTTTTTACACAATCTTTTTTAAGTCAAATTTGTAGTTCTTTTTGGGACAAAAATTTAAGTCTCAATTTTTTGTTTTTTTAAGTTAAATTGTAGTTCTTCTTTTACACAAACTTTAAACTCAAATTTTAGTTATTTTTAATTTCAAAATTAACAAGAACAAAAAAACTAAAAAAGAAAGAAAAAAAAAGCGAGGGCGAGAGGCCGCCGGCTCCTCTCCCTCTCGCTCTCTCTCACGCGCGGCGGGGTGCGCGGCACCGGCGCGCGGCCGCCTGAGGCGATCTCGAAGGGCCGGGGCTGTCGTGACGGGCGCGCGCGGCGGCCGGCGGCGGCGGCGATTCTCGGCGAGTTTGAGCGCGCGGCGCGGCGCGCGGCCGCGGCGTTGTCGGCGCGAGGGGACCGGCCGGTCGGTTGTTCAATTCGTCATCGGCGAGTTTTGTGCGCGCGACTACGGCGGCGGCGGAGGAGAGCTTCGCGCGTGGCTCGTCGGCTGCGGTGTTCGTCGGCGGGCGGGCGGGCGCGCGGCAGCCTGACGGCGTAGTCTGCGAGGAGAAGTCGATCGGCGAAGAAGACGAAGTGGAAACCGCCGAGGCGGGCGCGCGGCTATTTATAAAAAACGACCTTTGGTCGCGGTTGGTATCACCAACCGCGACTAAAGAGTACTACTAGTCGCGGTTGGTGATACCAACCGCGACCAAAGGGTTTTTTTGGGGGAAATTTCGTTCCCGCGCCGAAGGACCCTTTGGTCGCGGTTGGCTAGGCCAACCGCGACTAAAGGTTATTTTCCAAATTCTTTTGATTCTAAAATCTGTAAAATACAAATAATATATCAAAAAATTCATAAAAATAAAAATAATTCATTTCAAAATCTTAAAAATACAAATAACATATCAAAAAATTCAGAAAAATAAAACTAATTCATTTCTAAATCTGTAAAATACAAATAATATATCAAAAAATTCATAAAAATAAAAATAATTCATTTCAAAATCTTAAAAATACAAATAACATATCAAAAAATTCAGAAAAATAAAACTAATTCATTTCTAAATCTGTAAAATACAAATAATATATCAAAAAATTCATAAAAATAAAAATAATTCATTTCAAAATCTTAAAAATACAAATAATATATCAAAAAATTCAGAAAAATAAAACTAATTCATTTCTAAATCTGTAAAATACAAATAATATATCAAAAAATTTAGAAAAATAAAACTAATTCATTTCAAAATCTTAAAAATACAAATAATATATCAAAAAATTCAGAAAAATAAAACTAATTCATTTCTAAATCTGTAAAATACAAATAATATATCAAAAAATTTAGAAAAATAAAACTAATTCATTTAAAAATCTTCCCTACTCGTCTTTCCGGCGCGGCCCCTCTTCCCGCCTATGTCTTTCCGCCGGCCCCCTCTTCCAGCCTCTGTCTTTCCGCCGGCCCCCTCTTCCAGCCTCTGTCTTTCCCGCCTCTTTCTTCCCGCCAATTTCTTCCCGCCAGCTCTTTCTTCCCGCCATTTCTTCCCTGTCTTCCCGCCTCTTTCTTCCCGCCACTTTCTTCCCGCCTCCTGTCTTCCCGCTCCCATTTTTCCCGCCATTTCTCACTACATATATGTTGCCCGGCTTGGCCAGCATTATCACATCTCTCCAATCTCTCATCACTCTCTCATGGCTTCCACCGCACCCACTCTAACCTACCAGCGAGGTGGAGGAGCTTTGCGCCTCGAACTACCCTTGCCCACCGGCTACCGCGTCCCCGCCGGCCGGAGCCTAGCGCCGGCGGCGTGCCGGTCCCTCCCTCCCTCGAGTGCTGCGCGCCGGGCAGCCATCACGAACCACTACTACCTCGACCTCACGCCGGAGCAGCGGATGAATCCCCGCCGGCATCCCGATAACCAGCATACTTGGGACGCCTTCTTCATCAATCGGCGTGAGAGGGCGCTCGCCGGGTATGAGGAGGACGGTCCGCCTCTCGGGAACTTCCACGAGGCCGGCCGTCGGCTATGGTGGTACGGCCGGACTCGCGGAGCGTCATGGACTACATCACGGCCGGCGATATCCCCCGCCTGCGCTACCCTCGGCTCGAGCCACGAGCGCCGCCCGACGACGGCGACGACGAGCAGCGACGACGACGGCGGCAACTTAGAAGGCGACGACTACCGGTACAACGGCGGCGGCTATGAAGACTACGAGTATGCATATTATACGCCTAGGCAGGAGTATGACTAAATCACTCCAAATTTCATGTATCATCAGTGCTATCTCGAATCAATCGAATCATTCGAAAATGGACACGAAAACACATCACGGGCAATATAATTCACATGATCCATTCAACAAAGTTTGGTACAATAAATTATTACACATCATTTCTTCCCTTGTGTCCCTGCTTGCTTACGATTGGGCCGTATCCATGGAGCATCCTCATCATTTAACTTAATGCTTGGATCGGTGTTCACTTTGAAGGGCGGAATTTCACCAAACATATTATAATCTTCCGACATGTCTGTCTTGTCCTCCACTCCCACGATGTTTCTTTTCCCTGAAAGAACAATGTGGCGCTTTGGATCATCGCATGATGTACTGATCGTTTTCTTATCTTTCCGTTTCCTCGGTTTGCTACTCATGTCCTTGACATAGAAAACCTGAGCGACATCTTTCGCTAAGACGAATGGTTCGTCAAGGTAACCAAGATTGTTGAAATCCACCATTGTCATTCCGTATTGCTGGTCCACCTTTACCCCACCTCCTGTTAGCTTGAACCATTTGCACCGGAACAAAGGGACCTTGAAGGAGGGTCCATAGTCAAGTTCCCATATCTCCTCTATGTAACCATAATATGTGACCTTTTGCCCATTCTCGATTGCTTGCATCAAAGCGGACACCACTGTTTTGGTTGGTGCTCTTTTTATCTTGGGCGATCGTGTAAAATGTATTCCCATTTATCTCGTACCCTTGGAAAGTCGTTATAGTCGAAGATGGTGTCTTGGCCAACATGTACAGCTGATCTACAACCTCATTGTCACTCATTAAATGTTTTCTCAACCAACTGCCGAAAGTCTCCATGTGGGCCTTCCTAATCCAGGATTCGAGCTTCCCGGGTTGTCCGAGCGTAAAATATTCTTGTGTTTCTCAAAGTACGGAGCCACCAAGCTGGAATTGGTCGGAACTGTGTGGTGTGCTTCGATCGGAGAATGGCCGTCCATACATATCGTTGATTTCCTTCCGATCGTGCCTTTTCCACTTAGTCTCCCCTCGTGCCGCGATCGAGGAAGACCAATCGGCTTAAGGTCGGGAACAAAGTCAACACAAAACTCAATTACCTCCTCATTTCCATAGCCCTTGGCGATGCTTCCTTCTCGGCCTAGCACGGTTACGAACATATTTCTTTAATACTCCCATGAACCTCTCGAAGGGGAACATATTGTGTAGAAATACGGGACCGAGAATGGAAATCTCTTCGACTAGGTGAACCAGGAGGTGCGTCATAATATCGAAGAAGGATGGCGGGAACACCAACTCGAAACCGACAAGACATTGGACCACATCGTTCGTAACCGTGGTAGAACTTCGGATTGATTACCTTCGAGAGATTGCATTGAGGAATGCACATAGCTTCACAATGGCTACTCGAACATTTTCCGGCAGGAGCCCCTCAAAGCAATCGGAAGCAATTGCGTCATAATCACGTGGCGGTCGTGAGACTTCAGGTTTTGGAACTTTTTCTCCGCCATGTTTATTATTCCCTTTATATTGGACGAGAATCCGGACGGGACCTTAATACTGCTCAGGCATTCAAAAAAGATGACCTTCTCTTCTTTGGTCGGAGCGTAGCTGGCACGACCTTGAAACCATTCCGGATGCTTGGTCATCGGGGTCTTTCAAGCGTTGTCTGGTCTGCCGTGCTTCCTTTGTATCATTTGTCTTCCCATACACGCCCAAGAAGCTTAGCGAGGTTCACGCAAATATTCTTCGTAACGTGCATCACGTCGATTGCAGAGCGGACTTCTAGGACTTTCCAATATTCTAGCTCCCAGAATATAGATTTCTTCTTCCACATGGCTACGTGCCCGTCGGCTCCCTTCGGAACCGATTGTCCGCCAGGACCCTTTCCAAAGATGACTTTCAAATCCTTTACCATATCAAATACCTCAGCACCGGTGCGTTCCGCGAGCTTCGGCCGGTGATCTGCCTTGCCGTTGTAATGCTTGCCGCGCTTTCTTACGTTATGATTTTTGGGAAGAAATCGACGATGCCCCATGTACACGTTCTTCTTACAATTTGGCAAATGTACACTTTCAGTCTCATGTAAGCAGTGCGTGCATGCATTGTATCCCTTATTTGACCGTCCCGAAAGGTTACTAAGAGCAGGCCAATCGTTGATGGTTACGAAAAGCAACGCTCGTAGGTCAAATTCCTCTTCTTTGTGCTCATCCCACACACGGACACCAGGTCTGCCCCACAACCGTAAAAGTTCATCAACTAATGGCCTTAGGTACACATCGATGTCGTTGCCGGGTTGCTTCGGACCTTGGATGAGCACCGGCATCATAATGAACTTCCGCTTCATGCACAACCAAGGAGGAAGGTTGTAGATGCATAGAGTCACGGGCCAGGTGCTATGGCTGGAGCTCGCTCGCCGAAAGGATTCATGCCATCCGTACTTAGACCAAATCTTATGTTCCTTGCGTCAGCTGCAAAATCTTTAAACTCTCTGTCGATCTTTCTCCATTGCGTTCCATCCGCGGGGTGTCTCAACTCCCCGTCCGACTTACGGTCCTCTTTGTGCCATCTCAACAACTTGGCATGCTCTTTGTTCCCGAACGAGACGTTTCAACCGTGGTATTATAGGAGCATACCACATCACCTTGGCGGGAACCTTCTTCCCGGGTTTCGGCCCTCGACATCGTCACCGGGGTCATCGCCTCGATCTTATAACGCAATGCGGTGCATACCGGGCATTCATTCAAATTCTCGTATTCACCGCGGTAGAGGATGCGATCGTTGATGCATGCATGTATCTTCGAACCTCTAAACCTAGAGGGCAGACAACCTTCTTTGCTTCATACGTACTCGGAGGGCAACTCGTTATTCTTTGGAAACATATTCTTCAACATTTTCAAGCAAGTTTTCAAATCCCGAGTCAGCTACACCTTCCTGTGCCTTCCATCTCAGCAAATCCGAGTAGTGCAGCCCAGCTTTTTCAGACCATTATCGCATCCCGGGTACAGCGACTTTTTGTGATCCTCTAACATGCGATCCAAATTCTCCCTCTCCTTTTCGGTTTCGCAGCGACTCCGTGCATCGGCAATGGTCCGACCAAGATCATCGGCGGGCTCATCACGTGCCTCTTCTTGATCACCTTCCCCTTCACCTTCCCCACCTTCAGCATCATCCATGAAAGTATCACCGAAATGATCAAGATAGCTCTCATCGATGTCATCCCCTTCTTCATCTTCTTCCATTATAACCCCTCTTTCTCCATGCTTGGTCCAACAATTATAGCTTGGCATGAAACCATGCCGAATCAGGTGCACGTGAACTTCCCTTGAGGAAGAGTAACCCTTCGATTCTTACGGTTAACACATGGACGAGATAACAAAACCCCCTGCTTGTTCGCATTAGCCACTACGAGGAAATCTTGCAAACCCGTAGTGAATTCGCCGGAGAGTCGGCTAGCGTACATCCATTGCCGATTCATCTGCATTATTATAATACAAAATATATAATTAACCATCGCATGCATTTGTTAAACTAATTAAATAGAAATTAAACAATGAACTACACACATATGCATATTTTATCAATGACACATATATATGAAAGGTTCAAGTGTGTTGTTGCTAACCGCGATCGAGGAGGAAAAAATAAATGAGGAAGCTCGATCAAGTGTGGCTCCGACACTTCATATCATGTTTGTTTCATGCTCTTGGGACATTTCATCAAACACCTTGTGTGCATAAGAAGAGCCAAAAGCAAACCTACACCCCTTGTGAAGTTTGTGAAGAGAAGTGGGCACCAAATGGCTAAGTGCTGTGGGCTGGCTGGTATATGTAGGGGAGGGGCTTTAGTCGCGGTTGGCCCGGCCAACCGCGATCGAAGGCTTTTGGGCCAGGCTCGAGGACATTTAGTCGCGGTTGGCTCGGCCAACCGCGACTAAAGCCCCTCACGTCCACCAGCTGGCCACCGAGCGCGCTGGGCCCAGGCCTTTGGTCGCGGTTGGGCAACCGAGCCGCGACTAAATCCGCCTTTGGTCGCGGTTTTTGCATTTCCGCGACTAATGGGGCTGGACGGAAGGCCTTTTTTCTACCAGTGAAGTCTTTACCGGGTGTTATACTCAGTGAACCCTTATCACCAAAGATGGCCTCCACACACTTTCTTTCCTCGAGTGTAATAACTCCGGTACTCGCCAAAAAAAATGCCATGTTTTTTTTGTGGCACTCGTCGAAGAAAAGTACCTATCAGTTTGCCCACCGTTAACGATGCACATATTTTCCGACTGTCCTGGCTAAAAACTCGGCAAGTCCACAAGCGTTGCCAAAATCTAGTCTTTGCCGAGTGTGTGTGATTTTGCACATGACAAAGTTATTTAGCTAAATTAAAAGGAGGACTCGACAAATCCTCAGGTCGAGCACGTACACGTCCTCCTTACCGCCATCGAGGGCAGGCTCTTGGCCGTCGCCCATCGCGTAACCCACTCCTTCGCTAGTTTGTGGAGCTAGGCAGCCTTCATAGATCTCTAATCCTAAACCCACCTTTCCCAATGTTGAATTCCTGGCGCCTGAAGTAGTCTCCGGGAGGCCGAGGTGCCAGACCATGCCCTGTGCGACCTTGAGTGAGACGCGGTGGGTCGGGAACATGAGGAGGACACAACGAAGGTGTGAGGTGATATCGGCATGGTTGTCGGTGATGACGTCCCGCTCCTCCTGCATGAGGCACACGGTGGAGTCTGGAGTCGGATCCGGGGTTGTAGTGCTCAGGCCGACGGACTCGACAATGTCATGGGGAAGCAGCGAGGGAAGGAGGCAACGCGGCGGTCAGAGGTCTCGAGGTGGTGGAGCACATCGGAGGGCTCCAGGTCCAGCCGGCGCCCGACCTTTCTCGGAAGACCAACGTCGAGGGAATTGGTGATGTTCTCGAGGGAATCGAAGGCGAGGCTGTATGGTTGTGAGCTCGTGGCTTCTAAGGAGAGAGAGAGGGGGGATACGAGCATCCCCGCCGGCGCCCCCCAAATGGATGCCGGCAATAGCACCAGATGGAGCATTTGGGGAGCGCCAACAAAGTTGTCGTGTTTTGGGGGTCATCTCCCCCACTGGCGTCCCCCAATTTGATCCCACATTGATCAAAAGTTACAGTGTTATTTCGCTCAAAGAGGACCATATATTAAGCGTCAACTTTCGCTTATTCCAGGGAAAAAACATTTTTTAGATTCACAATGTGTTGATTTATCAACGGTACGATATTGGTTTCGCGCTGGTGTGCCTCGCAGTGCCCGTTCTCACGAAACGTCATTTTCTTTGGGTCCCAATTTTAGAACAACTAACTCAAAATAATCAGGAAAATGGATAACGTTCATGATGTGTCATTTTATGTAACCTAGTTGTGAGGAAAATTACAAACTTGAAATAGGACTGTTATTCCATTATACCCTTCGTAAAATTAGTTACCTCATATATATGAGGTTATATGGTTTTGGGGCAAATGAGTTAGGCCATGACCTTAGGCAGGTCATAGTTTGCCAGAACGACCCCATATTGCACAAAGCCATGGGCTTTGGAGCAGAATGCTAGCTTTATCAGTTTTACTTTCCCATTTTTTATTATCCCACGTTGAAATAGGTTTTTTTTTTATGAAGCGGCTACAAGAAGTGTTGCAGTGGTACGAAACCTATGCCCAAAAATAGAAGAACACTTATGTACAACGTTCACATATCGCCTATGCGTGCTAGCTTTGTGGAAATGTATAGTATTTTATACGGTGTCCTTTCGATTACGCCGGAAGCGGTCCAGATTTGAACTAATTAAGCGTCAACTTTTGCTTGTTCTAGATTTTTTTGCAAAAAAATCATTTTAGGTCTACAATGTGTTGTTTAATCAGAGGTACGATGTCAGTTTCACGTGGTTTCACATGAGAGGGAAGAAAAATAAGTGTGAAAACCTAATGACTTTGCCTATTGTCAATATTTAACACCACGCAAAGGTGGTCTTTGACGATTTCACACTTGAGAAAACCTGTGTAGTTTGGCACTTGGCAACGAGGTAAATACACAACACTGATCTTGTTTCCGGTAGTGGTGAGACAAAGTTTTGTCTCTCATGGCCCCTAAGCAGCCATAATAGATGGGTTTTTGAGATTTTAGTAATTATAAGCTATATGGCTGCCTAAATGGCTGCAGCCCGTATAAATCCAACATGTGCGATAGTTCATTGGGTACACTAAAAAAAAACTCGTAAATGTGATTTTCAAACTTCTTAAAATAAAGAGATAAATAGTGGCCGGGAGCGAAAACCTTCAACAAATATGAGCTATACTAGAGATTAATTTGGGGATCATGTCAAACTAGCTTGCGTCGTACTACCTTCATTTCGATGAATAAGACAACGCACATCTGAAGACGAATTTTGACCAAAAAATTTGAGCAACAAAATCGTGATTATATTGTACGAAAACTAGTATCATCGGATTCGTATTGAAAAATACTTTCCACTGATAACAATATATATTTGGAGTAATTCTTGGTGAATGAGGGTGCCCTGTTCATTAGAATGAAGGGAGTTTGTTTTATGACATGGCAAATTGACCAGTGATGAGTCAGGTTCTTATCTCTATTTGTTTGGCATACATGCATGCCTGATGATGCTAGTATTGATATAAGGATCGTGCTACTAGCACCATACATATATATCTTTCTTCTGAGTACCTTTTGAGCTGAATTTGTTTCTGGGAAGAGGAGATCGAGGACCACCCTAGATATATACCATGAGCCAGTGCTGCATCATTAAACATGAGCTTGAATGCATGCATGCAGGGATAGATCATAGATGGTGGTGGTTCTGGTTTCTGGAGACTGATGAACTGGCTGGGCGGGAGATGCCAAGAGAGGTACATGCATGCAGGACGCAGCAGGGGACTACCTCATCTCTGGAGATGTATGGATCACCGGACCGCCCCCTCCAGCCTATCTCTCTGCATGCCTCGATCCCTGACCATTATTATGCATGACTTTGCACGCTGAGCACCGCATGATGCCACCGGCGCGCGAAGCAGCACGCCGTAGCAGAAGCTTAGCTTACCTCAGAGATCAGCAGCGATGTCACAGTACGTCGACGGCCGGCCGGACCCCGGACTGGCACCCTGAGCTGCATGCTGCCATGCTCATGCACCGCAACGAGAGGTTCCCGGTGGCCGGCCGGGACCATTCGTGCGTGTGTAGTGTAGATGATCATCATTGTCATCACGGCCACGTATGAATCAAGGAGGCGAGACGAGATGCGACGCGTTGGACTGCGTGAGCGCGTGCCGGACGACCGGGGCTCTGGTGGCGTCGTGCGTGGATCTCTGACGGGGCCAGTCGTCAAATCCGTCAATCCGTCCATGCGCCGGTATGGTTACAGTGCAGCTAGCTACCAGAGAGGTACAGCCAGCTAGCGCTGATGCTTACATGCGTGACACGGTACGTGTGGTGGTGGCTACGCGCGTAGGTCTGCGAGTTCCGTCCGCGACGTGTCGCCCGGCGGCGGGGGCCGGCCGCGGTGCGTGGCGGGCGCCGCGCGGGGCACGCCGGAGGGCGCGGGGATACGACCTCGCGCGAGAACAGGGGCTCTCGTTGCCGTGGGCCTTTTGATTCTTTGCTTTAGGGGAACTGCGCTAAACCAGCCGGGCGATCGGGGGGCTCCTATTGATCGCCTTAAGCGGCGATCCCGATCGGTTCCGCTTAGGGAATCAGAGCGCCGAACTATAATGGGCTTGGCCCATGTTACGTGTAACCTAGTTTTGTTGTAATTGGTGCGCTGCTGCCTGATAACTGCCTGATAACTACGTAAGGTTTAGCTAATTTTTATTTTTAACTATATTTTTTTTTCTTTTTCTTATATGGTTTGAATAAAATGTTTATATTTGAAAACTGTTCAAATTCGAAAAATATTTAGATCTAAAAAATGTTCAAAGTGAAATTCGTTCAGATTTTGAAATTGTTTCTACTAAAATTTGTTCGGATATAAAAAATGTTTATATAAAAAAGTTATATTTTGAAATAGATCATATCTAAATTTTGTTTGGATTCAAAAAATGTTTGAATTTGAAATTTGTTCATATTGTCAAACTGTTCATATTTAAAATTTGTTCGGATGTAAAAAATGTTCAAATTTAAAATTACGTATTTTGGAATTTAAAAATATTTTTCAAAATCTGAGAAATTTCCATAAATATTTTCGAAATAAATAATAGATTAAAATTGTTCAAATATGAAAAAAGTTCAACCTTGAAAAAAGTTCAAAACTAAAAAAATGTTCATATCTAAAAATGTTCAAAAATAAAATTTGTTCAAACTTAAAAATTGTTCAAATTAAAAAAAGTTCAAATCTAAAAATTTTCAAACTTAAAAAAAACGTTCAAATTTTAAAAAATTTAAAGTTTGCAAAGTGCAGAAAAAACCAATTGGCAAAAACAAAAAACTGGAAGGAAAAAACCAGTAGAAAATGAGAAAAACTGAAGAAAAAAACGAAGCAAATCCAATTCCGTCGATAAATGGGCCGGCCCAACTCCTTCTCGCTCTGAGCGGAGCGACCGCTCGCTCCCGCTTTGAGCGGAGAATAGGGATCGCGATAGTTTCTCTCCAGCCCAGTTTGGCCTTCCTGAGAAGCACATACATAGTTGGCCCGTTTTTGGGTGTTCCTTGCTTTCTCTGGCCTGGTCCATTAACCGCCAGATATACTTCTTTAAAAAAAATATATAGCTGAAGGCGCTTAGTCTTTGTAGATAAAGCAATGACCGGCAACGAAGTCTCAAACAAGCGTTGGCTTGTCGCCGTGTAGTCTCCCTTGCTGCCGAGGAAGGTTTTGACAGGATTTTGGTGGTCTCCGATTTGCCTCTCTTTGGTCTAGCGTCTGCGCAGTCAACGGAGCTGGACCGTAGCATGGTTGGCATGGTGATCCTGGACATCAAACACATTTACTCTAGTTTCATCGACGTCTTCTTCAAGCATGCTCTTCGACATTGTAATGAAGCGGCATAGGTTTTGGCACGCTCTGCGGAGCTTTTTGAAAATTTCTTTTATTTTTAGAAACTTTGCCCTGAATTACATCCGAAAGACTTTATGTAATAATTTAATTTGATCAATAAAGTGTCATTTTCTCTAAAAAAAACAGGGTTCGCAAATACAACACACCCCACACACCCCTAGAACAGAAATAACCATAACGAAAAAGTCTTGAATAACAAAAGGGGAGGGGTAGATCAATCAGCACGCAATCTCGCATACAAGTTTCGCAGCGATCCCATCGCATCCTCAAGATATTGCATGTCTTTTGATATGCTAAGCAATCTCCATTCATGTAGATACAAATCATTTTAAAGGTACAGTCAGTCGGTCGCGACAGGAACTTCTTCTCGATAGCCATCTTGTGCCCAGTCGATGGACAAGAATATGTATTTTTAAAGATACAGTCAGTCGGTTGCATTTCTAGTTTGTCTCGATAAAAGAGGCACATTGCGAAGATCGGCAAACTAGACATACAAACATTAGTCTGCTCAAGCCCAGACGCAGACGAGAGAAACTTCCCTTGCCAGGGGTCAATCCTGTGCCCCACCCCGCTCTTCAAGAACTCCTAGTCCTTAAGAAACATGTGTTTATCGCTAACCGGAAGCCCCGATAGGTGATGGGGAAAGCCCCAAGCTTACTGTTGAGAGGGTTGGAAATTATCTTTCCCGTTGGTCGACTCCCACGATGACCACCTCGCTCTTCAAGAAGTTAATCTTAAGGCCAGATATATTCTCGAAGAAAAGGAGAGGGAACTTTAATCATCACCCTTAATGCGCCCAGCTTCCCGAGCTGACTCCAGAACCATGGAAACCGCATCCGCCTTCATTTCAAACAGCAAGGGTGATGTTGGATCACCCTGTCGCACTCCCCTAACGTTCCTAAAGTATGGCCCTACTTCAGCATTGATATTAATCGCAGTCTGCCCCCCCTGCCCCCCCCCCACCTCGAGAGTAGTTGCATCAGGCGATAAAACACCCCATGTTTGAAGCCCTTTTGAGTTAAAACCATACGGAGGAACTCCCAGTTCACTCTATCATACGCCTTTTCAAAATCCAGCTTGAGGGAGACTCCCCGGAGCTTCTTCATCCGCACCCCATGGATGATCTCATGAAGCGCTAACACCCCTTCATGCAAGCATCGACCCTTAATGAACGTCGTTTGACATCTATCTATAGTACGGTCGGCAATAGGGGTTAATCTAATCGCATAAGCCTTAACAATGAATTTAAACACCACATTGATACGTCTCCAACGTATCCATAATTTCTGATGTTCCATGCTTGTTTTATGACAATACTTACATGTTTTGCTCGCACTTTATAATGTTTTTATGCATTTTCAGGAACTAACCTATTAACAAGATGCCACGAGTGTCGGTTCCGTTTTCGCTCGTTTTTGGTTCCGAGAAAGGCTGTTCGGGCAATATTCTCGGAATTGGACGAAATCAACGCCAAAGATCTTATTTTTCCCGGGAGGCTCCGAACACCGAAGGGGAGTCGGAGGAGAGCCGGGGGCCACCACACATGTGGGCCGCGCGGGCTACACCCCGGCCGCGCCGGCCCGGTGTGGGGCCACCATGTCGCCCCTCTGCGCCGCCTCTTCGCCTATATAAGCCCTTTCGACCTAAAAACGCGATACCAATTGACGAAACTCCGAGAAAGACTCCGGGGCGCCGCCGCCATCGCGAAACTCCAATTCGGGGGACGAAGTCTCTGTTCCGGCACCCTGCCGGGACGGGGAAGTGCCCCGGAAGCCATCTCCATCAACGCCACCGCCTCCATCATGCTCCGTGAGTAGTTCCCCCATGGACTACGGGTTCTAGGCTGTAGCTAGTTGGTATTCTCTCCCCCATGTACTTCAATACAATGATCTCATGAGCTGCCTTACATGATTGAGATTCATCTGATGTAATCGGTGTTGTGTTTGTCGGGATCCGATGGATTGTTACATTATGATTAGTCTATCTATAAAGTTTGTGAAGTTATTGTTGCTGCAATCTTGTTGTGTTTAATGCTTGTCACTAGGGCCCGAGTGGCATGATCTTAGATTTAAGCTCTATACTTATCGCTTAGATTGTATCTACAAGTTGTTTGCACATGTCTATGTCTGGAACCAAAGGCCCCAAAGTGACAGAAATTGGGACAACTGGAGGGGAAGGCTTAGATATGAGGATCACATGTTTTCACGGAGTGTTAATGCTTTGCTCCGGTGCTCTATTAAAAGGAGTATCTTAATTTCCAGTAGATTCCCTAGAGGCCCGGCTGCCACCAGTCGGTAGGACAAAAGATGTTGTACAAGTTTCTCATTGCGAGCACGTATGACTATATATGGAAAACATGCCTACATGATTAATAATCTTGATATTCTGTCTTAATGCTATTTCAATCCTATCAATTGCCCAACCGTAATTTGTTCACCCAACACTTGTTATTGGAGAGTTACCACTAGTGTAGATAGCTGGGAACCCCGGTCCATCTCGCATCATCATATACTCGTTCTACATGTCATTGGAAGTACTATCAACTATTTTCCGGTGCCATTGCTCTCATATTATCGCTCATCGCTTACGTGTTACTTGTTACTACTGCTCTCATATTACTGCTACTTTCACATCACCCCTGTTACTAGTGCTTTTCCAGGTGCGACTGAATTGACAACTCAGTTGTTAAGGCTTATAAGTATTCTTTACCTCCCCTTGTGTCGAATCAATAAATTTGGGTTTTACTTCCCTCGAAGACTGTTGCGATCCCCTATACTTGTGGGTTATCAAGACTATTTTCTAGGCGCCGTTGCCGGGGAGGCATAGCTCTACTCATAAGTTCACCTGGGGAGTACACTCTACCTCTCTCTCTGCTTTTATTTTATTTTGTCTTGTTAGTTTATTTCTGTCTAGTTTTATTTTGCTTAGTTTACTTTTGCCTAGTTTATTTTTGTCTTGTTTTATTTTCCCTACATACCCGAAAATCCATAAAAAATTGAAAAACCTAAAAATTAAAAATTGCTATTATGGGAGAACCTACAACCTATTTGGAGCTTATAGTATTATATAATAATTATAGAGAATCAAGAAAGGGAAAAGTTATGAGTGCTGTGGTAGAAAAATTAAATACAATTGCTAAAATCTTGCTTAAACGCCATGATATAAATTGTTGCTCTGAACAGGATACTAAACATCTTAAATTTCAATGTGGCTTTAGTGAGGAAGTTTTAATTAAGAACTATAATTGGAATAGCTATATTCATTATGGGTTCGAAGAGGTAGAACAATTTGTCATATTTATGGGAGCCTCTGAGATAGAATCATTCATGTCTAAAAATTATGAAACTCGTGGTTGTTTGTAAGGACCTTAAAGATTATGTCTCTTCTATCCTTAATTTTTGCATAGAAAGCTACAGTGATAATCCTTATATCATTGATTATAAAGAGAGACTCATTAATGCACAAGAATGCACTCACAATTTGCAGGAACCTGTGGAAGAAGAAATTGTTGAAGCTGAAAGCTCATTGGATGAAAAAGAGGAGGAAATTGATGAACTCGAAAGCTCATTGGATGAAAAAGAAGAGGAGAGTGATGAACAAAAGGAGGAAGAATGGATTAGCTACCCATGCCAACCTTCTAATGAGAGTAACTCTTTATCTCTTACACTATTTGATTGTCCTCCATGCTTACCAAAGGAGGTTGAATGTTATGTTCCTCTGGATTCTCTTGAAATATTCCCTATGAGTAAAACTTGTGAGAATAATTATGCTACTGTCATTCATGATAATCCATGCTACTTTGATAAATCTTATGATAATGCTTTGTTTGTGCCTGATGTCGAAATGCATGGTACTAAAGAGTTTTGCTTAGCAAATGTCTATGATAAATCTCTAGATGATGGTCCTATGTCACTTGATAATATTAATTGTACTACTAATGAAAATGGGATTGGAGAGTTCTTGACTTTATCTATGAGTCCCATATCTTTTGAGATTGATCAATCATCTTGTTATATTATTGATAAAAGTGGGTTTGAAAGTTTTAATCCTATTATTTCTGAGCTTGATAAAAATTATGTGCTTATGAATCATGAAAAGCATGCTTTATGTGATAGTTATATTGTTGAGTTTATCCATGATGCTACTGAAAATTATTATGAGAGAGGAAAATATGGTTGTAGATATTTGCATGGTACTAAAACACCTCTCTATATGCTGAAACTTTTGAAGTTACTCTTGTTTTATCTTCTTATGCTTGTCACTTTGTTCTTCATGAATTTATTTGTGTACAAGATTCCTATGCATAGGAAGTGGGTTAGACTTAAATGTGTTTTGAACTTGCTTTTTGATTATCTCTTTTGCTTCAACTCTCACCCTTATGTGAGCATCATTAAAATTGCTGAGCCCATCTTAATGGCTATAAAGAAAACACTTCTTGGGAGATAACCCATGTGTTTATTTTGCTACTGTTTTGTTGTGTCTTGGAAGTTGTTATTACTGTAGCAACCTCTCCTTATCTTTATTTTATTGCAATGTTGTGCCAAGTGAAGTCTCTAATAGAAGGTTGATACTAGATTTGGATTTCTGCGCAGAAACAGATTTCTATCTGTAACGAATCTGGACATATTTCTCTGTAGGAAACTCAGAAAAATCTGCCAATTTACGTGCGTGATCCTCAGATATGTACGCAACTTTCATTAGTTTTGAGTTTTCTGATTTGAGCAACGTAAGTACCATTTTAAAATTCGTGTTTACTGGCTGTTCTGTTTTGGCAGATTATGTCTCTGTTTTTTGCATTGTCTCTTGTGGACTTTAAGTGAGGCTTTCTAGACGTGGAGAGCTGTAGCTAATGTTTTATCGAGTTCTTGCAATGTGTCACTACAGGGCCAAGGTGGATTAAAGTTTTTTGAGTACTAACCCCTCTAATGAAGTTTATGAGAAGTTTGGTGTGAAGGAAGTTTTCAAGGGTCAAGAGAGAAGGATGATATATGATCAAGAAGAGTGAAAAGTCTAAGCTTGGGGATGCCCCCGTGGTTCATCCCTGCATATTTCAAGGAGACTCAAGCGTCTAAGCTTGGGGATGCCCAAGGCATCCCCTTCTTCATTAACTTATCAGGTTTCTTCTATTGAAACTATATTTTTATTCGGTCACATCATATGTGCTTTACTTGGAGCGTCTGTGTGTTTTTATTTTTGTTTTTGTTTGAATAAGATCGGATCCTAGCAATCCTTGTTTGGGAGAGAGACACGCTCCGCTTTTTCATTTGAACACTTGTGTTCTTCGCTTTTAATGTTCATGATAAAAGTTGGAAGCTATTGCACTTATGGTTATTTGGTTGGAAACGAGAAAATGCCTCATAATGTCTTGGATAATTTGACACTTGGCAATTGTTTTGAGCTCTCAAGTAGATCATGATTAATATCTTGCATCATGTAGTTTAAACCTATTAGTGGAGAACTACTGTAGAGCTTGTTAAAATTGGTTTGCATGATTGGTCTCTCTTAAGGTCTAGATATTTTACGGTAAAAGTGTTTGAGCAACAAGGAAGACAGTGTAGAGTATTATAATGCTTGCAATATGTTCTTATGTAAGTTTTGCTTTACCGGTTCATACTTGTGTTTGCTTCAAATAGCCTTGCTAGCCTAAGCCTTGTATCGAGAGGGAATACTTCTCATGCATCCAAAATCTTTGAGCCAACCACTATGCCATTTGTGTCCACCATACCTACCTACTACATGGTATTTCTCCGCCATTCCCAAGTAAATTGCTTGAGTGCTACCTTTGAACAATTCAAAAATTATTACCTCTGATTTGTGTCAATGTTTTATAGCTCATGAGGAAGTATGTGGTGTTTATCTTTCAATCTTGTTGGGCAACTTTCACCAATGGACTAGTGGCTTCATCCGCTTATCCAATAATTTTGCAAAAAGAGCTGGCAATGGGATTCCCGAGTCCCAAACTAATTAACCTAAATAGACACTCCTCCATGGTATGAGATTGATGGAAGGCACCCGAGGATTCGGTTAGCCATGGCTTGTGTAAGCAAAGGTGGGGAGGAGTGTCATCATAATAAAACTAAAATAAAAAAGCACTCCTTCATGGTATGAGATTGTTGGCAGGCACCCGAGGATTCGGTTAGCCATGGTTTGTGAAAGAAAGGTTGGAAGGAGTGCCACCCAAAAATAAAAATAATTCATGGGAGCCGCTCTTTGAAGGTTTGTCCGACGAGGGGTTAGAGTGCCCACTACCATTCGTTGACAACAACAAGCACCTCTCAAAATTTTACTTTTTATGCTCTCTTTATGTTTTCAAAACCAAAGCTCTAGCACAAATATAGCAATCAATGCTTCCCTCTGCGAAGGTCCTTTCTTTTACTTTATGTTGAGTCAGTTTACCTACTTCCTTCCATCTTAGAAGCAAACACTTGTGTCAACTGTGCATTGATTCTTACATACTTGCTTATTTGCATTTATCATATTACTTTGTGTTGACAATTATCCATGAGATATGCATGTTGAAAGTTGAAAGCAACTGCTGAAACTTAAATCTTCCTCTGTGTTGCTTCAATGCTTTTACTTTGAATCTATTGCTTTATGAGTTAACTCTTGTGCAAGACTTTTGATGCTTGTCTTGAAAGTACTCTTCATGAAAAGTTTTGCTATATGTTATCTATTTGTTAGCAACTATAGATCATTGCCTTGAGTCACTTCATTCATTTCATATGCTTTGTAATAGTATGATCAAGGTTATGTAAGTAGCATGTCACTACAGAAATTATTCTTTTTATCGTTTACCTACTCGAGGACGAGTAGGAACTAAGCTTGGGGATGCTGATACGTCTCCAACGTATCCATAATTTCTGATGTTCCATGCTTGTTTTATGACAATACTTACATGTTTTGCTCGCACTTTATAATGTTTTTATGCATTTTCGGGAACTAACCTATTAACAAGATGCCACGGTGCCGGTTCTCGTTTTACTGCTGTTTTTGGTTCCAGAAAGGCTGTTCGGGCAATATTCTTGGAATTGGACGAAATCAACGCCAAAGATCTTATTTTTCCCGGGAGGCTCCAGAACACCGAAGGGGAGTCGGAGGAGAGCCAGGGGGCCACCACACATGTGGGCCGCGCGGGCTACACCCCGGCCGCGCCGGCCGGTGTGGGGCCACCCTGTCGCCCCTCTGCGCCGCCTCTTCGCCTATATAAGCCCTTTCGACCTAAAACGCGATACCAATTGACGAAACTCCGAGAAAGACTCCGGGCGCCGCCGCCATCGTGAAACTCCAATTCGGGGGACGAAGTCTCGTTCCGGCACCTGCTCGGGATGGGGAAGTGCCCCGGAAGCCATCTCCATCAACGCCACCGCCTCCATCATGCTCAGTGAGTAGTTCCCCCATGGACTACGGGTTCTAGCTGTAGCTAGTTGGTATTCTCTCCCCCATGTACTTCAATACAATGATCTCATGAGCTGCCTTACATGATTGAGATTCATCGATGTAATCGGTGTTGTGTTTGTTGGGATCCGATGGATTGTTACATTATGATTAGTCTATCTATAAAGTTTGTGAAGTTATTGTTGCTGCAATCTTGTTGTGTTTAATGCTTGTCACTAGGGCCCGAGTGGCATGATCTTAGATTTAAGCTCTATACTTATTGCTTAGATTGTATCTACAAGTTGTTTGCACATGTCTATGTCCGGAACCAAGGGCCCCAAAGTGACGAAATTGGGACAAGCTGGAGGGGAAGGCTTAGATATGAGGATCACATGTTTTCACGGAGTGTTAATGCTTTGCTCCGGTGCTCTATTAAAAGGAGTACCTTAATTTCCAGTAGATTCCCTAGAGGCCCGGCTGCCACCGGCTGGTAGGACAAAAGATGTTGTACAAGTTTCTCATTGCGAGCACGTATGACTATATATGGAAAACATGCCTACATGATTAATAATCTTGATATTCTGTCTTAATGCTATTTCAATCCTATCAATTGCCCAACTGTAATTTGTTCACCCAACACTTGTTATTGGAGAGTTACCACTAGTGTAGATAGCTGGGAACCCCGGTCCATCTCGCATCATCATATACTCGTTCTACATGTCATTGGAAGTAGTATCAACTATTTTCTGGTGCCATTTCTCTCATATTACTCTACTACGCTTCGTGTTACCGTTACTCTTGCTCTCATATTACTCGCTGCTTTCACATCACCCTCGTTACTAGTGCTTTTCCAGGTGCAGCTGAATTGACAACTCAGTTGTTAAGGCTTATAAGTATTCTTTACCTCCCCTTGTGTCGAATCAATAAATTTGGGTTTTACTTCCCTGGAAGACTGTTGCGATCCCCTATACTTGTGGGTTATCACACATTAATGAGGGCAATGGGCCTGAACTGTTTGATGTAATCAGCCCCCACCACCTTGGGGATGAGGGTGATGACCCCAAAATTAAGCCTGGATATGTCTACCCTCCCCATTGCAAAGTCATTAATAATTTGCTAAATTGGTCCTCTAAGAATTCCCCAAAAGTTCTTGAAGAACGACACGGGAGTCCATCCGGCCCCGGCGCCGAGTCCGGCTTCGTACTTGCCAGAACCACATCCAGTTCCCCCAACATGAACGTGGTCACCATATTGTTGTTTTCATCCTCCGACACATGTCTTCCCAAAGGACAAGTATCGCGAGAGAGCAAACAGACGTTATCCTCCCCAACAAATCCCATCAGGTCCATATATAACTGAATGATGTGGGCATGCAGCTCCCTTTGCTTTGAGACCACCCCAATGCTCGTGACTAGCCTACGAATGTTGCACTTGCAGTGTCTCCCATTAGCGACCACATGGAAGTAGGCCGTGTTGGCGTCACCCTTGACGATCCTTTCTACCCGTTCATGTTGACGCTAGTACTCCTCCTCTTCCCTAGCAAAATGCAAAAGCTGATCCTCGAGAAAATAACGAAGAGCCCAGCCCTCTTCGACAATACCCACGTAGTCTGTCAGACGATCCAGCTCCCCGATCTTACGGAGAAGTGCCTCTTTCGCATCCTTCCAATTTTCTTCCTAAGTTGGCCCCCAACCCTTAATGAATTGCTTGGTCCCCTGGACCAGTTCTGCTAGAAATCCACCACGTTGTGGTACGGCTCGTTTCTTTTTATCAGTAGTAGGTGATGCTTGTTGCTTGACATCAGTTGGTTGTCTCTCTGATGAAGCAAATATTAGAACAAGTTCAAAAAAAAAAATTGACCACCTATCGAGGGCAAAAGTTGCCATAATTCTCCTAAAATAAGAACAGGTAACCGACTAAGACGTGGATACGTACCGAACCAAACAACATGGAAGCATGCAAAGGATACACTGGGAGAAACGCGGTATATCTCGATTTATATTTTCTTTATCACAATAGTCTATTCATATATTTTAGTATACTACATCTGTACTTCATCACCCTAAGACATGTGTCGTGCATGCCTCTTCATCTATAATATTCAGGATATGAAAGTATACAATTTAATCTCTTCAGTATTTCTTAACCAATTTACATATAAATAAGTTATTTGCGACTACTCCACACACCTCCATAAGATCATTGAGCCATCGTACGACCATCATAAAAAATGTTACTAACTAATCCCTTCGTTCCATGATTTAGTACTTATTTGGTAGAACATGGCGAATAATTGTATGCCATGGTATATATTGGGTACATCAAGCCAATTTAAATACTCATATTATGGAGAAAACAGGAACTAATAGAACCAAAACTTAAACTAAATGCCCCCGCAAAAAAAGAACTTTAACTAAATGTATAAAATTGTAATTTAAAATATGCTTCAAAGGTATCAATTTATTTGTTTATTCAAACCATATGTTTGAATTGGAATACAAAATTTAAATACGTGACAAGTACCATGACCAAACTCAATGAGCACACACGTACAAACATGCATGACATGTTCTTTGTAATTTCGATTGTACACATATATTCCAACCCATTGTGTGGTACTAAAGTAGCATCTATGAAACAACAATGACTAGTTCGACCAAGTAGTGAGGATGAAGCCACAAATTTGAGTTCTTCATCTAAAAGGATGCAACTTAGACACCAAGATTTGTGAAGACTACATAAAGAAAAGGCCTGAAATTATTATACACATCAACATCTTCAAATGTCATGACGTGGCTTAGACACCAAGATTTGTGAAGACTTATACAAGAAAATGCCTCAAATTATTATACACATCAACATCTTAAATGTCAGTGCGCATCTTAGAGACCAAGATTTGTAACGATTTACATAAGAAAAAGACCTCAAATTTGTTCGGAGACAATATTTCAGTCGGTGTAGTGTGAGGGTTGCCACTTCTTCCCTACATGAACCAAGAACAAGTTGTATTATTTATGATTGTCTTAAAGTCATAGACAAAATATATTTGATCCATCCGATATATCCTCATATGCTAGACTTATGATATAGTTCCTTTTGGATTTCAAAGAAAATTACATAGTGGACACCCTTTTTTATGGAAAAACACTAAGAAAGATCCCTACTGTATCATTATTCATTTATAAGTTATAACTGATGAAACCTCTTGCACAAGAATTTCTTGCTTATATATACCTAGGAAATGGTATTCTTGTTGTATTGACAAGTTCCATGGTTAGGTGCCTTGTGATAGGAGTGTGAAAAGAAATATTTGCCCTACCAGTGGATTTTGAGTGATTGGCAACAACACCTATTTTTGGACTAAGTTTTCTATGTAGTGTTTCATGAACTCAGTCCTTGGATGGTTAGGTGTTCCATTCAAAACGTCTATCTTGGTTTGCCTACCTTTCAAAAAACACGGTGCAAGGGACTAATGCATCTATATGCCAACTTCAGGCGTGCAGTATAAAAATCTTGTATGGCTAACCATTGACGCAACACTACTTTAAGAACTCAACAAGCTCATTACTTGCTTCGACGCGAGACTTGATTGATGCTCCCTATGGCCTATCTGCTTCCAAGGTTTTCACACACAGAAATAATGAGAAAATCACAAGTGAAACCATCTACTTGCTTCAAGCAACTAAACTAGCACTTGTGATTTCCATTAGCTAAAGGGATACATAAATCCTTGAAGCACTCAAGACCACTTCAGGAACAAGCAGTTAACTTGAATCCTTGAATGCTCTATTGTAACACCGATAGGCTGATATACAACAATCCTCGAGGAACTCGGGAGCACTACTATGTGCTTGCATCAAGCACTCAAACTGGAGCTTGTGAGGGATTCCCTTTGTATGCCTCAATCAACGTGTAAAACTCCAATAGTATAGTACCTTCAGGCACACATATCCACTTTTTATACAAGCAACCAACTGGTGTTGAAGTGTCTAGACGCAGTGGCCGCCCCCAACGTTGATAAACAACCAAATTAAAGAATTTGGAGGCGCGTGCATCAGCTTGAAGCACAAACAACCATATATCGTTGGAGAATACCATCTAATGTTCTCAACGAACAACACAAGACAACAATGAACGAATATTATAAGATACATAATCCTCTCAAAGAACATGCAAATGACATTCTTGTAATCTATTTATTGTGAAGATGGATACATACAACAATGAAGGACTCAAGGCGTGTGCTATTGCCAATGCAAGAACTCACAGAAAGCCCTTGACGAATATGTGTTGCCACGCTGATGAAGAAAAAGTAACATACGCAGACACTAGATCCCACCAAGTGATCTAGCACATTTGAAGAAACTTCTCGGAAGAATAAGGATAGTGGTTCAAGACCTAAATAAATGAAAAGATACCAAATTGAAGAAACAAGTGGATCCAAACGTACCGGAAGACCTGGAGCACAACGCCTTGAAGGATTAGTTTATTTTATATATAGCTTTGAGTTATATGAATAATAAAACTATTAAGAAGGGGTCTCTCGTATTTTCAAAGCATCATCCTTATCTGTTGTGAAGTGCTCATAAACATATACGCCAAATAAACACAACATACCTAAGCCCCCTGAAATCTCTTGAAGTATTAGTCTATGCTAAATGCCTTAAAGCATCGGTTTTGAACACATGGTTGAAGCATTGTTGCATGCTAAAGCAAACTTTTATTTGAGATAAGTGATTCATGTCTATCTTCTGGTACTTCAGAGTTAAGATTCATGGCAGTAATTAAGTATTAGGTGATTGAAACGTGGTTGCTTCATCATCAGCTATAGAGGACAACCTCGACGAAGAGGATAACCTCAAATATCATGACAAACCGTTATATTATAATCGCACTATCCTTTGATCAAAATAACTTTGCAACGTCTCACCATTAACCATAGCGTGTTACCATTGTATTGTGTTGTCTGCACAACACTAGTACAGAAACCATTGTCAGTGACTGTTGTCTCTACGGGCCCTAAGAAATCCATCAGCGATACTATTACTTCGCACTTAGAGTTCTCCCAGAGGTATTAAGGTGGCGGTTAGTGTTAGCAGTAATTCCCTACAAAACCATCACCCGGCAAGCGTAGAGCACATCTATAACAGGAGCCGTCACCAGGGACTATCCACTCTGACACGCTGCTATGTCTAACAATTTCGTACTATTGCTTATTAGAATGTGTCGTTGGTGTTACATGTTACCACTGACTATTTGCACCGCTAGCGATTTTTTGTCAACTGATGCACATGTCCGTAGTTTAGGCTGGTTCCTCTAGGGCTGCACGTTGATGGCTCGTGAAAACCACCACATTATCTCCATCTGAAGTTCTAAACCGAGATACTCCGTTATAATATAGAGCAAATATTTTTGTAGCCTACTAATAAATACTAATTGACACTTATGTGTGCAAATCCTCTGTTTAATTGTTTTGTGCAGAAATAGAAGCAAATAGGATGGAATCAAGGGAAATTAATCAAGAATCTTGGTCTGGAATCATCACCAAGTCAACCAGGGTCGCAAGCTGATCAACAGAGAACTTAACGACACATGGTAGGGTCATCCTCGCCCGTAACGGATGACCGTACCATGTGTTGGTGGCTTCGGCTCGTCAAGCCCAATATAAAGGATCCGAGGTATTTGACCAACACAGAGAGAGAGAGAGAAAATCCATTCCGTCGCTACATCAGATCCCATCTCCACCGTAACCTCGAAGTTGCCGCCATCGACTTCAACACTTCATCAACACCTTCACTATCTTAATCCCCTCTCCATCTACTTATAATCTAGCTTTGATATTCGATTAGTGGCATTGCAAGACTCATCATTCATCTCTTTCATATTTGTTATACAATGTTTACTATTGTTCATCTAATTATGTGTGAGTTGTCCACTTGGACTATGGGTGAGGCCTAATCCTCGCAGCAATATGTGAGTAGAGATCCATTTCATGACTTAGATATTTTTATCTCGATCTTTAAGATTTGACAGGTACCCAAACCAACAAGACCGTTAAGGTTTAAGTATGATTCGACGCTATGCTTAGGTGACAATATTCATAGATCGATTGTGTGGTTATCGTCTAGGGATAACAGTGTAGTCACAAAACATTAACGTGATGATTGTCTTATTGATCCATGAAAACTACGACATGCGACATCATCAAAGAGGAAGAGGAAGTCAGCATGTGTCAACTTTCTTTGATACCATGTAAACGAGACAGAGGGAGGGAGGGAAGGAGAGAGAGAGGGGGGGAGAGAGCTCGTCACATATATAGTCTCAACCGTATGGTGGACGTAACAGCACTATTATAATCATATTGTTACAAAAAAAATCTCATGTTTATCTACAGTTAGCTATGACCCGATCGATCTCAGGTAACGTGATCTATAGAGCTTACCTTAACACATGTTACATTAACTCAATTATATTTTTCGTGGGGACATTAGTTCTAAGTCATGTGTGATTGACAGAGTATATACGTTCACATGTTTATATATGTTCACATGTTGGTTTCTCATAGGAAAATGATTGTAATCCCCCGGGGGATGGCACGCCCGCAGCCTCCTCCTTCCGCGCGTGACGCGTGTCCTTGGACTCACCGCACCGCACCTTATCATTTCCCCTTCCTGTCCACTCGTTACTTTCCCCAGAGTCACGGGAGCGGCTGAGCTCTGAGAATGCAGCGATCCTAAAGCTGAGGCTTTCGTGACCCAGCCTCCCGTAACCCCCGCACCCCAGCCTCCCCAGCCCTAAACGCCGCCGCCGCCGGTAGCGCCGCCGGGGCAAAGACCCACGTGGCGTGGCGGCGGCGGGGGCCCTTCCTCGTCGACGCCTGGTGGACGGCGGCCGGATCTCCCTCCTCGACGCATGGCGGACGTGCGGATGGGCTGGGCGGCGGCGGCCTGCGCTGCGCCCCCTTCTCTCGTCGGCTCTCCCCTGGTGGATCGGTCGGCGCGGTTGGGATGGGCGGCGGCGGCCAGCGCTGCGGCCTCCCTCCTCCCGTCGGCTCTCCGCAGCACTCCGGCAAGGGCTGGTGGTGGGCGGCGGCCAGGCTCATGGCCTGCGCCAATTTCCCCTGCCTCTCGCCGGTGAGTGGAGGCGATCTCGGACTTCACCCGCGACACGAGGTCGCCCGGGACAGCAGCCTTGGGTACGACGGTGGAGGTGGCCCTCTTCTTCGCCGGAGAGGGTCGGCCTGCGGTTGGTGGTGGTGGATCTATCGATCTATCACCGCGTTCTGGCGGCGAGATGGAGATGCTTGGAAGTGGCCAGCCCGGGATGGTCGCCGACGTGGGGGTCCGACCTGAATAAAGGCGGTGGTCCTAGGGTCTCTCTTGCGTGAAGAGGAAGACATATCGGAGGCCTGGACTCGTGATCTAGCCGGAGTGTTGAGTTCCGGAAGGCTCCGCCGGCAAATGTAACAGTGCTTTTTGCCTGGAGTTTGCTGGATCGGTGGTATTCGGTCGTGCGCACCCATGCTTTTATTCCGACCGATTGGTTCTGGAGGGAGCGGCGCGAAGCTTTTTTTCTGTGTCGACATCAAGTGACTATGGATCCATGATGAAGGTCGGAATAAGTGAAGTTCATGAAGGCCGGAGGGGAGGACTAGTTAAGGGAGGTTCAAGTCTCCGCGCTGTTGAGGGACTTGCTTGGTGTTCCGGGCTTCACAGCAGCGGTATGAAAGTGGGGGCGACAACACAGGTTAAGTTCAGAGTCCTACCTTTCAGGGTGAAAACCCAAGGTCTGTCCTTAACTGGTTGTGCCTGGCAATGACCTTGTTGGAGGCATTGTTTTGAGAGCGGGGACTATCTACAGGGTGAAAACCTAAGATCCTTGATCGGGCGACGATGGTGTTAGCGCACTGTTCCCTTCTTGGAGGCGTCGTTTTTGGAGAGTCTGTATTTTAGGTGTTGTCTTGGCGGTGGATGTATTGCTGTTGTTAGGCCCGAGATACTGTAGCGGGACTTTTGTTTCTTAGTTTTCTTTTCTATTTTTGGCTGTGTGCATCCGTAGTGCCATTAGGGTGGTGCGTTGTTGCAGAGGCTGGGTGTATTTGGTATCGTTTTGATATTAATATATTTCCTTTATCGAAAAAAATCCTCTCACCTTTTTCACGATGGAGCGACCGAAGGAGACGACGGCAGCGTAGGCCACCGCCCCAGCGAGCACGAGCAGCGCGAGGTGGCCGTTGAACTGCAGTGTGGCGACGGAGCGCGCGCGGTGGTAGTCCTCGTGGGTGCGGCACTTGACGGTGTAGTCGGCCCGGGTCTGGGCGTGGAGCGCGCAGCCGCTGGGGATGGCGCTGGTGAAGAAGGAGAAGCCCATCTGCACCATCCACGTGCCCTGCAGCGCGCGCGCGAGGCGCGGCGGCGCGGCGTTCGGGCTGTGCGCGGCGAGCAGGGTGGCGCCGAGGCAGACGGTGACGGGGACGAGGAGGAGGTCGAAGTATGCGGTTGTCGATCCCCGCGGCGGTGGAGGGGCGGCGGTGCGCGAAGAGCAGGAGCTCCTGCGCGAAGGCGGCCGCGAGGAGGAGGTCGAGCAGCTGGGGCGGGGAGAGGGAGGAAGGGCGTACAGGAGGAAGATCACGGAGGCGGCGAGCATGGGCAGGGAGAGGTGGTGCGCGGAGAGCAGCGCGGAGAGGAGGCAGAGGGTGGAGAGCAGCGCGGCGAGGAGGTGCCGGTGGGCGTGGTGTGGGGTGGTGGTGGGGAGGAGGCGGCGCGGCAGCGGCGGGAGGCGGAGTGGGAGGGCCTCCAGCGCCGCCAGGGCCAGTAGGCCCAGGCCGGCGGCGGAGTAGGCGAGGAGCCCGGCGTTTGGGTTGTGCCGCGGCGGGGAAGTGCGTTCGTGTGTGCTGAGCCAGAGGAGAGGATAGGATGGATTGGTTTTTTTTTTTTTTTGCTACATCAAAGTGCTACGAAGCCACGATGCTACAATAGTATATCTTTTTGCTACAATTATTAAAACTGTTTTGCTACTTTTGGTACAAAATTATGCTACGATTTTCCGACGAGTTTGGGTTTGCTACGATTTTCCGGCGGAGGGTGGATTTTTGCTACCATAGGCATAGGACGTTGCTACTAGCAGCTTGTGGTGTTGTTTTCCTTGACGGACGGAGTTGCTACAACCTTGGACAGCGTTGCTGTTGGCTGCAGGCGATGTCTCTGTTGATGTTTTAGAGGATTTGCAACATATGAATAAAAAATTGCTACAATTTATTTGTGGTTTTGCTACATCTGCGTAATATGTTTGCTACGTGGTCTCCGGCGAGGTCTCCGGCGAACCCAGCCTTTTTATTTTCTTTTCTGAATGAACCGTTTTTTGCTTCAGTCATTTGCTGTCAGGGGTGATTTTTTGCTGCCGAAGATGTTTTTTTGCTACATGCAAATCTAACTGTCAAAATGGTTGATCCGACGGCTGGGGACCCGAAGGCTGGGAAATCAGATCCCGGGGACGCCCAGCAGTTTCCTTTCTCATAACACATTTACACAACTGCTCAGTTTGCGCTTTCCAATTAAAGCGTGTTATGTCGGTAACTGGGATGTAGTTCATGCTAATTAGGCATGTTCTTAGGAGGAAAAAAAAACAGAGAGATGTAGAGGCTTTATCATTGTGGGTTAAGGGTATCTCCAAACGGGGCAACGCATTTTGGATGTCTAAATTATCCGCGAGCGTTCGTTTGTGTCGCCCCGCGGACGCGAAAATAACCTTTTTTGTCCGCGCGCCCGTTTGCGTCTGGGCGTGGTTCCAACGGGGTGACGCATTTTTATTCTACTTATTTTTTTTTTCTCTTCTCCATTTAAACATAGTTCCAAACATTACATATTGAAACATGGTTTTGCACAAACTAATACATAATTTGGAACATGGTTTACACAAACTAATACATAGTTTGAACCATGGTTGACATAAATTAAAACATTGGAAAATGAGGAAAGCCAGTAGTGTTGGTTCCGTATGTTCGCTGCCAAGAAAGAACACTCTCGAGCACACTCAATCACCCAAACTGGAAAATCCAGCGGGCAATGATAACCCTGTTGTTTCCACCAAGGAAGAACATACAGAAACCGCCACTACTGGTTTTAATTGGCTCGTAGCCATATTCGCTGCAACGAAAGAACACTCTAACAGTTTTCACTGTCGGCGTCTGAGTCGGACTCACCGATATGGTAGTGTCTGCAGCAGGCTGTGTCGTCGAACACCTTGACGATCATCTCGTCATCCCCCTCGTAGAGGAAGGTGAGTTGGCAGCCAGACTCGAGCGGGAGGTCGCGGGCGAATTTGTCCTACCCTGTGTGCAGGTTCATCTTGCCCTGCCCGTCGAACAAGACCTCGACAGGCCACCGGCAGAAGTTGCAGCTGGCCTCCCTTAGCTGCAACTGGGCCGGCTTGACGCCATCGACGAACTCGGCGAACTTTTCTGGAGCCGCTTGATGCCGAGTGGGTCACCGTCGACGTGGAGGAGGAACTCGAAGCAGCGCTTTTCCTGCGAAGATGAGGACGGCGCAGGCGACAGCGACCGTGGGGCCGTAGCTGCTCCACCACGGCGGCCCCTGCCCCGGCCCCGGGGGCGTCCAGGCCCGCGGCCTCGACTGCCTCGCCGGCCACCAGGACCCGCCATGGACTTCCTCGCGGGTCTGGCTACGTCGTAGGAAGAGGTAGGCGGCGCTATGATGGAGCTTGTGGCGGCTAGGGTTTGTGTGGATGAGTGGATGAGGAAGAAGAGCGTGCGCCCTCTTTATATAGGCCGGAGGCAGGCGATGGCCGCGGGACGCGTGGCATCGCCATTACTGCCTAGCGGAGGTGGGTGGGGGCCGCTCGGCAGGCGAGGTATCACCATTAACGTGGCGCAGACTGCCGAAGCGACACCTCGGCGCCAGTCGCTGGCGCGCCTAGAAGACACATCGACGCAGGGTCACTGCCAGGCGGGCCTGACGAAACGTCCGCTAGACGCGGGCGGATACTTTGCGCGTCCGCGCACCGTCCGCAGAGACGCATCCGAGGCGCATATTTGGGCCAGGTATGGTCGCCGCGGAGGATACAATCACTTTGCGTCGCCCGCTGAAGCAGGGACCCGATGAATTTTTCGGTCCGGCGGACACAAACGGTCGCGCCGTTCGAGATGCCCTAACTATAGTTGTACATTTTGACGCAGAAGCCCATCGCAATGGACCTTCTTGCAACCTAATGGGGCGTCTAGGCCCACTCGTGTTTATCTGATGGAAGCCCGTTAACTGATTTAACTTTGAGACAGTGAGAGTAGATAGCTGATGCTTGCTGCTTGACATAAATTTCGTCCCCTAAAAAAAAGAAAAAAAATTGGTGTCTCTACAGATAAATCGAGTATCAGAACAGGGTGCAGAAAATGCATTGATTTGTCAACCCATCCTGGTAAAACATATTCAGCTAAAGTTGCCATAATTCGCTTCAAATAAAGGAAAGGAAAAGTTTGCCCGAAAGAGACGCAATGGGTAAAGATGAAAGTCTGCACGCTCAGAAAAGCGAGTATTTTTGGGGACTCAAAATCAGATCCTCGGCCATGTCCGTAGAGAATACTAGACGTAGAAGATGCCGAACCGAATGCACGCAGGAAAATTCCTTTGAAGTAAAGCAGCATGTGTTTTCCAAAGAAAGATGACACAAAAGGTTACAGAGACAAAACAAAGGTGCCCTACGGCTTGTATTCTAGCTACACGACCTGGAACCTATCGTTATTAAAGAAAGCGTCCAATATTTATCTGAAATTCAACTGCTATTCTGCATTATGTGGTTGCCAAGATTGATCCATTTCAGATTGTTTCGCACTCGTACATATACCTTGACTTGTATTTTGTAATAGGATATATAGGCATGTGGATTCTAACAGAAACAACGGTGATAACAAAAACAAAGAAATTACAGCAAATGATAACAAGATAACAGAAGTTTTTCAGGGTATGAGCCTATGAGGTAGCGCACATTTTGTGTTTTACTTTTTTTTCTCGGGAAAGAGTTACCCAGGTACTGTTCATTGACATGGCATGTCAAGCAGGCAGCTCCAATTTTCGGCCCATGTTTCGAAAGAGAGAAAAGGTAGGCCGCACGCACTTGCATGCGCGGGAAAGGCCCGTCCCGCAATGATGGGTTTTCGTTTTGGCATATATTCCCATATTCCCTCCCTGCTAAAAGGCGCCCGGCTCCGAACACTCGTCAGCTCACCTCAGCTACAAAAAGACAGTTAGCGCCTTTGATCCCAGCCTTTGGTAAAACCTAAACTAATCTGCCATGGCTGCTTTGGCGAAAGAAAGCTCCTAATTGCAAACTTGACCTTTTGTCTTTTGTTTGGACGGGGGAATCCGATGATGCTTCCTGTAAGTTTTTCCTCTCGAAATCGGATGCTTCGTGTAAGATTGATTCCCATGTGACGTCCGCACGTACAAAGTGCAAGCATTGCAGGCCATCTCCACAGCTCTGTTACTCGAGTGTAGTGTAGTGGACACTGCGTGATGGAGAACATGGTAGTATACATACTGCATAAATTTGGTACTCCCTCTCAGTTTTATACTAGTTATCGTCGATTTGCTAAGAGAACTAATATGAAACGGAGAAAGTACTAGTAGAAACCATGCATGAATTATTACAACCGGCGATGTATTTTCCGCCCTTGCATCACGAGTCCCTGACATTTGGTAGCCTCGTGATGTTCAGCTCGACACGAGAGTAGCCAGTACCACACAATCAGTCATACTGCACTGAAGCAGGAACAAGCAGTCGTGTGGTGTCAGCGATGCAGGAGAACGTTCTATGTGCCTCCTCCGTGCGCCCTACCATGCCTTTTCCTGAGCAGCACGGCTGGCTTGCTGCTGGTCCGGCAGCGCCACCACGTCGTCCTTCCCGGTTCCCAAGACGCCCACCATCATCCTTCTCCCTAAAGATGACAAAGGAACAAAAGAACGTGTAGAAAAGTGAAGCTGCACCTTACCTGGCCTCTCTTCCCTCTAATCCTCACGCTTTCTAAAGCTCTTTTGCCTGGTCCTTTCTCCTGCCCCCTGCAGACGACCCACGGCCCAAATATTCTTCCATTTTTGTATTTCCTTCAGAAGGTTATCGTTTTGAAAGTTCCATGGAAGTAGATAGTCTCATTCTTTTAAAGAAGGTAATGTTCCAATTCTTCTCATCGAATTCACAATTACATTGAGTTATTTGGATGACACCAACATGCCCGCATTGCACCCTCGGGGTGGTCGGGCGAAACTTTGCGTCGCCGCTAGCCGCTTCCCTTACTCATCATCATCCACCCTCGCCGTTGTTGGGCGGCGCCACTGGGATAAAGCCATGCAGTGGCCAGCACCCTTCTCTCGTGTACCGAGGAGACGGTCGATGAGCGTGGTGGCCGTTGATGGTGTACACACTTAGATTTGCATTAGCGCCAATGTGGTGGCCCTGAGACCTTCCTACAACCTCGAAGGCCAATGTGACTACAAGGAAACACACTGGTCAGAGCTGGAGGGGCAACAAACTATTTCCTAACGGAGCTCGGTGTGGGATCTTTACGATGTGTGCATTCCTTGGCATTAGGCAGCATTCCCTTCACCGTGTAGCACGATGTCGATTGTGTGTTTTAGGTGTCGTATGCATAGACTTAACAGCATCTCTAGTCGTGCCACCCATATGGCATCCGGCAACTCGTCGACTCGGGTGTATGATTTTCATATTTAACTATGTTTCAAGTAGTCTTGCGGAGTTTCAACACATAAAAATAAATAAAATAGAAATAAAATAGAAATAAATAGTTCATACAATTCAAATAAAATAAAGTTCAACTAGAGCGATACTCGGTGGGGGGCTCCTTTGAGCGCTCACATGTGCTCAATCAGATCATTTTGCATCTCATGATGAACAATTTCATCGCGGATATCCTAAAGCATGGCGAGAAAATCAGTAAACTCTGCGGGCACCTGGTGATCAACAGTGGAAAGAGGATCCTAGTTATCATAGGATGATCATCCCTTGCTATAGGATCTCTGTGCTCCCTCTCGGTGATCATGTTGTGTATGATCACACAAGCATGCATCACCTCCCACATCTGATCTTGACACCAGGTAATAGCAAGGTACCATACATCATTAAACCAAGATAGGAGCACACCAAATGTGTGTGTGACATCCTTCCTGCAAGCCTCCTGCCGTGAAGCAAAGTGAGCCTTTTTTCTTTCCTTGAGGATCGAGGATTTTCTTCACAAATGTCGACCACCTTTGAGCGATTTTTTTAAATAATACACTTTTTAATATTAATTCCAGAATTAATATTAGTTTTTAGAAATTTTCAGAAATAATACACCGTCGGGTTCGATGAACCCGAGATTCGGATATCGGGGTAGAGGAGCCTGTAATTTTGGGGCTGAGAAACCCGATTATATGATTCCCCTGCAGCTTGAAAAACATAAAAAAGCGAGAAAGAAGAAATCGGGGTTTATGAACCCGATTTTAATAAATCGGGCATGTTGAACCCGATTTTAATAAATCGGGGTTGTTTACCCCGAGCTGTTTGCTACTGGAATTTTTCCCGCCTTTTCACGTTCAGGCCGCCGTGTTTCCCTCCTGCCCTTGCCGCCACCCTTGTCGCCACTCCTTCCCGCCATCATCTCCTGCCAATTTTATCCCGCTAACCACGGCCCCTCCCTCGACGCCTCGGTGTCATCTCACTGACCACGGCCCCTCCCTCGACGCCTCGGTGGCGGTCCATCCTGAAAAGGTGAGGGCGAGTACCCTCTGATAGGTGGTTGCCGCTGTCGGGGAGGAAGCATGTACCCCTGCTCGTGCTGACTGTCCTGCGTGGGCTGTATGGGATCTGGAGGTGGAGTGTGATGTTGACTTGACATCCAGTCTTGATACATCTGCTGTGTTTCATCCTGATCCTGAGCACTGGACCAGAAGGATCGTTATCCGGACATAGACGACATATGTGCATCACCTTTGATTAGATATAAAAACCGTTAGTCAGGAGGAAATCCATACATGGTGCACAATTAATATGGATAGTGAGGAATTTCATACCCTCTGGCTCGTTGATACACGTAGATGCACACGTCCGTTGGGAACCCCAAGTGGAAGGTATGATGCGTATAGAAGCAAGTTTCCCTCAGTATGAAACCAAGGTTATCGAACCAGTAGGAGCCAAGAAGCACGTGAAGGTTGTTGGTGGAGGAGTGTAGTGCGGCGCAACACCAGATGAAACCGGCGCCAACGTGGAACCCGCACAACACAATCAAGATACTTTGCCCCAACGTAACAGGTGAGGTTGTCAATCTCACCGGCTTGCTCGAAAACAAAAGATTAAACGTATCGAGTGGAAGATGGTGTTTGTTTGCAAAGAACAGTAAGAACAATGATTGCAGTAGAATGTATTCAGATGTAAAAGAATTGACCGGGGTCCACAGTTCACTAGTGGTGTCTCTCCAATAAGATAACTAACATGCTGGGTGAACAAATTACAAGCGGGCAATTGACAAATAAAGATTCAATACATACCAATGATGATTACTATGTGATTTAATTAGGGCATTACGACAAAGTACATAGACCGCTATCTAGCATGCATCTATGCCTAAATAATCCACCTTCAGGTTATCATCCGAACCCCTTCCAGTATTAAGTTGTAAACAACAGATAATTGCATTAAGTATGGTGTGTAATGTAATCAACACAAATATCCTTAGATAAAGCATCAATGTTTTATCCCTAGTAGCAACAAGACATCCACAACCTTAGAACTTTACATCATCGTCCCGCATTCAATGGAGGCATGAACCCACTATCGAGCATAAATACCCCCTCTTGGAGTTACAAGTATCAACTTGGCCAGAGCCTCTACTAGCAACGGAGAGCATGCAAGAACATAAACAACACATATATGATAGATTGATAATCAACTTGACATAATATTCTATATTCATCGGATCCCGCCAAACACAACATGTAGCATTACAAATAGATGATCTTGATCATGTTAGGCAGCTCACAAGATCTAAACAATGATAGCACATGCGGAGAAGAAAATCATCAAGCTACTGCTATGGACCCATAGTCCAAGGATGAACTACTCACGCATCAATCCGGAGGCGGGCATGATGATGTAGAGCCCCTCCGGTGATGATTCCCCTCTCCGGCAGGGTGCCGGAGGCGATCTCCTGAATCCCCTGAGATGGGATTCGCGGCGGCGGCGTCTCTGGAAGGTTTTCCGTATCGTGGCTCTCGGTACAGGGGGTTTCACGACGAAGGCTATTTGTAGGCGGAAGGGTAGGTCAGGGGGCGACGCGAGGGGCCCAGACCATAGGGCCGCGCGGCCAGGGGCCAGGCCGCGCCGCCCTGTGGTCTGGCCACCTCGTGGCCCCACTTCGTTATCTCTTCGGTCTTCTGGAAGCTTCGTGGAAAAATAGGACCCTGGGCGTTGATTTCGTCCAATTCCGAGAATATTTCCTTACTAGGATTTCTGAAACCAAAAACAGCAACTGGCACTTCGGCATCTTGTTAATAGGTTAGTGCCGGAAAATGTATAATAATACTGTAAAGTATGTATAAAACATTCAAGTATTGTCATAAAAGTAGCATGGAACATAAGAAATTATAAATACGTTTGAGACGTATCAAACATCCCCAAGCTTAGTTCCTACTCGCCCTCGAGTAGGTAAACGATAACACAAATAATTTCTGAAGTGACATGCTACCAACATAATCTTGATCAACATTATTGTAAAGCATATGAGATGAATGGAGTGATCTGAACAAAAGATTGCTGACAAAGATAATGACTAAACAAATGAATCATATAGCAAAACTTTTCGTGAATAGTACTTTCAAGACAAGCATCAATAAGAGTTGCATAAGAGCTAACTCATAAGCAATAAATTCTAAGTAGAATGCATTGAAGCAACACAAAGGATGATTAAGTTTCAGCAGTTGCTTTCAACTTGTAACATGTATATCTCATGGATATTTGTCAACATAGAGTAATATAACAAGTGCAATAAGTAAACATGTAAGAATCAATGCACATAGTTAACACAAGTGTTTGCTTCTAAGATAGAAAGAAGTGGGTAAACTGACTCAACATAAAGTAAACGAATGGCCCTTCGCAGAGGGAAGCATGGATTACTATTTTTGTGCTAGAGCTTTTATTTTGAAAACATAGAAACAATTTTGTCAACGGTAGTAATAATTCATATGTGCTATGCATAATACTTCCTACAAGTTGCATGTCTCATGCATAGAGTACTAATAGTGCTCGCACCTTGTCCTAATCAGCTCGGAAAACACGGATTGTCATCACATAACATATGTTTCAACCAAGTGTCACAAAGGGGTACCTCTATGCCGCCTGTACAAAGGTCTAAGGAGAAAGCGGGCATTGGATTTCTCACTTTTGATTATTCTCAACTTAGACATCCATACCGGGACAACATAGACAACAGATAATGGACTCCTCTTTTAATGCTTAAGCATTCAACAACAAATAATATTCTCATAAGAGATTGAGGTTGTATGTCCAAACTGAAACTTCCACCATGATACATGGCTTTGGTTAGCGGCCCAATGTTCTTCTCTAACACATGCATACTCAAACCATTTGATCATGAAATCGCACTTACTTCAGACAAGACGAACATGCATAGCATCTCACATGATATCCAACAAAGGTAAAAGGTTGATGGCGTCCCCAGAAACATGGTTACCGCTCAACAAGCAACTTATAAGAAGTAAGACACATAACTACATATTCATCACCACAATAGTTTTTAAGCTATTTGTCCCATGAGCTATATATTGCAAAGGTAAAGGAATGAAATTTTAAAGGTAGCACTCAAGTAATTTACTTTGGAATGGCAGAAAAATACCACATAGTAGGTAGATATGGTGGACACAAATGGCATGGGTTTTGGCTCAAGGTGTTTGGATGCACGAGAAGCATTTCCTCTCAGTACAAGGTTTGGGCTAGCAAGGTTGTTTGAAGCAAACACAAGTATGAACAGTGCAGACAAAACTTACACAAGAACATATTGCAAGCATTATAAGACTCTACACTGTCTTCCTTGTTGTTCAAACACTTTACCCGAAAATATCTAGACTTAGAGAGACCAATCATGCAAACCAAATTAAACAAGCTCTACGGTAGTTCTTCATTAATAGATTAAACTACATGATGCAAGAGCTTAAACATGATCTATGAGAGCTCAAACAATTGCCAAGTTAATCCAAACCATATGCGGCATTTTCCGATTCCAACCAAATAGCAATTTAATGAAGCAATTTCAGCCTTCGCCATGAACTCCTCTTTAATGCATAAGCATGTGGCTTAACAATTCGTATTCTCCATGTGAGATTGAGGGATCTATATGTCCAAGGCGAAACTACCACCATGAATCATGGCTTAACAGTTTAAGCGGCTGAGTTCTTCCTCTAACGATAGCCGCATGCTCCAACCATGAAGTGAAGGTAGATCTCTCTGACTTGAGACAAGGCGGACATGCATAGCAAGCTCACATGATATCCAACGAGAATAGACGATGGCGTCCCCGAAGCATGGAACAGCGCACTCAAGCAAGCAACTTAATAAGAGATAAAGTGCATAAGTACATATTCAATACCACAATAGTTTTTAAGCTATTTGTCCCATGAGCTATATATTGCAAAGGTGAATGATGGAATTTTAAAGGTAGCACTCAAGCAATTTACTTTGGAATGGCGGATAAATACCATGTAGTAGGTAGGTATGGTGGACACAAATGGCATAGTGGTTGGCTCCAAGTATTTTGGATGCATGAGAAGTATTCCCTCTCGATACAAGGTTTAGGCTAGCAAGGTTATTTGAAACAAACACAAGGATGAACCGGTGCAGCAAAACTCACATAAAAGACATATTGTAAACATTATAAGACTCTACACCGTCTTCCTTGTTGTTCAAAACTCAATACTAGATGTTATCTAGACTCTAGAGAAACCAAATATGCAAACCAAATTAGCAAGCTCTAAGTATTTCTTCATTAATGGGTGCAAAGTATATGATGCAAGAGCTTAAACATGAGCACAACAATTGCCAAGTATCAAATTATCCAAGACATTTTAGAATTACTACATGTAGCATTTTCCAATTCCAACCATATAACAATTTAACGAAGAAGAAACTTCGCCATGAATACTATGAGTAGAGCCTAAGGACATACTTGTCCATATGCTACAGCGGAGCGTGTCTCTCTCCCATAAAGTGAATGCTAGGATCCATTTTATTCAAACAAAACAAAAAACAAAAACAAACAGACGACGCTCCAAGCAAAGTGCATAAGATGTGATGGAATAAAAATATAGTTTCAGGGGAGGAACGATAATGTTGTCGATGAAGAAGGGGATGCCTTGGGCATCCCCAAGCTTAAACGCTTGAGTCTTCTTAGAATATGCGAGGGTGAACCACCGGGGCATCCCCAAGCTTAGAAGCTTTCACTCTCCTTGATCATATTGCATCATACTCCTCTCTTGATCCTTGA